>NC_092786.1:30833450-31136415 GCF_047496795.1 Chiloscyllium punctatum
GACATTCAACCTCCCTGGTCAACCAAGGCTCCCTCACACGACCATTTCTTTCCTGCCTGATAGGTACATACATATCATGGACACGTCGTATCTGCTCTTTGAAAAAGTTCCACATTTCCACCACATCCTTCCCTGACAGCCTATGCTCCCAACGTATGCTCCTCAAATCCTGTCTTACAGCATCGTAATTTCCCTTCCCCCAATTATAAAATCTACCTTGTTGTGCGCACCTATCTCTCTCCATAACCAAGGTGAAAGTCACAGAATTGTGGTCGCCATCACCAAAATGTTCACCCACTAACAAGCCCACCACTTGTCCCGGTTCATTACCGAGTACCAAATCCAATATGGCCTCCCCTCTGGTTGGACAATCTACATACTGCGTTAGAAAAGCTTCCTGGACACACTGCACAAACACCGCCCCATCCAATCTACTTGATCTAAAGAGCTTCCAATCAATATTTGGGAAGTTGAAGTCGCCCATGACTACGACCCTGTGGCTTCTGCACCTTTCCAAAATCTGTTTCCCAATCTGTTTCTCCACATCTCTGCTGCTACTGGGGGGCCTATAGTAAACACCCAATAAGGTGACTGCACCTTTCCTATTTCTGACTTCAGCCCATACTACCTCCAGAGGCAGATCCCCCTCAAACTTCCTTTCTGCAGCCGTTATACCATTTCTAATTAGCAATGCCACCCCCCCTCCTTTTTTACCAGCCTCCCTAATCTTACTGAAACATCTGTAACCAGGAACCTCCAACAGCCATTCCTGTCCCTCATCTATCCATATTTCCGTGATGGCCACAACATCGTAGTCCCAGGTACCGATCCACGCCTTAAGTTCACCCACCTTATTTCTGATACTCCTTGCGTTGAAGTATACACACTTGAGCCTATCTCTGTGTCCGCAAGTAGTCCCTGTCAGTGCTACCTTCTCCACAGCCTCCCTACAGTCTTGGGCATCCTGACACACAGCTAGCTTTCTTGCTGGACTACAAGTCTGGATCCCATCCCCCTGCCAAATTAGTTTAAACCCCCCCCGAAGAGTGCTAGCAAACCTACCCCCCAGGATATTGGTGCCCTTCTGGTTCAGGTGCAACCCGTCCTGTTTGTACAGGTCCCACCTTCCCCAGAATGCAGTCCAATTGTCCAAATATCTGAAGCACTCCCTCCTACACCATCCTTGCAGCCACGTGTTCAACTGCACTCTCTCCCTATTCTTTGCCTCACTGTCACGTGGCTCCGGCAACAACCCAGAGATGACGACTCTGTCTGTCCTAGCTTTTAGCTTCCAGCCTAACTCCTTGAGCTCTTGAATGACCTCCCCAACCCTCTTCCTCCCTATGTCGTTGGTGCCAATGTGTACCATGACTTCTGGCTGCACACCCTCCCCCTTAAGGATTCTGAAGACACGGTCCGAGACGTCTCGGACCCTAGCACCCGGGAGGCAACAAACCATCCGAGAGTCTCGCCCATGTCCACAGAACCGCCTGTCCGTCCCTCTAACTAGAAAGTCCGCTATAACTAGCGCTCTCCTCCTCTCCCCCTTTCCCTTCTGAGTCTCAGAGCCACAGACCCCTTCACTGCAGCTTACACCTGCAAGGCTGTCCCTTGCCTTGCTGGTTGTTGGAGGTTCCTGGTTACAGATGTTTCAGTAAGATTAGGGAGGCTGGTAAAAAAGGAAGGGGTGGCGTTGCTAATTAGAAATGGTATAACAGCTGCAGAAAGGCAGTTTGAGGGGGATCTGCCTTTAGAGGTAGTATGGGCTGAAGTCAGAAATAGGAAAGGAGCAGTCACCTTGTTGGGTGTTTACTATAGGCCCCCCAATAGCAGCAGAGATGTGGAGAAACAGATTGGGAAACAGATTTTGGAAAGGTGCAGAAGCCACAGGGTAGTAGTCATGGGCGATTTCAACTTCCCAAATATTGATTGGAAGCTCTTTAGATCAAGTAGATTGGACGGGGCGGTGTTTGTGCAGTGTGTCCAGGAAGCTTTTCTAACGCAGTTTGTAGATTGTCCGACTAGAGGGGAGGCCATATTGGATTTGGTACTTGGTAATGAACCGGGACAAGTGATGGGCTTGTTAGTGGGTGAGCATTTTGGTGATGGTAACCACAATTCTGTGACTTTCACCTTGGTTATGGAGAGAGATAGGTGCGTGCAACAGGGTAGGTTTTACAATGGGGCGGTGGGGTAGGGAGGGGAGAAAGGGTAAATACGATGCTGCAAGACAAAATCTGAGGAGCATAAGCTGTCAGGAAAGGATGTTGATGAAATGTGGAACTTTTTCAAGGAACAGATGCGACGTGTCCTTGATATGTATGTACCTGTCAGGCAGGAAAAAGATGGTCATGTGAGGGAATCTTGGTTGACGAGGGAGGTTGAATGTCTTGTAAAGAGGAAGGAGGTGGCTTACATAAGGCTGAGGAAACAAGGTTCAGTCAGAGCGTTGGAGGGATACAGGAAAGCCAGGAGGGAGCTGAAGAAAGGGATTAGGAGAGCTAAGAGAGGGCATGAAAAATCTTTGGCGGGTAGGATCAAGGATAACCAAGGCCTTTTACGCGTACGTGAGAAACTTGAGAATGACGAGAACGAGGGTGGGTCTGATCAAGGACAGTAGTGGGAGACTGTATTGAGTCGGGAGAGATAGGAGAGGTCATGAATGAGTACTTTTCTTCAGTATTTACAAATGAGGGTGACAACCGTATTGTTGAAGAAGAGTGTGTGAAACAGACTGGTAAGCTAGAGGAGATACTTGTGGGAAGGAAGATGCGTTGGGCATTTTGAGAACCTTGAGGATAGACAAGTCCCCTGGGCCACACTGGATATATCCTAGAATTATGTGGGAAGCGAGAGGGGAAATTGCAGAGCCGTTAACAATGATCTTTTCGTCTTCACTGTCAACGGGGGTGGTAGCAGGGGACTGGAGAGTGGCGAATGTTGTGCCTCTGTTCAAAAAAGGGAATAGGGATAACCCCAGGGTTTACAGGCCAGTTAGACTTACTTCGGTGGTAGGCAAAGTAATGGAAAGGGTACTGAGGGATAGGATTTGAGTATCTGGAAAGACACTGCTTGATTAGGGACAGCCAGCACAGATTTGAGGGGTAGGTCTTGCCTTACAAGTCTTATTGAATTCTTTGAGGTGACCAAGCATGTGGATGAGTAGAGCAGTGGATGTAGCGTCCATGGATTTTAGAAAGGCATTTGATAAGGTTCCCCATGGTAGGCTTATGCGGAAAGTCAGGAGGCATGGGATAGTGGGAAATTTGGCCAGTTGGATAGAGAACTGGCTAACCGGTCAAAGTCAGAGTGGTGGTAGATGGTAAATATTCCGCCTGGAGCCCAGTTACAAGTGGAGTTTCACAGGGATCAGTTCTGGATCCTCTGCTGTTTTGTAGTGTTTATTAATGACTTGGAAGGGGGAGTTGAAGGATAGATCAGTAAATTTGCGGACGATACAAAGATTGGTGGAGTTGTGGATCGTGAGGAGGGCTGTTGTCGGCTGCAAAGGGACTTAGGTATGATGCAGAGCTGGGCTGAGCAGTGGCAGATGGAGTTCAACCCTGTCAAGTGTGAGGTTGTCCATTTTGGAAGGACAAATAAGAATGCGGAATACAGGGTTAACGGTAGGGTTCTTAGTAAGGTGGAGGAGCAGAGGGATCTTGGGGTCTATGTTCATAGCTCTTTGAAAGTTTCCACTCAGGTGGATAGAACTTGTAAGGCGGCCTATGGTGTATTAGCGTTCATTAGCAGAGGGATTGAATTCAAGAGTCGTGAGGTGATGTTGCAGCTCTATAGGACCTTGGTTAGGCCACATATGGAGTACTGTGTGCAGTTCTGGTCGCCTCATTTTTGGAAAGATGAGAAAGCTTTGGAGAGGGTGCAGAGGAATGTTACCAGGATGTTGCCTGGAATAGAGAATAGGTCATACGAGGATAGGTTGAGAGTGCTAGGCCCTTTCTCATTGGAACGGCGAAGAATGAGGGGTTACTTGATAGAGGTTTATAAGATGATCGGAGGAATACAGAGTAGATAGTCAGACTATTTCCCCAGGTTCAACAGAGTGTTACAAGGGGACATAAATGTCAGAGGTAGGTTCTTTACCCAGTGAGTGGTGGAGGCATGGAATGTGCTGCCGGTGGGAGTGGCAGAGTCAGAATCAATGGTAACCTTTAAGCGGCAACTGGATAGGTACATTGATAGGTGCTCAAGCTAGAACAAATGTTCAGCACAACAGCGTGGGCTGAAGGGCCTGTTCTGTGCTGTATTGTTCAACTTCCTATGACCTAAGAATTCTATTGAACAATTTACCAAAGAATCCCAAGGAAAGTTGGACTCATTGGGATTAGAAAAACCTCTTTGCTGGTTGGTGTCATGATCAGCACAAAGAAAGATAGTTCTAGTTATCAATGTTCAATCACCACATTCCCAGGACATCTCTGCCAGAGTTCCACAAGGTAGTCTCTTAGACACAACCATGTCAACTGCTCCATCAAAGACCTTCCCTCCACCAGAAGGTCAGAAAAGTGGGGATGTTTGCTCATGATTGCCCAATGTTCAGCCCCATTGACAACGTCACAGATACGGAAACAGTCCCTGTTCAAATGCAGCAAGACCTGAACAACATTCACATTCAGAACACACAACTGTCAGGGCAATGACTGTCGGCAACAAGGGAAAATCTCACTATCACACCATGACAGTCCCATTGCTCAATCCCTCACTATTAACATCCTGTGGTTTCTGTGTCTCGGCTGGGAGTTGTTGCCTGTCCCTAATTGCCCTTGATTTGCTCAGCTATTTCAGAATCAGTGACATTCCTGTGGGTGTGGAGTCACATTTAGGCCAGACCAGATCAAGATGGTAGATTTCCTTCCCTAATGGGAATTATGAATGACATGGGATCTTAGAAAAGATTAGTTTCACAGTCACAATTACCAGGAGTAGATATTTTCAAACAGAAGATAGCTTTTCATGTTTTATCAGCAACGACAATAACATTTTAGCCCCCAGCCTCAGATGATTAACCCAACTCACTGAATTCCTGTCTCAGTAACACTACCATTATGCCACTTGTTCCACCCACCTGTAGACAGAAGCCTGAGCCAAAGACAGATGGCTCAGTGATAGCCATTAGTGTCAAAGAATCCTGAGTTTAATTCACATTGAATCTCCACAGTGTGGAAACAGGCCATTCAGTCCCAACAAGGCCACACTGACCCTCTGAAAGGTCAGCCACCCTGACCTTTACCCTACATTGACCACTGACGACCCATCTAACCTCCACATCGCAAAAAACTATGGTCAATTTAGACTAGCCACCTATTTGGATTGTGGGAGGAAACCCACACAGACAGGGAGAACTCCACGTAGAGAAGTTGCCCAAGGAGATGGTAACATTAGGAATCCACCTGGACACTTGTCCAGAGACTCTGAACTGACTAGAAACACCAACTGTTTCTCCCTCTGGCTCTGTGGCAGTGTCTTTCCTCTAGCACATTCTGCAAACAGTGATTTAATCAGAATGGAAAGCCCCTTTCCAAGGTGGTCATCATTCCCTGTACTCCCTGGAAGGAGCAAACAAGATCTTCCATAACCCAATCATTCAGGAAGCTCACTTCATAGATTGGAGAAGCTTAACCCAGGGATAGTTTAAACTAAGAAAGGATGCGGAAACAAGCCAGGTCTAGACAGAAGACACCATGAATCACTGCTTTATTGACTCTCCCAATCACCAGTTGATGGGTGTTTGCTTGTGTCTCCTGTACAGGAACAAGGCCAGCAATGAAGCAGAGATCAGACAGACAGCTGCCACAGTCAGGACCACCATCACAACCAGCTCTGACTCCACACCTACAAAACAAGGAGAAACCAATGGTTACCGAGGGAAAACAGGGACAGAAAAGGGAAACTAGCAGGCAGCCAACTCACCCCTGGGATACTTCTCCAGCATCCTTCTGTCACCCTCAGTCAGGGGCGGAGTTGCCACGTTGGTCAGCTCAGTATCCAGAATGATCAGGGGGCCAAGTGAGGCCTCCCCCTCCAATCCAGCTTCATTCTCTACAAGATCAAACATCACAGTCAAGGGAGGGGAACAAGATGGGGGTGAGGGGAGATCCCAGCATCTAGAGGGCAATGTCCTACCAGCTTCAGGGCCAAGGTCTCGCCTTCCTCTGAAAGGGATCACGATCTCCCTTGTGCTCCCACAATTCCCCACATGGCAACAGGCACAAATGTCACTGTCTGACTCCTCCAATGGGGTCCAACTAAACAAGAGGAACAGCCCATCAACCACATGATGCATCACCTCTCCCAACAACATCCCTGAGGGACAGGGAGAGGGAACTTACATATTCTGCAGCTTCTGGAAAGTACAAGCTTTATTCCTGGAATCTCCCTGATCCACTGCAGCAACTCTCAGGTGACAGGTGATGAACATCTGAGGGACACAGTCAGAACAAGTCAGTGTTTAGTGACTCCCTCCCCATTGTGCAAGAGTACATCAGCAGCTTCCTCTTACCAAGGATCGCTCATCTCCATAGAAACGGAAGGCATCCAGGTCAAACAGGAGCTTGTCCGGCTCCCGCCCGTCTATGGGCGACACAAAGGTCGAAAAGGAATCCTCAGCTTTGCTGTCCAGGAGGCAACTGCAGATGGACAAAGGGCCATGAAGTGAATGGAGTGAAGCCACTGAGATGGGAGCAGCTGGAGAAAGCAGAGAGCTCCTTACCCATTGTAGTCAATGATGCTGTATCTCGGGGTGGAGTCCTTGTCTGGGCTCAGTGTAGCTACACAGCGATCAATGTACAGCTTCAGGGGCACATGGTTGGCCAGTGAAACCGATGCCTCAATGTGAATGAGATCTCCCAGGGAGTAGACAGTGGAAGTGCGCTCTGTCAGCCAGTCACCTGAAGTACAGCAAGACAAGGGTTGGAGCCAATGGGTACAACTCCCACAGAGAGACACCAGGAGATCCCTCCCCAGCCACCCATCACATACCATTCATTAGACGCAGGGAGAATGACAGATGCCCTTCTCCAGACCTGGTGGAGCTGAATGGGATCCAGGTGGGCCTGATGGGATCGCTGCTCACATTGCCCTTCCTGGGGAAAGGAGACAGGGCAGCCATTTTAGGACAGTGTTAGACAACAGTAGCAGGGGATCATACTGACAATTGAGTAATGATTCTCACCTCAAATAACGACATTCAATGGGAACAACAGCACCATTGGTTCTCACAATGACAGATCCAGGATAGTTTGGGACGTGGGTCAGGTGGGTGGTGTAGACCAGGAAATCTTCAGTCATCTGAAAGACACCAGATTAAGGAATGGAGAGGCTGATCTGAAATGATAAGGATCTACACAGTGTTTACAATGACACCGTCCCATTGTGACAATTCTTTAGTAAGACCAACAGTCTCAGGGCCAGGAATCTGCTTTCCCACACCCTGAGCTGGAGAGACCAGTATTCAAGGGCAATAGTTCACAGGTCAGGGGTTAGTCATTTAGGATCAATTCAACAATGTAAGGCATCATTCCAAAGATCAGGATTGGAATTCCAAACCAAAACTTGGTCGAAAGGAGGTGGTGTGTTAGGTTCCCAGACTAAATTAGACATAGTATTGAGGGAACAGGGACGTGGTGATTGTTATCACAGGGAAGAGGCTGCAGGGATCTTTTGGCCATCATCTCCTTGTGTAATCATGAAACCTTCGTATTATGAGCAGAATTGGGAGATTAATCAGAAGGTTAGGCAATAAAACAGTATTTAGGAGATGGGAAAGAACAGAAACTAATTAGCCATAATAAAATCAAACTAATTTTACCAACAGGCCTAACGTGGAGCACAAGTACATGAGCAGTTAATTTATTCATAGACCAACACCCCCAGTGGGAGGGAGTCAAGACAATGTGCCTGATGGTGATGGAGCTACTTTCCATCCAACTAAACACAAGTCATGCTGCTAAGCGTTGTGCTCCTGTGACCTCACTATGGAGAAAGTAGTGATAATAGAAATCCACACTATAGTGGATCACTAAACCAAGTCAGGAGAACACTCAGCATCAAAACACCACCCACAAGTCAACACATGATACTTAATTCATACTGAAAACATTCTAACAGAGCAACCCCTGTAATCAGAAGCTTCTAAACCAATAAGAATGGGAGCACAAGGCTAGAGATGGAGAACAGTTCAGGCACACAGTCCAATCCAGGCGAGGAACTTAGTCTGATGATTTGAGAGACTGTAGGAGAGACAGTTCCGACATATTAACATCACATTTAGGGTTCTAGTCAGGAATCATCTACAGCCCAAACTTCCAGCAAATGTAGACAACCCCCATTACCTGCAATCTGCTGCCACACTCATGCAGCCCATAGTCAAAGAGCACAGTCTGGTTCTCAGGGAAGACCCTGGTTGGCTGACAACCTGCTGTCCCCAGGGTCAGGTCAGCAGCTTTAATCAGGTGCCTGGTTCCAAATAAATCCAGCTGGGCCCTGACCAGCAAGTTGTGCTCTCCACACTGCACCATCACAGTCTGTAGTGGGGACACACTCCCAACATCAGACATTCGGAAACTGGAACCAATGGGATCCCCATGAGGAGGCACTCTCTCAGGAACAGGGCTGGCTCTCACTATTGTCCATGGAAACCTCTGGCTCAGAAACTGTTGCCATGTTTCAGAGCAATAAACAGCACCAACTAACACCAACAAAGGGAACAAACCCCTCACTACAAAATCACCCATGATCACAAACAACTCAACCATCCCCACACACCCCCAACCAGCTCCTTTTATACACACAAGCTGCTCTCACCTGACACCAATGTGACCAGAAGCAGCAACATTGAACCAATCAACCAGCCCCAATCTCTACAATTTCCACCAATGACTGAACTCATCGAGTTCTTACCAGGAGGGCCTATTTCATTTGGACCAATAGGAGTGGCTGTGAGCTGCTGTGCTGTCACCTGACTGAATTCAGCTCCACAAGGTCTCATGGTGAAGGCCCCATGAATACAATCATCAAACGTAGCTCATTGATCCAGGAAGGTGTCTGCTGCGTCCTGCCCACCCTCACCTGAGGAGACTGACGGTGAGACACATGGACAGATTGTCTGAGGATGAGGTTTGGGTACAACAAAGGGATTGACCTTATACTACACCTCGCCCTTGAAGTGTTTGATGGAGTCAATATGGAAGAAGCTTTATTCTGTACCTAAACTTGTCATGTCCCTGTCTGGGGAGTGTTTGATCAGGACAATGCAGGGAGAGTTCAACTTTCTGTTTATTTTTAATTCACAGAGTAGAGGTAGTTTTACTCTGTATTTCACCAGGTGCTGTCTGTGTCCTGGGAGCCTTTGACGGGGACAGCTATCCTTCCAGTTTTTAAGAGGGGAAGTTTTGGTTTCAGTTGCAGAGTATAGAATCTTTTACTCTGTTTCTAACTCAGTGATGCCCCTGGATTGAAAGTGTTTGATGTAGACAGTGTAGTTGTACAATTAGTTTAAAAGTGTAGAGACCGCTTTCTGTTCAGTGACAATGAGCTGAGGAGGCTCATGTATCGAGTCCCACACTGACCTTGCTCTGGTGGAGTTTCATGAGGATGGTGTTGTGGAAGAATGTGAGGAGTGCAGAAGCTGGAGACCAGAGTTCGGAACGTGTGGCAGTGGAAAAGGACAACAGGTCATGCAGCATCCGAGGAGTATGAGAGGCCACTTTTCCAGTAGGAGCTGTTCATCAGGATTGTGGATTGGGAAAGGGGGCTGAGAGATAAACAGGAGGTTAGGGGTGGGGGCAAGTTAGCTGGGATGGCGATAGGTAGATGTAGGTGTGGGGTTTTGAGGGAACTGAAATTTCATTTTGAAAGGGAAGATGTACTGGCACGTTGGCACAGTGGTTAGCACTGCTGCCTCACAGCGACAGGGACATGGGTTCGATTCCAGTCTCAGGTAACTCTTTGTGTGGACTTTGCACATTCTCCCCATGTCTGTGTGGGATTACTCTGGGTTTTCCGGTCTCCTCCCACTGTTCAAAGATGTGCAGGTTCAGTGGGCTGGCAATGGGAATTTACCCACAGTGTTCTCAGATGCGTAGGTTAGGTTCATCATTCAAGGGAATGTAGAGTAACAGGATAGGGGAATGGGTCTGGGTGGGTTACCGTTCAGCGGGTCAGTGTGGACTTTTTGGGGCCAAATGGCTGGTTTCCACACTGCAGGGATTCTATGATTCAACATAAAGGTGGAAACATCCATCGAACCTGATCAGGTGTGCCCGAGAACTCTGTGGGAAGCTCCGGAAGTGATTGCTGGGCCCTTGCAGAGATATTTTGTATCATCGACAGTCACAGGTGAGGTGCTGGAAGACTGGGGTTTGGCGAATGTGTTGCTACTGTTTAAGAAAGGTGGTAAGGAAAAGCCAGGGAACTATAGACTGGTGAGCCTGACATCGGTGGTGGGTACGTTGTTGGAGAGAATCCAGAGTGTGAGAATTGACATGAATTTGGTAAGCCAAAGACTGATTAGGGATAGTCAACATGGCTTTGTGCATGTGAAATCATGTCTCATGAACTTGATTGGGTTTTTTGAAGAAGTAACAAAGAGGATTGATGAGGGCAGAGCAGTGGACGTGATCTATATGAACTTCATTAAGGCGTTCAACAAGGTTCCTCATGGGGGCCTGGTTAGATCTCATGGAATACAGGGATACAGAACTTGCTGGAAGGTAGAAGACACAAGGTAGTGGTGAAGGATTGCTTTTCACAGTGGAGTCCTGTGACCAGTGGTGTGCCATAGGGATCGGTGCTGGGTCCACTGCTTTTTGTCATTTGTTTAAATGATTTGGATGTGGACATACAAGGTATTGTTAGTAAGTTTGCACATGACACCAAAATTGGAGGTGTAGTGGACAGTGAAGGAGGTTACCATGATCCCATGAGATTGGATCATGTTGATTTCACCAGTTTCCTGATTTCCTCTCCTCCCAGCCCCATCCACGTCCCATTTATCTCTCAGCCCCCTTGGGGGATCCCTCTCGTTCCTGATGAAGAGCTTGTATTTGAAATGTTATCTCTCTTCTTCCTCTGATGCTGCCTGACCCGGCTGTGTTTTTATAGCATCACACTTTCCAACTCTGATCTCCAGTAGCCGCAGTCCTCACTGTCTCCCAACTGGGCACGAGCACCGAGAAATTGCAAATGGAGTTCAATATAGATCAGTATGAGGTGTTACAGTTTGGGACTTCACATCAAGGTAGGAGTTTCATGATGAATGGTTGGGCCTTAAGGAGTGTAGTGGAACAGAGGGACCTTGGAGTTAAGGTGGATGGTTCTCTGAACGTGGAGTTACAGGTAAACAGGGCAGTGAAGGCAGCTTTTGACACACTGTCCTTCATCAGTCAGGGAATTGTGTCGAGATGTTGGAAGGTTATGTTGCTGAGACTGTATGTGGAGTATTGTATTCAGTTTTCATCACCTTGTTCCAGGAAGGATGCTATTAAACGGGATAGAATGCAGAAGAAATTGACAAGGATACTGCCAGGACTCAGGGTCTTGGGGGATGGGGTTCTTATGGAAATGTATAAGATCATGAGAGGCATGAATGAGGTGAATGTACTCAGTTGTTTTCCCAGGGATGGGAAATCAGGGACGAGAGGGCACCAGGTTAAGGTTTGAGTCTAAAGCAAAAAAAGATAAGGCTGAAGCATTTGCAACAACCTGCAGCCAGAAATCTCCAAAGGGACAATCCATTGTAGTCCCCTGCATCACCGATGCCTGTCTTCAGTCAGTCCTATTGACTCCACGTGACATCGAGAAACAGCTGCAGACATTGGATACTGTGAAGCCAATGCACCCTGACTAACATTGTGGGAATAAGGTGAAAGAGCTGTGATCCTGAACGTGTCGTGTCCCTATCTATTCTGTTCCAGTACAGCTACAAATCCAGCATCTACCTGGAAATGGAGAAAATTGCCCAGGAGTGTCCTGTTGAGAAAAAGTGGGACAAATCCAGCCTTGCCAATTACTCCCCCACCAATCCACTCTCAATTACAAGCAAACTGTTATCAAGGAACAAGTCCTCCACACTAACCTGGTCACTGATGCTCAGTCTGTGTTCTGTCGGCGTTACTCAGCTCCTGATCTCAGTACAGCTTAAAGTACAGAGCCGAACTTAAAGAGGGGAAGTGAGGATGACTGCTTTAAGACCAAGGCACAATTTGATTGAACAATTTACAAAAGAATCCCAAGGAAAATTGGACTCAATGGGATTAGAAAAACCTCTTTGCTGGTTAGAGTCATGTCCAGCACAAAGAAAGATGGTTTCAGTCACCAATGTTCAATCACCACATTCCCAGGACATCTCTGCCAGTGTTCCTCAAGATACTCTTAGACACAACCATGTCAACTGCTCCATCAAAGACCTTCCCTCCATCAGAATGTCAGAAGTGGGGATATTTGCTCATGATTGCCCAATGTTCAGCCCCATTAACAATGTCACAGATACTGAAACAGTCCCTGTTCAAATGCAGCAAGACCTGAACAACATTCACATTCAGAACACACAACTGTCAGGCAAGGACTGTCTGCAACAAGGGAAAATCTCACTATCACACCATGACAGTCTCCATGACATTCCCATTGCTCAATCCCTCACTATTAACATCCTGTGGCTTCTGTGTCTCGGCTGGGATTTGTTGCCTGTCCCGAATTGCCCTTGATTTGATTGGTTTGTTCATCTATTTCAGAATCAGCGACATCGCTGTGGGTCTGGAGTCACGTTTAGGCCAGATCAGGTCAAGATGGTAGATTCCCTTCCCTAATGGGAATTGTGAACGATAAAAGATTAGTCTGACGGTCACTATTACTAAGATTAGATATTTGCAAAAAAGATAGAACACAAAAATCCATCAGCGACCACAATGAGATTTGAGATCCCAGCCTCAGATGATTAACCCGACTCACTGAATTCCTGTCTCAGTAACACTCCCATTATGCCACTTGTTCCACCCACCTGTAGACAGAAGCCTGAGCCAAAGACAGATGGCTCAGTGATAGGCATTAGTGTCAAGGAATCAGGAGTTTAAATAACATAGAATCCCTGCAGTGTGAAAACAGGCCGTTCAGTCCAACAAGTCCATACTGACCCTCTGAAAAGTAAGCCACCCAGACCCATCCCCTTCCTTTACATTTACCCCTGACTAATGCACCTAATCTAATCATCCCAGAACACAATGGTCCATTTCGCATAGCCAGTTAACTTAACCTGCACATAGAATCATAGACATGTACAGCATGGAAACAGACCACTCCGTCCAACTCATCCATGCTGACCAGATATCCCAACCCAATCTAGTCCCACCTGTCAGCACCTAGGCCATATCCCTCCAAGCATAGGCTGTCAGGGAAGGATGTGGTGGAAATGTGGAACTTCTTCAAGGAGCAGATGCGACGTGTCCATGATATGTATGTACCTATCAGGCAGGAAAGAAATGGTCGTGTGAGGGAGCCTTGGTTGACGAGGGAGGTTGAATGTCTAGAAAAGAGGAAGAAGGATGCTTACATAAGGTTGAGGAAACAGGGTTCAGACAGAGCAGTGGAGGGATACAGGATAGCCAGAAGGGACCTGAAGAAAGGGATTAGGAGAGCTAAGAGAGGGCATGAAAAATCCTTGGCGGATAGGATCAAGGATAACCCCAAGGCATTTTATGCGTATGTGAGAAACCTGAGAATGACGAGAACGAGGGTAGGTCCGATCACGGACAGTAGTGGGAGACTGTGTATTGAGTCGGAAGAGATAGGAGAGGTCTTGAACAAGTACTTCGCTTCAGTATTTACGAACGAGAGTGATCTTCTCGTCTTCACTGGCAACGGGGGTGGTACCAGGGGACTGGAGAGTAGCGAATATTGTGCCCCTGTTCAAAAAAGGGAATAGGGATAACCCCGGGAATTACAGGCCAGTTAGTCTAACTTCTGTGGTAGGCAAAGTAATGGAAAGGGTACTGACGGATAGGATTTATGAGTATCTGGAAAGACACTGCTTGATTAGGGACAGCCAGCATGGATTTGTGAAGGGTCGGTCTTGCCTTACAAGTCTTATTGAATTCTTTGAGGAGGTGACCAAGCATGTGGATGAGGGTAGAGCAGTGGATGTAGTGTACATGGATTTTAGGAAGGCATTTGATAAGGTTCCCCATGGTAGGCTTATGCGGAAAGTCAGGAGGCATGGGATAGAGGGAAATTTGGCCAATTGGATAGAAAACTGGCTAACCGGTCGAAGGCAGAGAGTGGTGGTCGATGGTACATATTCAGCCTGGAGCCCGGTTACAAGTGGAGTTCCGCAGGGATCAGTTCTGGGTCCTCTGCTGTTTGTAATTTTTATTAATGACTTGGATGAGGGAGTCGAAGGGTGGGTCAGTAAATTTGCAGATGATACGAAGATAGGTGGAGTTGTGGACAGTGAGGAGGGCATTTGTCATTTGCAAAGGGACTTAGATATGTTGCAGAGCTGGGCTGAGGAGTGGCAGTTGGAGTTCAACCCTGCCAAGTGTGAGGTTGTCCATTTTGGAAGAACAAATAAGAATGCGGAATACAGGGTTAATGGTAGGGTTCTTAGTCAGGTGGAGGAACAGAGGGATCTTGGGGTCTATGTACATAGATCTTTGAAGGTTGCCACTCAGGTGGATAGAGTTTGTAAGAAGGCCTATGGAGTATTATCGTTCATTAGCAGAGGGATTGAATTCAAGAGTCGTGAAGTGATGTTGCAGCTGTACAGGACTTTGGTTAGGCCACAGTTGGAGTACTGTGTGCAGTTCTGGTCGCCTCACTTTAGGAAAGATGTGGAAGCTTTGGAGAGGGTGCAGAGAAGGTTTACCAGGATGTTGCCTGGAATGGAGAATAGGTCGTATGAGAATAGGTTGAGAGTTCTCGGCCTTTTCTCGTTGGAACGGCGAAGGATGAGGGGTGACTTGATAGAGGTTTATAAGATGATCAGAGGAATAGATAGAGTAGACAGTCAGAAACTTTTTCCCCGGGTACAACAGAGTGTTACAAGGGGACATAAATTTAAGGTGAAGGGTGGAAGGTATAGGGGAGATGTCAGGGGTGGGTTCTTTACCCAGAGAGTGGTGGGGGCATGGAATGCACTGCCCGTGGGAGTGGTAGAGTCAGCATCATTGGCGACCTTTAAGCGGCATTTGGATGGGTACATGGATGGGTGCTTAATCTAGGTTAGAAGTTCGGCACAACATCGTGGGCTGAAGGGCCTGTTCTGTGCTGTATTGTTCTATGTTCTATGTTCTATGTTCAAACCCTTCCTATTCATATACACATCCAAATGCCTCTTAAATGTTGTAATTGTACCAGTCTCCACCACTTCCTCTGGCTGCTCATTCCATACATGTACCACCCTCTGCGTGGAAACGTTGTCGCTAGGGTCTCCTTTGTATCTTTCCCATCTCACCCTAAACCTATGCCTTCTAGTTCTGGATTCCCCCACCCTAGGGAAAAGACTTTGTGTATTTACCCTATCCATGCCCCTCATGATTTTATAAACCTCTATAAGGTCGCCCCACAGCCTTTGATGCTCCAGGGAAAACAGCCCAAGCCGGTTCAACCACTCCGTATCACTCAAATCCACCAAACCTGGCAACGTTCTTGTAAATCTTTTCTGAACCCTTTCAAGTTTCACAACATCTTTGCGATAGGAAGGAGACCAGAATTGCACGCAATATTCCAACAGTGGCCTAACCAATGTCCTGTACAGCTGCAACATGACCTCCCAACACCTGTACTCAATACTCTGACCAATAAAGGAAAGCATACCAAACACCTTCTTCACTATCCTATCTACCTGCGACTATGAACCTGCACTCCAAGGTCTCTGTTCAGCAACACTCCCTCGGACCTTACCATTAAGTGTCTAATTCCTGTTAAAATTTGCTTTGCCAAAATGCATCACCTCACGTTTATCGAAATTAAATTAAATTCCATCTGTCACTTCTCAGCCCATTGGCCCATCTGATCAAGATCCTGTTGTAATCTGCGGTAACCTTCTTCGCTGTCCACTACACCTCCAATTTTGGTGTCATCTGCAAACTTACTAACTATACCTCGTATGCTCACATCTTTATCATTTATATAAATGACAAAAAGTAGAGGACCCACCACTGATCCTTGTGGCACTCCAGTGGTCACCGGCCTCCAGTCTGAAAAACAACACTCCACCACCCTCTGTCTTCTATCTTTGAGCCAGTTCTGTATCCAAATGGCGAGTTCTCCCTGTATTCCATGAGATCTAACTTTGCTAACCAGTCTCCCATGGGGAATCTTGTCGAACACCTCACTGAAGTCCATCTCAATCACATCTACTGCTCTGCCCTCATCAATCCTCTTTGTTACTTCTTCAAAAAACTCAATCAAGTTGATGAGACATGATTTCCCATGCACAAAGCCATGTTGACTATATCTAATCAGTCCTTGCCTTTCCAAATACATGTACATCCTGTCCTTTAGGATTCCCTCCAACAACTTGCCCACGGCCAATGTCAGGCTCACTGTTCTATAGTTCCTTGGCTTGTCCTTACCACCCATCTTAAACACTGGCACCACGTTAGCCAACCTCCAGTCTTCTGGCAACTCACCTGTGACTATTGAGGTTACAAGGTGTCCAGCAATCACTTCCCTAGCTTCCCACAAAATTCTGGGGAACACCTGATCAGGTCCTGGTGATTTATCCATTTCAAGACATCCAGCACTTCTTCCTCTGTAATTTGGATAATTTTCAAGATGTCACCATCTAATTCCCTACATTCTATATCATCCAAGTCCTTTTCCGTAGTAAATACTGATGCAAAGTATTTGTTTAGTATCTCCTCCATCTCCTGCGGCTCCACACAAAGATCGCCTTGCTGTACTTTGAGGGGCCCAGTTCTCTCCCTAGTTACCCTTTTGTCCTTTCTGTAAAAACCCTTTGGATTCTCCTTAATTCTATTTGCTAAAGCTAGCTCATGTCCCCTTTTTGCCCTCCTGATTTCTCTCTTAAGTATATTTCTACTGCCTTAATACTCTTCTATGGATTCATTGATCTATCCTGTCTATTCCTGACATATGCTTCCTTCATTTTTTTAAACCAAACCCTCAATTTCTTTAGTCATCCAGCATTCCGTACATCTACCAGCCTTCCCTTTCACCCTGACAGGAATATATTTTCTCTGGATTCTCGTTATCTCATTTCTGAAGGCTTCCCATTTTCCAGCCGTCCCTTTACCTGCGAACATCTGCCACCAGTCGGCTTTCGACAGTTCTTGCCTAATACTGTCAAAATTGGCCTTTCTCCAATTCAGAACTTCAACATTTAGATATGGTCTATCCTTTTCCATCTCTATTAAAAAATTAATAGAATTATGGTCGCTGGCCCCAAAATGCTCCCCCACTGACACCCACTGAGACCCGGGTTCAGTTCCCGCCTCAGGCGACTGACTGTGTGGAGTTTGCACGTTCTCCCCGTGTCTGCGTGGGTTTGCTCTGGGTGCTCCGGTTTCCTCCCACAGTCCAAAGATGTGCAGGTCAGGTGAATTGGCCATGCTAAATTGCCCGTAGTGTTAGGTAAGGGGTAGATGTAGGGGTATGGGTGGGTTGCGCTTCGGCGGGGCGGTGTGGACTTGTTGGGCCGAAGGGCCTGTTTCCACACTAAGTAATCTCATCTAATCTAATCAGTCCCCTGCCCTGCCTTTTTTCCCCAAGGGTCGTCAAGTTTTGCAACTTCTCTAGTAGGTTCATCGACATAATAAATCAACAAATTTTCCTGTACACACTTCACAAATTCCTCTCCATCTAAACCCTTAACACTATGACAGTCTCAGTCTATGTTTGCCAAGTTAAAATCCCCTACCATAGCTACCCTATTATTCTCACAGATAACTCAGATCTCCTTACAAGTTTGTTTCTCAATTTCCCTCTGTCTATTGGGGGGTCGATAATACAATCTCAATAAGGTGATCATCCTTTTCTTATTTCTCAGTTCAACCCAAACAACTTCCCTGGATGTATTTCCAAGAATATCCTCCCACAGTACAGCTGCAATGATATCCCTCGTCAAAAACATCCCTCCCCCTCCTCTCTTGCCTCCCTTCCTGTCACATTCGTATTCTGGAACTTCAAGCTGCCAGTCCAGTCTATCACTGAGCCATGCTTCTGTAATTGCTTTGGTATCCCAGTCCCATGTTCCGAACCACACCCTGAGTTCATCTGCCTTCCTGTTAGTTGTTGTATTATGGGAGGAACCCCACACAGATCATTGGCTAATGCTGGATTCGAACCCAGGTCCCTGGTGCGATCATGCAGCAATGCTAACCACTGCATGCCCTCATCAATCCTCTTTGTTACTTCTTCAAAAAACTCAATCAAGTACATGAGACATTATTTCCCGCGCACAAAGCCGTGCTAACTATCCCGAATCAGTCTTTGGCTTACCAAATACATGTGAATCCTGTCCCTCAGGATTCCCTCCAACAACTTGCTCACCACTGATGTCAGGCTCACTGGTGTATATTCCCTGGCTTTTCCTTCGCAACTTTCTTCAAACTTGACAACGTGTTAGCCAACCTCCAATTTTCCGGGACCTCACCTGCAACTATCAATGATAGAAATATCTCAGTGAGGGGCCCAGCAATCATTTCCCTAGCTTCTCCAAGGTCGAGGGTACACCTGATTAACTCCTAGGGATTTATCCACCTTTATCTAGAATCATACAATCCCTACAGAATGGAAACAGGCCATTTGGCCCAACAAGTCCACACTGACCTTCCGAAAGATAACCCACCCAGACTCATTCCCCTCCCCTACTCCCATATTACTCGACATGTCCCCTCACTAATGCATCTAACTTACACATCCCTGAGGAAAGTTTGCATGGCCAATCCACCGAACCGCACATCTTTAGGCAGTGGTCGGACCAGAGCATCCAGAGTAATCCTACACAGACACAAGGAGAGTGTGCATACTCCACACAGATAGGTGCCCGAGACTGTAATCGAACCCATGTCCCTGGTGTAGTGCTAACCAATGTGCCACCATGCTGCCCCATCTTCCCTTTTAGAATGAATGTAAAATTCTCTGAATACCACGCACCTGCATCTAACTCTCACCAACCCAGCTGCCTTGCCCCCATCTCCAAGGCATCTATCTCTCGCAATCTGAGCTACCTTGTCCCCACCCCTAACCTTCAATTTATCTCGAAGTCCCCTTTCCCAATCCACAATCCTGATCAAGGGCTTATACCCGAAACCGACTCTCCTGCTCCTCAGATGCTGCATGACCTGCTGTGTTTTTCTAGGGCCACACACTTTGACTGTGATCTCCAGAATCTGCACTCCTCACTTTCTCCCTCAACACCAACCCCCAACAAACTCCCGCCCGAGCAAGGTCAGTGTGGGACGCGATACATGAGCTTCCTCTGCTCATTTTCACTGAACAGAAAGTTGTCTCTACACTTTTAAACTAAATGTCCACTGTCGACATCAAACACTTTCAATGCAGGGACATCCCCAAGTTAGAAATAGAGTAAAAGATTTCTACGCTTTCCGACTGAAACAAAATCTTCCTCTTTTCCTGAAAACTGGAAGGAAAGCTGTCCCCATCAAAGGCTCCCAGGACAGAGACAGCACACGGTGAAATACAGAGTAAAACTGCCTCAAGTCTATAAATTCAAAGGAAAGTGAAAGTAACCTCTCCCTGCATTGTCCCGATCAAACACTCCCCAGACAGGGACATGACAAGTTTAGATACAGAATAAAGCTTCTTCCATATTGACTCCATCAAACACTTCAAGGGGGAGGTGTAGGATAAGGTCAATCCCTTTGTTGTACCCAAACCTCATCCTCAGACAATCTCTCCATGTGTCTCACTGTCAGTCTCCTCAGGTGAGGATGGACAGGGCCCAGCAGACATCCTCCTGGATCAATGAGCTACGTTTGATGATTGTATCGATGGGGCCTTCACCATGAGACCTTGTGGAGCTGAATTCAGTCAGGTGACAGCACAGCAGCTCACAGCCACTCCTATTGGTCCAAATGAAATAGGCCCTCCTGGTAAGAACTCGATGAGTTCAGTCATTGGTGGAAATTGTAGAGATTGGGGCTGGTTGATTGGTTCAATGTTGCTGCTTCTGGTCACATTGGTGTCAGGTGAGAGCAGGTTGTGTGTATAAAAGGAGCTGGTTGGGGATGGTTGAGTTGTTTGTGATCATGGGTGATTTTGTAGTGAGGGGTTTGTTCCCTTTGTTGGTGTTAGTTGGTGCTGTTTATTGCTCTGAAACATGGCAACAGTTTCTGAGCCAGAGGTTTCCATGGACAATAGTGAGAGCCAGCCCTGTTCCTGAGAGAGTGCCTCCTCATGGGGATCCCATTGGTTCCAGTTTCCTAATGTCTGATGTTGGGAGTGTGTCCCCACTGCAGACTGTGATGGTGCAGTGTGGAGAGCACAACCTACTGGTCAGGGCCCAGCTGGATTTATTTGGAACCAGGCACCTGATTAAAGCTGCTGACCTGACCCTGGGGACAGCAGGTTGTCAGCCAACCAGGGTCTTCCCTGAGAACCAGACTGTCCTCTTTGACTATGGGCTGCATGAGTGTGGCAGCAGATTGCAGGTAATGGGGGTTGTCTACACTTGCTGGAAGTTTGGGCTGTAGATGATTCCTGACTAGAACCCTAAATGTGATGTTAATATGTCGGAACTGTCTCTCCTACAGTCTCTCAAATCATCAGACTAAGTTCCTCGCCTGGATTGGACTGTGTGCCTGAACTGTTCTCCATCTCTAGCCTTGTGCTCCCATTCTTATTGGTTTAGAAGCTTCTGATTACAGGGGTTGCTCTGTTAGAATGTTTTCAGTATGAATTAAGTATCATGTGTTGACTTGTGGGTGGTGTTTTGATGCTGAGTGTTCTCCTGACTTGGTTTAGTGATCCACTATAGTGTGGATTTCTATTATCACTACTTTCTCCATAGTGAGGTCACAGGAGCACAACGCTTAGCAGCATGACTTGTGTTTAGTTGGATGGAAAGTAACTCCATCACCATCAGGCACATTGTCTTGACTCCCTCCCACTGGGGGTGTTGGTCTATGAATAAATTAACTGCTCATGTACTTGTGCTCCACGTTTGGCCTGTTGGTAAAACTAGTTCGATTTCATTATGGCCAATTAGTTTCTGTTCTTTCCCATCTCCTAAATACTGTTTTATTGTCTAACCTTCTGATTAATCTCCCAATTCTGCTCATAATACATGACTCCTTGTGTTTCATGATTACACAAGGAGATGATGGCCAAAAGATCCCTGCAGCCTCTTCCCTGTGATAACAATCACCACGTCCCTGTTCCCTCAATACTATGTCTAATTTAGTCTGGGAACCTAACACACCACCTCCTTTCAACCAAGTTTTGGTTTGGAATTCTGATCCTGATCTTTGGAATGATGCCTTACATTGTTGAATTGATCCTAAATGACTAACCCCTGACCTGTGAACTATTGCCCTTGAATACTGGTCTCTCCAGCTCAGGGTGTGGGAAAGCAGATTCCTGGCCCTGAGACTGTTGGTCTCACTAAAGAATTGTCACAATGGGACGGTGTCATTGTAAACACTGTGTAGATCCTTATCATTTCAGATCAGCCTCTCCATTCCTTAATCTGGTGTCTTTCAGATGACTGAAGATTTCCTGGTCTACACCACCCACCTGACCCACGTCCCAAACTATCCTGGATCTGTCATTGTGAGAACCAATGGTGCTGTTGTTCCCATTGAATGTCGTTATTTGAGGTGAGAATCATTACTCAATTGTCAGTATGATCCCCTGCTACTGTTGTCTAACACTGTCCTAAAATGGCTGCCCTGTCTCCTTTCCCCAGGAAGGGCAATGTGAGCAGCGATCCCATTCAGCTCCACCAGGTCTGGAGAAGGGCATCTGTCATTCTCCCTGCGTCTAATGAATGGTATGTGATGGGTGGCTGGGGAGGGATCTCCTGGTGTCTCTCTGTGGGAGTTGTACCCATTGGCTCCAACCCTTGTCTTGCTGTACTTCAGGTGACTGGCTGACAGAGCGCACTTCCACTGTCTACTCCCTGGGAGATCTCATTCACATTGAGGCATCGGTTTCACTGGCCAACCATGTGCCCCTGAAGCTGTACATTGATCGCTGTGTAGCTACACTGAGCCCAGACAAGGACTCCACCCCGAGATACAGCATCATTGACTACAATGGGTAAGGAGCTCTCTGCTTTCTCCAGCTGCTCCCATCTCAGTGGCTTCACTCCATTCACTTCATGGCCCTTTGTCCATCTGCAGTTGCCTCCTGGACAGCAAAGCTGAGGATTCCTTTTCGACCTTTGTGTCGCCCATAGACGGGCGGGAGCCGGACAAGCTCCGGTTTGATCTGGATGCCTTCTGTTTCTATGGAGATGAGCGATCCTTGGTAAGAGGAAGCTGCTGATGTACTCTTGCACAATGGGGAGGGAGTCACTAAACACTGACTTGTTCTGACTGTGTCCCTCAGGTGTTCATCACCTGTCACCTGAGAGTTGCTGCAGTGGATCAGGGAGATCCCAGGAATAAAGCTTGTACTTTCCAGAAGCTGCAGAATATGTAAGTTCCCTCTCCCTGTCCCTCAGGGATGTTGTTGGGAGAGGTGATGCATCATGTGGTTGATGGGCTGTTCCTCTTGTTTAGTTGGACCCCATTGGAGGAGTCAGACAGTGACATTTGTGCCTGTTGCCATGTGGGGAATTGTGGGAGCACAAGGGAGATCGTGATCCCTTTCAGAGGAAGGAGAGACCTTGGCCCTGAAGCTGGTAGGATATTGCCCTCTAGATGCTGGGATCTCCCCTCACCCCCATCTTGTTCCCCTCCCTTGACTGTGATGTTTGATCTTGTAGAGAGTGAAGCTGGATTGGAGGGGGAGGCCTCACTTGGCCCCCTGATCATTCTGGATACTGAGCTGACCAACGTGGCAACTCAGCCCCTGACTGAGGGTGACAGAAGGATGCAGGAGAAGTATCCCAGGGGTGAGTTGGCTGCCTGCTAGTTTCCCTTTCTGTCTCTGTTTTCCCTCAGTAACCATTGGTTTCTCCTTGTTTTGTAGGTGTGGAGTCAGAGCTGGTTGTGATGGTGGTCCTGACTGTGGCAGCTGTCTGTCTGATCTCTGCTTCATTGCTGGCCTTGTTCCTGTACAGGAGACACGAGCAAACACCAATCAACTGGTGATTGGAATAGTCATTAAGGCAGTGATTCCTGGTGTCTTCTGTCTGGAGCTGGTTTTGTTTCTGCATCCTTCCTTACTTTAAACTATTCCTGGGTACAATCTCTAGGTTTAGCCTCTCCAATCCATGAACTGAGTTTCCTGAATGATTAATTGGGTTATGGCAGATATTTGCTGCTTCCAGTGTGCAGATTAGACCACCTTGGATGTATCAGTAACACCACCCCTCCAACTTCTGTATTCCCAGCTACTGTTCACCCTGGTCCAAGCCCTTGCCCTTGGATACCCCTACCACATTCCTGATGCCAAGCTTATGCTTGGAATGTTGACTCTCCTGTTCCTCAGATGCTGCCTGACCAGCTGTGCTCTTCCAGCACCACATTTTGACTGATCTCCACATCTGCAGTCCTCCCTCTCTGCCTGGTCCAACAGTCAGTTCCCATAAATACCCCCTTGATGAAAGGCAAACTCTCAAGGCATTGTCTCCTGCAACTCCAACTGTTTTTAAAGAACAGATGTTTAGTCTCCAGGGTTGGCAGTTCCGCTTTCGTTCCCAGATAGGACAGGCCAAGCAATATCCCATAAGGGGACAGCCCCATATCTTTCCTTGGGGCTGTCCGCACTCGCAAAAGGGCTATAGGTAAACACTTAGTCCAAGAGAGTCTGGTTTCTACTACTAATTTCGATAACTACTTCAGTGTCTGGTTCATTCTCTCAACCTTACCTGATGAAGGTGGGTGCCAAGGGGTGTGGAACTCCCAGGAGATACATAACCCTTCAGTACTCTCTGGAGTACCCAGGAAGTAAAATGAATTCCCTGATCTGAATCTATGCATTCCATTATCCCGTATCTGGGAATTACGTGTTCAAGAATTATCTTGGACTCCCCACTTGCAGTGGCAGTGGCTAAAGGGTACGCCTCCACCCATCCAGATCGGTGATCACCCACTACCAGCATATACCTTAGTCTTCCTACTCAGGGGAATTCGGTATAATCTACTTGAATGCTCTGAAATGCTCAGAGCCCAGGTTCTCTCCCTCCTGGGACTTGTTTCCTCAATAACTTCTTGTTGACTTTCTTGCATGTTATACATCCCTCACATATCTGTTTGGCTATCGTATAGATCCCTTTGCATCCATATTTCCTTAAGACCAAATCACACATTGCTTGCACTCCCTGGTGTAAGACAGCCATAATTTCCTGCGTCATCATTGTATTTAGCATCTCCCAGCCATCGGGTAGCATCCAGCGCCCCCCCGGTTACTGCACCATCGGTACCAAAATCTATATTGTAGCAGGTTGAGGGTTCAGAGCTGTCTCCTTAGCGACTTCATCCACCAATCTATTTCCCTTTGCTATGGGATCATTTCCCTGCTGCTCTCAATTTATGTCCATTATTATAAATATTAATTATTAATCATTATCAGTAATTCAGGGTGGAAACGCAACATGTGGCTAAAACATTTTAGAAACTGTAATTGCGCAGTTCTATTTGTTTACCAGTCACTTGTGACTTCTCGTTCTGTTTCTGTAATTGTTTTGCTCGAGCGCATTCATTTTTTTAAAACCTCAACAGATTCCATCGCACCATTTGCAGTTAATTCAATCCCCAATTTGGTGGCAGTATCGTGTCATGAGCTCAAAACTGATTCTTCGTGCCTCTCAGCACAAAACTGTCGCCATAGTCCAATTTCGTTCCCACTCCCATGGTACATTGCCAGATCAATTGCTGAGCCAATGTAACCAATTGAACAGCTTTCGGGCCACCTAATGACCATTCTTCATCACCCAATGTTTTGTTTCAACCTTTATTTTTGTTTTAAGAGATATTGCAATATTTCTTGCTCCCTATAGCTTCAAATACCAATTGATCAATTTATGCTTGTCTAACTTTAAAGCCTGTTCCTAACTATACATTTTGGAATCTTACTTGTAAATATATATTTATATATTATAAATTCATTTATTCAGTATTTAATATTTAAAATGCAAAATGCATACAGTTCCAAACTTTGAAATCCACTATTATTACCTGGTTTTAGTCCCTTAATTTAAATACCAAATTAGGTTTCTTAGGTAGTCCTGACCAGTCATTGCTCAATTACAATGCCAAAGGTCGTGAAATAACCAGAGCTGTCTTAAAAGGATTTGTCTATTCAAGTTAAAAAAAAACTTATAATGCATGAATAATGGCCGAATCCAAGGTCACAGATATTAACCATAGGATTGATTTATTACAATCTAATGTTGAACTGAAACTTCAACTGTCGATGAGGGAGGGAACTTTCTGAATAAACCAACGGCTTAAAATTAAGTGAAAACAAATGAGTCTGACACACAAAAAAAAGTGATCATGTTGTTTTTCTCCATATTAAGCTGATTTGAAATTGCTTTTATGTAAGGATGAAAGAGATTAGTTAGGAACTGATAGTAAGGCAATCTTGACCTGTAAAAAGAACAGGAGTTAACATTTTATTTCATAATCACTGTAAAATCCTTAACCTTAAAAGAAATCATGTTAAATTTCCATAATAGAAATCAGATTCAAAACAGTCCCGGATCTCAAGCTCCAGGGAACAAAGCACAAACATTCAATCACCAACAAACAAATGTGCATTCAAACCGAATCACAAAGGGTTAAACTTTCTATTAGCTGTACAGCTCTTTTCACTCACTCACTCACTCACTCACTCTCACACAACCTACTCTGACACCAATGACTAAACTCATCGAGTTATCACAAGGTGGGCCTATTTCATTTGGACCAATAGGAGTGGCTGTGAGCTGCTGTGCTGTCACCTGACTGAATTCAGCTCCTCAAGGTCTCATGATGAAGGCCCCATGAATACAATCATCAAACGTAGCTCATTGATCCAGGAAGGTGTCTGCTAGGTCCTGCCCACCCTCACCCGAGGGACTGACAGTGAGACGCATGGAGAGATTGTCTGAGGATGAGGTTTGGGTAGAACAAAGGGATTGACCTTATCCTACACCTCGTCCTTGAAGTGTTTGATGGAGTCAATATGGAAGAAGCTTTATTCTGTGTCTAAACTTGTCATGTCCCTGTCTAGGGAGTGTTTGATCGGGACAATGCAGGGAGAGTTCAACTTTCTCTTTATTTTTAATTCCATAGAAACGGTAGGCATCCAGGTCAAACCGGAGCTTGTCCCTCTCCCGCCCGTCTCTGGGCGACACAAAGATTAGATTAGATTACTTACAGTGTGGAAACAGGCCCTTCGGGCCAACAAGTCCACACCGCCCCGCCGAAGCGTAACCCACCCATACCCCTACATCTACATTTACCCCTTACCTAACACTACGGGCAATTTAGCATGACCAAATCACCTGACCCCTGCACATCTTTGGACTGTGGGAGGAAACCGGAGCACCCGGAGGAAACCCACGCAGACACGGGGAGAACGTGCAAACTCCACACAGTCAGTCGCCTGAGGCGGGAATTGAACCCGGGTCTCTGGCGCTGTGAGGCAGCAGTGCTAACCACTGTTCCACCGTGCCACCCACAAGGTTGAAAAGGAATCCTCAGCTTTGCTGTCCAGGAGGCAACTGCAGATGGACAAAGGGCCATGAAGTGAATGGAGAGAAGCCACTGAGATGGGAGCAGCTGGAGAAAGCAGAGAGCTCCTTACCCATTGTAGTCAATGATGCTGTATCTCGGGGTGGAGTCCTTGTCTGGGCTCAGTGTAGCTACACAGCGATCAATGTACAGCTTCAGGGGCACATGGTTGGCCAGTGAAACCGATGCCTCAATGTGAATGAGATCTCCCAGGGAGTAGACAGTGGAAGTGCGCTCTGTCAGCCAGTCACCTGAAGTACAGCAAGTCAAGGGTTGGAGCCAATGGGTACAACTCCCACAGAGAGACACCAGGAGATCCCTCCCCAGCCACTCATCACATACCATTCATTAGACGCAGGGAGAATGACAGATGCCCTTCTCCAGACCTGGTGGAGCTGAATGGGATCCAGGTGGGCCTGATGGGATTGCTGCTCACATTGCCCTTCCTGGGGGAAGGAGACAGGGCAGCCATTTTAGGACAGTGTTAGACAACAGCAGCAGAGGATCATACTGACAATTGAGTAATGATTCTCACCTCAAATAACGACATTCAATGGGAACAACAGCACCATTGGTTCTCACAATGACAGATCCAGGATAGTTTGGGACGTGGGTCAGGTGGGTGGTGTAGACCAGGAAATCTTCAGTCATCTGAAAGACACCAGATTAAGGAATGAGAGGCTGATCTGAAATGATAAGGATCTACACAGTGTTTACAATGACACCGTCCCATTGTGACAATTCTTTAGGGAGTGAGAAAAGCTCAGGGTCAGGTGACTGCTTTCCCCACACCAAGCTGGAGAGACCAGTATTCAAGGGCAACAGGTCACAGGTCAGATGTTAGTCATTTAGGATCAACTTAAGGTGTTACATCATTCCAAAAATCAGGATGGGAATTCCTGATGCAAATGTTGGTTAAAAAGGTGTTGGGCTCCCAGGCAGAGGTAGAGATAAATAATGATGGAACAGCGACATGGTGGTTAGCACTGCTGCCTCACAGCGCCAGAGACCCATGTTCAATTCTCACCTCAGTGAGGAGTTTGCACATTCTCCCTGCATCAGCGTGGGTTTCCTCCGGGTGCTCTGGTTCCTTTCCACAATCCCCAAAATGTGCAGGTTAGGTGAATTGGCTCTGCTAAATTGCCCATAGTGTTAAGTGAAGGGGGTAAATGTAGGGGAATGGGTCTGGGTGGGCCACCCTTCAGCATGGACTTTTTGGGCTGAAGGGCCTGTTTCCACACTAAGTAATCTAATTAAAAAAATGGTGATTGTTATCACAGGAACAAGGCTGTAGGGATCTATCCGACATCAACTCTCGAAGTTATCAGGAAAACTTCAGATTATGAACAGAGATTGCTAGAAGAATACCAAGAGATTAATAGCAAGGAGGCATAAGAGTAGAGGAAACAATTAACTGGTATTAAATAATAGACTTTTACCAACAGGTCAAATGTAGAGCTCCTCAAGGAGGAGAGAGTCAGTTTATTCATAAAATAGCCCCGATTGGAAGGGAATCAAGTCAATTTGTCTTATGGGAATAGAACTACTTTCCCTCAAATGAGCCACAGGCCATGCTGCAATGACTTATGTTCCTGTGACCTCACTATTGAGAAAAGAATCATGATTAAAAACCACACTTTAGAAGGTCACCGAACCAAATTCGGAGAAAGTTCATCGTATCAAACCACCACCCACAAATTGGGGACAGTGACCACAATTCGGTGATTTTTACTCTAGTGATGGAGAGGGATAAGTGTGTACTACAGGGCAAGAGATATAGCTGGGGGCAGGGAAATTATGATGCGTTGAGGCATGACTTAGGATGTGTGGATTGGAAAAGTAGATTCCAAGGCAAGAGCGTAATTGATATGTGGAACTTGTTCAAGGAGCAACTATTGAGTGTCCTTGATAAGTACGTACCTATCAGGCAGGGAGGAAAGGGTCGTGTGAGGGAGCCGTGGTTTAATAAGGAATTGGAATCCCTTGTTAAATGGAAGAGGGCGGCCTTTGTAAAGATGAGGTGTGAAGGTTCAATAGGGGCGATTGAGAGTTATAAGGTAGCCCGGAAGGACCTGAAGGGAGAGCTAAGAGCAGCAAGGAGGGGACATGAAAGGTCCTTAGTTGGTAGGATTAGGGAAAACCCTAAGGCTTTCTATAGGTATGTTAGGAATAAAAGAATGACTAGGGTAGGAATAGGTCCAATCAAGGATAGTAATGGGAAGTTGCGTGTGGAGGCTGAAGAGATTGGGGAGGCACTGAATGAATACTTTTCGTCAGTATTCACTCAGGAACAGGACATTGTTGTCGATATGAATACTGAGGCACAAATAAGTAGAATGGATGGCTTTGAGATATGTAGAGAAGAGGTGTTGGAAATTCTGGCAAGGGTGAAAATAGATAAGTCCCCTGGGCCTGATGGCATTTATCCTAGGATTCTCCGGGAAGCAAGGGAGGAGATTGCAGAGCCATTGGCCTTGATTTTTGTGTCTTCTTTGTCTACAGGAGTAGTGCCAGAGGACTGGAGGCTAGCAAACGTGGTTCCCTTGTTCAAGAAGGGGAGTAGGGATAATCCGAGTAACTATTGGCCAGTGAGTCTCACTTCTGTTGTGGGCAAAGTCTTAGAGAGAATTGTAAGGGATAGGATTTATGCACATCTGGATAAGAATAATGTGATCAAGGATAGTCAGCATGGTTTTGTGAAGGGCAGGTCGTGCCTCACAAACCTTATTGAATTCTTTGAGAAGGTGACTAAGGAGGTAGATGAGGGGAAAGCGGTAGATGTGGTATATATGGATTTTAGTTAGGCGTTTGATAAGGTCCCCCATGGTAGGCTACTGCAGAAAATACAGAGATATGGCATTGAGGGTGAGTTGGAGGTTTGGATTAGGAATTGGCTGGCTGGAAGAAGACAGAGGGTAGTAGGTGATGGCAAAGGTTCATCTTGGAGTGCCGTCACTAGCGGTGTTCCGCAAGGATCTGTTTTGGGACCATTGCTGTTTGTCATTTTTATAAATGACCTGGAGGAAGGGTTAGAAGGTTGGGTGAGCAAGTTTGCGTATGATACGAAAGTCGGAGGAGTTGTAGACAGTGAGGAAGGATGTGGCAGGTTACAGCGGGATATAGAGAAGCTGCAGACCTGGGCAGAAAGTTGGCAAATGGAGTTCAATGTAGCTAAGTGTGAGGTGATTCACTTTGGTAAGAGTAACAAAAAGATGGGGTACTGGGCTAATGGTCGGATACTTGGTAGTGTGGAAGAGCAGAGGGATCTTGGTGTCCATGTACACAGATCTCTGAAAGTTTCCACCCAGGTAAATAGTGCAGTGAAGAAGGCATATGGCGTACTGGCTTTTATTGGTAGAGGAATTGAGTTCCGGAGTCCTGAGGTCATGCTGCAGTTGTATAAGACTCTAGTGCGGCCGCATCTGGAATATTGTGTGCAGTTTTGGTCGCCATACTATAGGAAGGATGTGGAGGCACTGGAACGGGTGCAGAGGAAGTTTACCAGGATGTTGCCTGGTATGGTAGGAAAATCCTATGAGGAAAGGCTGAGGCACTTGGGGTTGTTTTCATTGGAGAAAAGAAGGTTTAGGGGTGACTTGATAGAGGTGTACAAGATGATTAGGGGGTTAGATAGGGTTGACAGTGAGAACCTTTTTCCACGTATGAAGTCAGCTATTACAAGGGGGCATAGCTTTAAATTAAGGGGGGGTAGATATAGGACTGATGTTAGGGGTAGGTTCTTCACTCAGCGAGTCGTAAGTTCATGGAATGCCCTGCCAGTAGCAGTAGTGGACTCTCCCTCTTTATGGGTATTTAAGCGGGCATTGGATAGGTATATGGAGGATAGTGGGTTAGTGTAGGTTAGGTGGGCTTTGATCGGCGCAACATCGAGGGCCGAAGGGGCTGTACTGCACTGTATTCTTCTATGTTCTATAAATCACCTCATGATACCCAATTCATACTGACAGAACATACGTTGTAACAGGACCACCCCTGTAATCAGGGGATTCTAAACCAATGAGAATGGGAGCACAAGGCAAGAGATGGGGAACAGTTCAGGTACAGACAATCCAGGAAAGGAACCTGGAAAGAGGATTTGAGAAAGCAGGAGAATGGTCCTTCTCAAGAAGAATGATCTATCAGCCAGGAATCTTCTGCAGCTGAAACTTCCAGCAACTGTAGACAACCCCCATTACTTGCAATCTGCTGCCACACTCATGCAGCCCATAGTCAAAGAGGACAGTCTGGTTCTCAGGGAAGACCCTGGTTGGCTGACAACTGCTGTCCCCAGGGTCAGGTCAGCAGCTTTAATCAGGTGCCTGGTTCCAAATAAATCCAGCTGGGCCCTGACCAGCAGGTTGTGCTCTCCACACAGCACCATCACAGTCTGTAGTGGGGACACACTCCCAACATCAGACATTCGGAACCTGGAACCAATGGGATCCCCATGAGGAGGCACTCTCTCAGGAACAGGGCTGGCCCTCACTATTGTCCATGGAAACCTCTGGCTCAGAAGCTGTTGCCATGTTACAGAGCAACGAAGGGAACGCACCCCCTCACTACAGAATCACACGTGATTACAGACAACTCAACCTCCTCCTCCTCCTCCTCCTCCTCCTCCTCTACAATCTCTACAACCTCTACAACCTCCACCAGTGACCAAACCTATCGAGTTCTTACCAGGAGGGCCTATTTCATTTGGACCAATAGGAGTGGCTGTGAGCTGCTGTGCTGTCACCTGACTGAATTCAGCTCCACAAGGTCTCATGGTGAAGGCCCCATGGATACAATCATCAAACGTAGCTCATTGATCCAGGAGGGTGTCTGCTGGGTCCTGCCCACCCTCACCCGAGGGACTGACGATGAGACCCACGGAGAGATCGTCTGAGAATGGGGTCTCAGTAGAACAAAGTGATTGACCTTAGTCAACACCTTGCCCTGGAAGTTTTTGATGGCGGCGATATGGAAGAAGCTTTATTCTGTATCTAAACTTATCAGGTTTCTGTCTGGGAAATGTTTGATCAGGACAATGCAAGGAAAGCGTAACCCTCAGTTTATTTTTAATTCACAGAGCAGAGGTACTTTTATTCTGTATTTCACCACGTGCTGTCTGTGTCCTGGAAGCCTTTGACGGGGACAGCTTTCCTTCCAGTTTTTAAGAGGGGAAGTTTTGGTTTCAGTTGCAGAGAATAGAATCTTTTACTCTGTTTCTAACTCAGTGATGCCCCTGGATTGAAAGTGTTTGATGTAGACAGTGTAGCTGTACAATTAGTTTAAAAGTGTAGAGACCGCTTTCTGTTCAGTGACAATGAGCTGAGGAGGCTCATGTATCGAGTCCCACACTGACCTTGCTCTGGTGGAGTTTCATGAGGATGGTGTTGTGGAAGAAAGTGAGGAGTGCAGATGCTGGAGACCAGATCTCGGAACGTGTGGCAGTGGAAAAGGACAACAGGTCATGCAGCATCCGAGGAGCATGAGAGGCCACTTTTCCAGTAGGAGCTGTTCCTCAGGATTGTGGATCGGGAAAGGGGGCTGAGAGATAAACAGGAGGTTAGGGGTGGGGGCAAGTTAGCTGGGATGGCGATAGGTAGATGCAGGTGTGGGGTTTAGATTAGATTAGATTAGATTACTTACAGTGTGGAAACAGGCCCTTTGGCCCAACAAGTCCACACCGCCCCGCCGAAGCGTAACCCACCCATACCCCTACATCTACATTTACCCCTTACCTAACACTATGGGCAATTTAGCATGGCCAATTCACCTGGCCTGCACATCTTTGGACTGTGGGAGGAAACCGGAGCACCCGGAGAAAACCCACGCAGACACGGGGAGAACGTGCAAACTCCACACAGTCAGTCGCCTGAGGCGGGAATTGAACCCAGGTCTCAGGCGCTGTGAGGCAGCAGTGCTAACCACTGTGCCACTGTGCCGCCCACGTTCAGTTTAGATGGAACTGAAATTTCATTTCAATAGGAAAGATGTACTGGCACGTTGGCACAGTGGTTAGCACTGCTGCCTCATGGCACCAGGGACATGGGTTCGATTCCAGTCTCGGGTGACTCTTTGTGTGGACTTTGCACATTCTCCCTGTGTCTGTGTGGGATTACTCTGGGTTTTCTGGTCTCCTCCCACTGTTCAAAGATGTGCAGGTTCAGTGGGATGGCAATGGGAATTTACCCACAGTGTTCTCGGATGTGTAGGTTAGGTTCATCATTCAAGGGAATGTAGAGTAACAGGGTAGGGGAATGGGTCTGGGTGGGTTACCGTTCAGCGGGTCAGTGTGGACTTTTTGGGGCCAAATGGCTGGTTTCCACACTGCAGGGATTCTATGATTCAACATAAAGGTGGAAACATCCATCGGACCTGATCAGGTGTGCCCAAGAACTCTGAGGGAAGCTCCGGAAGTGATTGCTGGGCCCCTTCCTGAGATATTTTGTATCATCGCCAGTCACAGGTGAGGTGCTGAAAGATTGGGGTTTGTCGAATGTGTTGCTACTGTTTAAGAAAGATGGTAAGGAAAAGCCAGGGAACTATGGACTGGTGAGCCTGACATCGGTGGTGGGTAAGTTGTTGGAGATAATCCCGAGTGTGAGGATTTATATGTATTTGGTAAGCCAAAGACTGATTAGGGATAGTCAGCATGGCTTTGTGCATGTGAAATCATGTCTGATGAACTTGATTGGGTTTTTTGAAGAAGTAACAAAGAGGATTGATGAGGGCAGAGCAGTGGACGTGATCTATATGAACTTCATTAAGGCGTTCAACAAGTTTCCTCATGGGGGTCTGGTTAGCAAGATTAGATCTCATGAAATACAGGGATGTGGATACAGAACTTGCTGAAAGGTAGGAGACACAGGGTAGTGGTGGAGGATTTCTTTTCAGAGTGGAGTCCTGTGACCAGTGGTGTGCCATAAGGATCGGTGCTGAGTCCACCGATATATGATCTGGATTAGGACATACAAGGTATTGTTAGTAAATTTGCAGATGACGCCAAACTTGACGGTATAGTGGACATTGAAGGAGGTTACCATGATCCCATGCGATTGGACCAAGTTGATTTCACCAGTTTCCTGATTTCCTCTCCTCCAGCCCCATCCACGTCCCATTTATCTCTCAGCCCCCTTGGGGGATCCCCCTTGTTCCTGATGAAGAGCTTGTATTTGAAATGTTATCTCTCTTATTCCTCAGATGCTGCCTGACCCAGCTGTGCTTTTCCAGCACCACACTTTCCGACTCTGATCTCCAGTAGCCGCAGTCCTCACCATCTCCCAACTGGGCACGAGCACCGAGAAATTGCAAATAGAGTTCAATGTAGATCAGTATGAGGTGTTACAGTTTGGGACTTCACATCAAGGTAGGAGTTTCATGATGAATGTTCGGGCCATAAGGAGTGTAGTGGAACAGAGGAAGCTTGGGGTTCAGGTGTATGGTTCTCTGAAAGTGGAGTCACAGGTAGACAGGGCAGTGAAGGCGGATTTTGGCACACTGGACTTCATCAGTCAGGGCATTGAGTAGAGATGTTGGGAAGTTATGTTGCTGAGGCTGTATGTGGAGGATTATATTCAATTTTGGTCACCTTGTTACATGAAGGATGCTATTAAACAGGATAGAATGCAGATGAAATTTGCAAGGATACTGCCAGGACTCAGGGTTTTGGGGGGTGGTGTTCTTATGGAAATGTATAAGATCATGAGAGGCATGGAAGTGGTGAATGTGTTCAGTTGATTTCGCAGGGTTGGGAAAATCGGGGACAAGAGGGCATCAGTTTAAGGTTTGAGAGAAAAGAATAAAGGATAAGGCTGAAACATTTGTAACAACCTGCAGCCAGAAAGATCCAAAGGGACAATCCATTGTAGTCCCCAGCATCACCGATACCTGTCTTCAGTCAGTACTATTGACTCCACAACAGCTGCAGACATTGGATACTATGAAGCCAATGCACCCTGACTAACATTGTGGGAATAAGGTGAAAGAGCTGTGATCCTGAACAGGCCGTGTCCCTATCCATTCTGTTCCAGTACAGATACAACTGCAGCATCTACCTGGAAATGGAGAAAATTGCCCAGTAGTGACCTGTTGACAAAACGTGCGACAAATCCAACCTTGCCAATTTCTCCCCCACCAATCCACTCTCAATCACAAGTGAAGTGATGGAAGGTTTTTGTCAACAGTGTTATCAAGGCACATGTCCTCCACACTAACCTGGTCACTGAGATCAGTCTGTGTTCCACCAGGGCTACCCAGCTCCTGATCTCAGTACAGCTTGGTCCAAATGAGTGAAAGACCTGAACTGAAAGAGGGAAAGTGAGGGTGACTGCTTTAAGACCAAGGCAGAATTTGATTGAACAATTTATCAAGGAGTCATCAGAAAATTGGACTCATTGGGATTAGAAAAACCTCTTTGCTGGTTGGAGTCCTGCCCAGCACAAAGAAAGATGGTTCTAGTTATCAATGTTAAATCACACATTCCCAGGACATCTCTGCCAGAGTTCCTCAAGGTACTCTCTTAGACACAACCATGTCAACTGCTCATCGAAGACCTTCCCTCCATCAGAATGTCAGAAGTGGGGATGTTTGTTCATGATTGTCAATGGGGCAATGTCACAGATATTGAAACAGTCCCTATTCAAATGCAGCAAGACCTGAACAACATACACATTCAGAACACACAACTGTCAGGGCAATGACTGTCTGCAACAAGGGAAAATCTCACTATCACACCGTGACAGTCTCCATGACAGTCCCATTGCTCAATCCCTCACTATTAACATCCTTGGCCACTCTGTCTCGGCTGGGATTTGTTGCCTGTCCCTAATTGCCCTTGATTTGGTTGGTTTGCTCAGCTTTTTACTACATCAAGTCAAGATGGTAGATTTCCTTCCCCGATGGGAACTGTGAATGAGATGGGCTTTTATAAAAGATTAGCTTCACAGTCACTATTACCAAGAGTAGATATTGTACCCACCTGTGGACAGAAGCCTGAGCCTAAGACAGATGGCTCAGCGATAGCCATTAGTGTCAAGGAATCCTGAGTTTAATTAATATAGAAACCTTTCAGTGTAGAAACAGTCCATTCAGCCCAACAAGCCCATACTGACCCTCTGAAAGGTAAGCCACCAGACCTTTATTCGACATTGACCACTGACGTTCCATTTAACCTCTACAAACTACGGTCAATTTAGCTTAGCCAGCTCATCTGACCTGCACATCTTTGGATTGTGGGAGGAAACCCACACAGACACAGGAAGAACTCCAACTAGATAAATTGCCCAAGGATCAAACCCAGGTCCCTGGTGCTGTGAAGGAGCAGTGCTAACCACTGTGGCACCATGCTGCCCAAGAGAGTGTAGGAAAAATATTAGTAGTGTCTGTGGAAAGACAGTTCATGGTTTATGATGGATGTGACTCTTGAGAAGTTAGCAGTGTCTATCCACTGATGCAGCCAGACGACCTGAGTTTTCCCAGCATAGTCTGTGGTTTGCTTCAGATTTCCAGCCTGTGCAGTATTTTGCTTTTAGTCCTGAGTGCAAGTTCCTTCCAGAGACTTCAGCATGTGACAATGCTCTGGTTTTAAGAATTATATTTTGTCCCAGTTTTTTGAAGAGAAGCTTTAAGCCAAAAAGTGGAGAGCTGTCTGTTGAAAAACCAGTGAAATAAATAGCCTGAGGCCTTGGATTTTGAAGAAATTGGAACAATAGAAGCAGCCTGAATTGGTGTCTTCAAGCTCTCAGAACCAGAATTAGTCGTTTTAACTTGCAGCAGATGCTGCTGGGGCCTTGAAATGGAAGCAATTTCCACCCGTCTCCCCACCCCAGTCAGTCAGAGATAAAATCTGGACGGAGGGGACTCTGTCTCTCTTGCAACTCCAAGACAGACAATGTTTTAATAAGCTTGCCTTTTGTCAAGGGGGTGTTGTTGGAAACTGACTACAGTGGACCAGTGACAAAGTGTGTGGTATTGGAAAACAAAGCCAGTCAGACAACATCCCAGGAGTAGGACAGTCAACATTTCAAGCGGAAGCTTGGCATCAGGAATATGGGAGGGGATTTCCAAGTGGTGAGAGATAAATGGGACATGGTAGGGCCAGGAGGAAGGTAGCTGGGAATACAGTAGGTAGATGAAGGTGGGGTGTGATGGTGGGAGGTCAGTGTGGAGATGTCAGAATTGGTGCCCTCTAGTCCCTGATTCCCCAACCCTGGGAAATCAACTGAGTACATTCACCCTTTCCATGACTCTCATGATCTTATACACTTCCATAAGAACCCTCCCCCAAGAACCTGAGTCCTGGCAGTATACTTGTAAATTTCTTCTGCACTCTATCCTGTTTAATAGCATCCTTCCTGTAACAAGGTGACCAAAACTGAATACAATACTCCACGTACAGCCTCAGCAACATAACTTCCCAACTTCTGTACTCAATGCCCTGACTGATGAAGGCCAGTGTGCCCATAGCCTTCTTCACTGCCCTGTCTACCTGTAACTCCACGTTCAGAGAACCATCCACCTGAACTCCAAGGTCCCTCTGTTCCACTACACTCCTTAAGGCCAAACCATTCATCATGAAACTCCTACCTTGATGTGACTTTCCAAATTGTAACACCTCATACTGATCTACATTGAACTCCATTTGCAATTTCTCTATACACGTGCTCAGTTGGGAGAAAGGGAGGACTGCGGATGCTGGAGATCAGAGTTGGAAAGTGTGGTGCTGTAAACGCACAGTCGGTCAGGCAGCATCTGAGGAACAAGAGAGACAACGTTTCAAGCACAAGCTCTTCATCAGGAATGAGGGGATGCCCCCAAGATGCCTCAGTGAAACATTTGACGTGGATGGGGCAGGGAGGAGAGGAAATGAGGAAACTGGTGAAATCGACATGATCCAATCTCATGGAATCATGGTAACCTCCTTCACTGTCCACTACACCTCCAATTTTGGTGTCATCTGCAAACTTACTAACGATACCTCCTATGTTCACATCCAATCATTTATATAAATGATGAAAATCAGTGGACCAAGGACCGATCCCTATGGCACACCAGTGGTTACTGGCCTCCACTCTCAAAAGCAATCCTTCACCACTACCCTGTGTCTTCTACCTTCCAGCAAGTTCTGTATCCCTGTATTCCATGAGATCCAACCTGGCTAACCAGGCCCCCATGAGGACCTTTTTGAATGCCTTACTGAAGTCCACATAGATCACATCCACCGCTCTGCCCTCATCAATTCACTTTGTTAGTTCTTCAAAATGTCCCATCAAGTTCATGAGACATGATTTCTCACACACAAAGGCACGCTGACTATCCCCAATCAGTCTTTGGCTTACCAAATACATGTAAATCCTGTCCCACAGGATTCCCTCCAACAACGTACCAACCACCGACTTCAGACTCACCAGTGTATTGTTCCCTGGCTTTTCCTTACCACCTTTCTTAAACAGTAGAAACACATTCGCCAAACCTCAGTCTTTCCACATCTCACCTGTGACTGGCGATGATACAAAATATCTCAGCAAGGGGTCCAGCAATCGCTTCCGGAGCTTCCCACAGAGTTTTCGTGAATACCGGATCAGGTCCGATGGATGTTTCCACCTTTATGTTGAATCATAGAATCCCTGCAGTGTGGAAACCGGCCATTTGGGCCCAAAAAGTTCACACTGACCCACCCCTACCCTATTACTCTACATTCCCTTGAATGATGAACCTAACCTACACATCCTAGAACACTGTGGGTAAATTCCCATTGCCAGCCCACTTAACCTGCACAACTTTGAACAGTGGGAGGAGACTGGAAAACCCAGATTAATCCCACACAGACATGGGGAGAATGTGCAAAGTCCACACAAAGAGTCACCCGAGACTGGAATCGAACCCATGTCCCTGGAACTGTGAGGCAGCAGTGCTAACCACTGTGCCAACGTGACACCCCATTTTTCCGATTGAAATGAAATTTCAGTTCCCTCAAAACCCCACACCTGCATCTACCTATCACCATCTCAGCTAACTTGCCCCCACCCCTAACCTCCTGTTTATCTCTCAGCCCCCTTTCCCAATCCACAATCCTGATGAACAGCTCCTACTGGAAAAGTGGACTCTCATGCTCCTCAGATGCTGCATGACCTGTTGTGCTTTTCCACTGCCACACGTTCCGAACTCTGGTCTCCAGCATCTGCACTCCTCACTTTCTTCCGCAACACCATCCTCATGAAACTCCGCCAGAGCAAGGTCAGTGTGGGACTCGATACATGAGCCTCCTCAGCTCATTGTCACTGAACAGAAAGCGGTCTCTACACTTTTAATCTAAACGTACAGCTGCACTGTCTACATCAAACACTTTCAATACAGGGGCATCACTGAGTTAGAAACAGAGTAAAAGATTCTACTCTCTGCAACTGAAACTAAAGCTTCCCCTCTTCTTGAAAACTGGAAGGAAAGCTGTCCCCATCAAAGGCTCCCAGGACACAGACAGCATGTGGTGAAATACAGAGTAAAACTACCTATACTCTGTGAATTAAAAATAAACTGAAGGTCAAGCTCTCCCTGCATTGTCCCGATCAAACACTCCCCAGACAGGGACATGACAAGTTTAGATACAGAATAAAGCTCTTCCATATTGCCTCCATCAAACACTTCCAGGGGGAGGTGTAGTATAAGGTCAATCCCTTTGTTCTACCCAAACCTCATCCTCAGACAATCTCTCTGTGTGTCTCACTGTCAGTCTCCTCGGGTGAGGGTGGGCATGACCCAGCAGACACCCTCCTGGATCAATGAGCTACGTTTGATGATTGTATCCATGGGGCCTTCACCATGAGACCTTGTGGAGCTGAATTCAGTCAGGTGACAGCACAGTAGCTCACAGCCACTCCTATTGGTCCAAATGAAATAGGGCCACCTTGTGATAACTCGATGAGTTCAGTCATTGGTGGAAATTGTAGAGATTGGGGCTGGTTGATTGGTTCAATGTTGTTGTTGTTGTTGTTGTTGTTGTTGTTGTTGTTGTTGTTCCCTTTTTCTGAGAGAGTGTCTTCTCATGGGGGGGTCCCATTGTTTCCAGTTTCCGAATGTCTGATGTTGGGAGTGTGTCCCCACTGCAGACTGTGATGGTGCAGTGTGGAGAGCACAACCTGCTGGTCAGGGCCCAGCTGGATTTATTTGGAACCAGGCACCTGATTAAAGCTGCTGACCTGACCCTGGGGATAGTAGGCTATTGGCCAACCAGGGTGTACCCTGAGAACCAGACTGTCGTCTTTGACTATGGACTGCAGGAGTGTGGTAGCAGATTGCAGGTAATGGGGGTTGTCTACACTTGCTGGAAGCTTGGGCTGTAGATGATTCCTGACTGTAACCCTAAATGTGATAATATTGAGGAAGACCAGTCTACTACATTTCAAAATCTCAGACTAGGTTCCTCTCCTGGATTGTCTATCCCTGAACTGATTTCAAATTGCTCCTGTTCTCATTGGTTTAGAAGCTTCTGATTACAGGGGTTGTTCTGTTAAAATGTATGTTTTATTGGTATGAGTTGGGTATCATGTGGTGGCCTGAGTGGTGTTTTGTTACTGTGAATGTTCTCATGACTTCACTTACTGATCTTCTATTGTGTGGTTTTCTCAATTCTGAATACTTTCCCAATAGTGAGGTCACAGGAACACAACTCTTAACTGCATAACTTGTTTGGTTATGGAGCTACTTTCCATCGAAGTATCAGGCAAATTGATTTGACTGAGAAATGAAGCTCACTCACTTCAATAACTTCAGTCTGAGACAAGATCTGAAGCAATCGTATGTTCATTTTTCACTTGCAAGCGTGGTGCCTGGAGTAAAGCGCACAGAGTTTAGCAAGTACCTATCTTATCTAGGATTCACTGCTCCAAACCCGGTACCCATTACTATTGTTTATCTCTTGCCTTATCCGGCCTTGTGTATAACGAAGTACAAGTTTTACTTGGCCATTTCACCACATCCTGCGGTGGCCCATTGTTAGGTATATCCTTCACAATTATGTACTTCCCCCAAAAACCTGTACCACTTACTCCCTTTTCCCCAACCATATTGACGCTTAGGACTTGTTAATTGGGGTTTGTTATTGTGAATTTGCAAAAGTGGGAAACAGATGCTTATAACTACTGCTTGTACAAGCATATCTGGCTTAACCTACATCCTCACAGCACCTTATCTATTTGTCTACCACATTTGCAGGCATGTCTCATTCTTGCTTTCACATTTTAGCTAATACAAAAACAATTATATATTTCCCCCACATAGTTTTCATTCTTGTTGACTCAGCTCTTGGTTAAAACAATTACTCTAGTGTGATTACATTTACCTTGGAGAAGTAATTATAATTACAGAAGTAACACTACTTTACCTATATCCCACAACTTTCTCACACTGGGGGTGTGCTAGCCTATGAATAAATTGACTGCTCTTGTACTTGAGGAGCTCTACGTTTAGCCTGTTGGTAAAACTATATTTATTTTATTATGGCTAATGATTTTCTCTATTTTCCCATCTCATGCACAGTTTTATTGCCTCACCTTACTGTTCATCTCTCTGCATTCTGCTGGTAATCTCTGCTCACAATCTGAAGGTTTCATGATTCCCCTGGGAGATGATGGCTAAAAGATCCCTGCACCTTCTTCCCTGTGATAACAATCACCACGTCCCTACTCCCTCAGTATTAATCTCTAATTTAGTCTGGGGAAACCAACACACTCTACCCATTTAACCAGCTTCTGGATCAGGAATTCTTATCCTGATCTTTGGAATGATGTCAAACATTGTTAAATTGATCCTAAGTGACTAACCCCTGACCTTTGAATACTGGTGTCTCCAGCTCAGGGTGTGGGAAAGCAGCCTCCTGGCCCTGAGCCTGTCATGCTCCCTAAAGAATGTTCAAATAGCATGTTGTCATTGTAAACACTGTGTAGAACATTCTCATTTTAGATCAGCCCCTCGTTCCTTAATCTGGTGTCTTTCAGATGACTGAAGATTTCCTGGTCTACACCACCCACCTGATCCACATCCCAAACTATCCTGGATCTGTCATTGTGAGAACCAATGGTGCTGTTGTTCCCATTGAATGTCGTTATTTGAGGTGAGAATCATTATTCAATTGTCAGTATGATCCCCTGCTGCTGTTGTCTAACACTGTCCTAAAATGGCTACCCTGTCTCCTTCCCCCAGGAAGGGCAATGTGAGCAGCAATCCCATCAGGCCCACCTGGATCCCATTCAGCTCCACCAGGTCTGGAGAAGGGCATCTGTCATTCTCCCTGCGTCTAATGAATGGTATGTGATGGGTGGCTGGGGAGGGATCTCCTTGTGTCTCTCTGGGAGTTGTACCCATTGACTCCAACCCTTGTCTTGCTGTACTTCAGGTGACTGGCTGACAGCGCACTTCCACTGTCTACTCCCTGGGAGATCTCATTCACATTGAGGCATCTGTTTCCATAGCCAACCATGTGCCCCTGAAGCTGTACATTGATCGCTGTGTAGCTACACTGAGCCCAGACAAGGACTCCACCCCGAGATACAGCATCATTGACTACAATGGGTAAGGAGCTCTCTGCTTTCTCCAGCTGCTCCCATCTCAGTGGCTTCACTCCATTCACTTCATGGCCCTTTGTCCATCTGCAGTTGTCTCCTGGACAGCAAAGCTGAGGACTCCTTTTCAACCTTTGTGTCGCCCAGAGACGGGTGGGAGCCGGACAAGCTCCGGTTTGACCTGGATGCTTCCGTTTCTATGGAGATGAGCGATCCTTGGTAAGAGGAAGCTGCTGATGTACTCTTGCACAATGGGGAGGGAGTCACTAAACACTGACTTGTTCTAACTGTGTCCCTCAGATGTTCATCACCTGTCACCTGAGAGTTGCTGCAGTGGATCAGGGAGATTCCGGGAATAAAGTTTGTACTTTGCAGAAACTGCAGAATATGTAAGTTCCCTCTCCCTGTCCCTCAGGGATGTTGTTGGGAGAGGTGATGCACCATGTGGTTGATGGGCTGTTCCTCTTGTTTAGTTGGACCCCATTGGAGGAGTCAGTGACATTTGTGCCTGTTGCCATGTGGGCAACTGTGGGAGCACAAAGGAGATCTCTTCTCCCTCCAGAGGAAGGAGAGACCTTGGTGCTGAAGCTGGTAGGACATTCTCCCTCTAGATGCTGGGAATCCTTACCCCCCCCCACCCCCCCCTCCCCCCTTCCTGACTGGGATGTTTGATTTTGCAGAGAGTGAACCTAACACCACCTCTAATATGGACATTTTTGAACATGTCACTATCTACATCCCCACATTCCACACCTTCCATATCCTCCTCCACAGTAAACTGTTCTCCCTCCTTGTGGGAGTACAAGATAGTAACAATACTGTCATCAAGCAATGGAGGGCAATATGTGTAATGCTGCCAGTGTAGCTGCAGAAGATGAACTGTTTCCTGTACCTGACAAAAGGCAGGCAGAGCTGGGGGCCCATGCAGGTGCCCATGGCTCCCCCTTTACTCCGAATTGGTTTGACCAAACTGCAGAACATCTCTGGGCATCACCAATCAACCCCACCACCTTCTGGCTGAACACTCCAACATCCCCCTTCCACTCTGCCAAGGACATGCAAGTCCTGGGCTGCCTCTACCACCAAATTCTAGCCTCCCAATAACAGACACAATCTCTTCTACCTTTTGATCTCGTGGTTGGAGGCTCCAATGTGGATTTCACCAGTTCTAATCTTCCTTTCCCACCTTATCCCAGATCCAACCATCTAACTCAGCACTGCCCTCTTTCTCTTTATTTTTTGAACTGTCCAACATGTCTATCTTCTTTCCCATCTACTTGTCCTAGGACCATCACACCCGTGCCCCCCCCCTCCCCTCCCCAACCTTCAACTAACTATATTGTATTCCCAGATACTTTTCCCCACCCCTTTGCATTTATCTGTCTGCCCTCTTGAGACCCCCTCCAACATTCCTGATGCCAAGCTTATGCTTGAAATGTTGACTCCTGTTCATTGGATGCTACCTGACCAGCTGTGCTTTTCCAGTACTGTATGTTTCGAATCTGATCTGCACATCTGCAGCCATTCCCCCCCCCCCCCCCCCCCCCACACCCCCACCCCCCCTCTCCCTGGTCCAATATAGTCAGTTCCCATAAACAACCCCTTGACTCAAGGCAAGTTCAGAAACCACTCTCTGGTGGTTTTGAGAAAAATGCATTTAGAGAAATACATGGATAGGAAAGGTCGAGAAGGCTGTGGGCCCTGTACAGGGAAATGGGGTTAGTGTGGATGGACAGTGTGGTCAGCACAGACCAGTGTGTGCTGTAGGAGTCTGAATTTAAAAGTTGCCAGGAGGTGGTTCCACAAATTTCCCCACCCTCAATAACCGAGGAGTCCAGCACAAAGGATAAGGCTGAAGCATTTGCAAAACCTTGCAGCCAGACATCTCTAAAGGGACAGTCCGTTGTAGTCCCCAGCATCACCGATGCCTGTCTTCAGTCAGTAATATTGACTCCATGTGACAGAGGAAACAGCTGCAGATATTGGATACTGTGAAGGCAATGCACCCTGACTAACATTGTGGGAATAAGGTGAAAGAGCTGTGATCCTGAACGTGTCGTGTCCCTATCCATTCTGTTCCAGTACAGCTACAAATCCAGCATCTACCTGGAAATGGAGAAAATTGCCCAGGAGTGTCCTGTTGCTAAAAACTGGGATAAATCCAACCTTGCCAATTCCTCCCCCACCAATCCACTCTCAATCACAAGTGAAGTGATGGAAGGTGTTGTCATCAGTGTTATCAAGGCACATGTCCTCCACACTAACCTGGTCACTGATGCTCAGTCTGTGTTCCACCAGGGCTACCCAACTCCTGATCCCAGTACAGCTTGGTCCAAGTATGAGTAAAAGAGCTGAACGTAAAGAGAGGAAGTGAGGGTGACTGCTTTAAGTCCAAGGCAGAATGTGATTGAGCAATTTACCAAGGGGTCAGAGGAAAATTGGGCTCAATGGGATTAGAAAAACCTCTTTGGTTGGAGTCATGACCAGTACAAAGAAAGATGGTTCTAGTTATCAATGTTCAATCCCCACATTCCCAGGACATCTCTGCCAGTGTTCCTCAAGGTACTATCTTAGACACAACTGTGTCAACTGCTCCATCAAAGACCTTCCCTCCATCAGAAGGTCAGAAGTGGGGATGTTTGCTCATGATTGCCCAGTGTTCAGCCCCATTGACAACATCAGATACTGAAACAATCCCTGTTCAAATGCAGCAAGACCTGAACAACATTCACATTCAGAACACACAAATGTCAGGCAAGGACTGTCTGCAACAAGGGAAAATCTCACTATCACACCATGACAGTCTCCATGACATTCCCATTGCTCAATCCCTCACTATTAACATCCTGTGGCTTCTGTGTCTCGGCTGGGATTTGTTGCCGGTCCCTAATTGCCCTTGATTTGATCGGTTTGCTCAGCTATTTCAGAATCAGTGACATTGCTGTGGGTGTGGAGACACATTTAGGCCGGACCAGGTCAAGATGGTAGATTTCCTTCCCTCATGGGAATTGTGAATGAGATGGGATATTATCAAAGATTAGTTTCACAGTCACAATTACTGAGATTAGATATTTTCCAAAAAGAGAACACAAAAATCCATCAGCGACAACAATAAAGATTTGAACCCCAAGCCTCCGATGATTAACCCAACTCACTGAATTCCTGTCTCAGTAACACTACCATTATGCCACTTGTTCCACCCACCTGTAGACAGAAGCCTGAACGTCAGACAGATAGCTCAGTGATAGGCATTATTGTCAAGGAATCAGGAGGTTAATTCACATAGAATCCCTGCAGTGCGGAAACAGGCCATTCCAGTCCCACAAGTCCACATTCACCTCTGAAAATTAAACTATCCAGACCCACCCCCCCTTACTCTACATTTACCTCTGACTAATGCACCTAGCCTACACACCCCTATGCAATGGGCAATTTTGCACAGCCAGTTCACCTAACCTGCACATCCTTAGATTGTGGGAGAAAACTCACAGAGACAGGGAGAACTCTACACAAGCGCCCAAGTCACCCAAGGCTGGAATCAAAACCATCACTAACCATTGTGCCACCATGCTGCCAGAGAGAATGTGGGAAGAAATCTTAGAGGCAGTGGAAACCCAGTTCATATTTTATGTTGATTGTGACTCTTGAAACATTAGCAGTGTCTGTCCACCGATACTGCTTGACCACCTGTGTTTTCCCAGCATTCTGTGGTTTCAGATTTCCAGCCTGGGCAGTATTTTGCTTTTAGTCCTAAGTGTAGGTTCCTTCCAGAGTCTTCAGCATGTGCCAATGCTATGGTTTTAAGAATTATATTTTGTCCTGGTTGGTTGGAGAGTCTTTGAGGCAAAGGCAGGGAGCTACCTGTGGAAAACCAGTAAACACTTTTCAGCAGTTGCTGCTTAGACCTTGATGTTGCAACTATTTTCTCTACCCTGCCCCACCACCACCCGTCACAAAATCCAGCATGGGGCAGAGGGGAGAAGATACTCTTCCTGCTGTTGGAGTTGCAGGAGACACAATGTTTTGAGAGTTTGCCTCTCATCAAGGGGTTGGTGTTTATTGGAACTGACAGACTATATTGGACCAGGAAGAGAGGGAGGACTGCAGGTGTGGAGGTCAGTCAAAATGTGGTGCTGGAAGGACATAACTACTCAGGCAGCATCTGAGGAACAAGACAGTCAACATTTCAAGCATAAGCTTGGCATCAGGAATGTGGGAGGGGTATCCAAGGGGAAGGGCTTGGACCAGGGTGAAAAATAGCTGGGAATACAAGGGTTAGGAGGGGTGGTGTTACTGATACATCAAATACATCCAAGGTGGTCACTGAAAGCAGCAAATATCTGCCATAACCCAATCATATCAATCATTCAGGAAACAAACCTAGAGATTGTACCCAGGAATGGTTTAAATTAAGGAAGGGTGCAGAAACAAAACCAGCTCCAGACAGAAGACATGAAGCACTGCTTTATTGACTATTCCAATCACCACTTGATGAGTGTTTGCTTGCATCTCCTGTACAGGAACAAGGCCAGCAATGAAGCAGAGATCAGACAGACAGCTGCCACAGTCAGGACCACCATCACAACCAGCTCTGACTCCACACCTACAAAACAAGGAGAAACCAATGGTTACTGAGGGAAAACAGAGACAGAAAGGGAAACTAGCAGGCAGCCAACTCACCCCTGGGATACTTCTCCTGCATCCTTCTGTCACCCTCAGTCAGGGGCTGAGTTGCCACGTTGGTCAGCTCAGTATCCAGAATGATCAGGGGGCCAAGTGAGGCCTCCCCCTCCAATCCAGCTTCACTCTCTACAAGATCAAACATCACAGTCAAGGGAGGGGAACAAGATGGGGGTGAGGGGAGATCCCAGCATCTAGAGGGCAATGTCCTACCAGCTTCAGGGCCAAGGTCTCTCCTTCCTCTGAAAGGGATCACGATCTCCCTTGTGCTCCCACAATTCCCCACATGGCAACAGGCACAAATGTCACTGTCTGACTCCTCCAATGGGGTCCAACTAAACAAGAGAAACAGCCCATCAACCACATGATGCATCACCTCTCCCAACAACATCCCTGAGGGACAGGGAGAGGGAACTTACCTATTCTGCAGCTTCTGGAAAGTACAAGCTTTATTCCTGGAATCTCCCTGATCCACTGCAGCAACTCTCAGGTGACAGGTGATGAACATCTGAGGGACACAGTCAGAACAAGTCAGTGTTTAGTGACTCCCTCTCCAGGGTGGAGAACCACATCAGCAACTTCCTGTTACCAAGGATTGCTCATCTCCATAGAAACGGAAGGCATCCAGATCAAACCAGAGCTTGATCGGCTCCCACCCGTCTCTCGGCAACACAAAGGTTGAAAAGGAATCCTCAGCTTTGCTGTCCAGGAGGCAACTGCAGATGGACAAAGGGCCATGAAGTGAATGGAGTGAAGCCACTGAGATGGGAGCAGCTGGAGAAAGCAGAGAGCTCCTTACCCATTGTAGTCAATGATGCTGTATCTCGGGGTGGAGTCCTTGTCTGGGCTCAGTGTAGCTACACAGCGATCAATGTACAGCTTCAGGGGCACATGGTTGGCCAGTGAAACCGATGCCTCAATGTGAATGAGATCTCCCAGTGAGTAGACAGTGGAAGTGCGCTCTGTCAGCCAGTCACCTGAAGACAAGGGTTGGAGCCAACGGGTACAACTCCCAGAGAGACACCAGGAGATCTCTCCCCACCCACCCTTCACATACCATTCATTAGACGCAGGGAGAGTAACAGATGCCCTTCTCCAGACCTGGTGGAGCTGAATAGGATCCAGGTGGGCCTGATGGGATTTCTACTCACATTGCCCTTCCTGGGGAAAGGAGACAGGACAACCATTTTAGGACAGTGTCAGACAACAGCAGCAGGGGATCATACTGACAATCGAGTAAAGATTCTCACCTCAAATAATGACATTCAATGGAAACAACAGCACCATTGGTTCTCTCAATGATTGGTCCAGGATAGTTTGGGATGTGGGTGGTGTAGGTCAGGAAATCCCCAGTCATATGCAAGACACCAGGTTAGGGAATGAGGGGCTGATCTGAAATGAGAAGGTTCTACACAGCGTTCACAATGACACCATCTCATTGGATGAGTTATTTAGGGAGTGCAACAGGCTCAGGGCCAGAGACTGCTTTCCCACACCTAGCTGGAGAGACCATTATTCAATTGCAATAGGTCACAGGTTAGTCATTTAGGACCAATTTACCAATGTTTGACATCATTCCAACAATCAGGAGGAGAATTCCTGAATCAAAAGTTGGTTGAAAGGAGGTTGTGTGTTGGGCTCACAGACTAAATTAGAAATAAATAAATATTGAGGGAACAGGGACATGGTGATTGTTATCACAGGGAAGAGGCTGCAGGAATCTTTTAGCCATCATCTCCTTGTGTAATCATGAAACCTTTAGATTATAAACAGATTACCAACAGAATGCAGAGAGATTAATAGCAAGGTGAGGCAATAAAACAGTGCACATGAGATGGGAATAGAGAAAGTAATTAACCAGAACATGGTTTAACCAGTGGGCTGAATGGAGCTCCTCAAGTACAAGAGCAGTCAATTTATTCATAGACTAGCACCCTCAGTGGTAAGGAGTCAAATCAATTTGCCTGATGGTTATGGAACTACTTTCTTTCAAAAGTAAGTCATGCTGCAAAGAACTGTGTTTCTGTGACATCACTATTGGGAAAGTATTCAGAATTGAGAAAGCCACACGATAGAAGGTCAGTAAGTGAAGTCATGAGAACATTCACAGTAACAAAACACCACTCAAGCCACCACATGATACCCAACTCATACTGATACATTCTAACAGAACAATCCTGTAAAATCAGAGGCTTCTAAACCAATGAGAATGGAGCACAAGGCTAGCGATGGAAAACAGTTCAGGCACAGTCCAATCCAGGAGAAGAACCTAGTCTGATGATTTGAGTGTAGGAGATTAGCCCTCAATACTATCACATTTAGGGCGATAGTCAGGAATCATCTGCAGCTCGAGTTTCCAGCAAGTGTAGACAACCCCCATTACCTGTAATCTACTGCCACACTCATGCAGCCCATAGCCAAAAAGAGGACAGTCTGGTTCTCAGGGAAGACCCTGGTTGGTTGACAACCTGCTGTCCCCAGGGTCAGGTCAGCAGCTTTAATCAGGTGCCTGGTTCCAAATAAATCCAGCTGGGCCCTGACCAGCAGGTTGTGCTCTCCACACTGCACCACAGTCTGCAGTGGGGACACACTCCCAACATCAGACATTCGGAAACTGGAACCAATGGGACCCCCATGAGGAGGCACTCTCTCAGGAACAGGGCTGGCTCTCACTATTGTCCATGGAAACCTCTGGCTCAGAAACTGTTGCCATGTTTCAGAGCAATAAACAGCACCAACTAACACCAACAAAGGGAACAAACCCCTCACTACAAAATCACCCATGATCACAAACAACTCAACCATCCCCACACACACTCCACCAGCTCCTTTTATACACACAAGCTGCTCTCACCTGACACCAATGTGACCAGAAGCAGCAACATTGAACCAATCAACCAGCCCCAATCTCAACAATTTCCACCAATGACTGAACGTATCGAGTTATTACCAGGAGGGCCTATTTCATTTGGACCAATAGGAGCGGCTGTGAGCTGCTGTGCTGTCACCTGACTGAATTCAGCTCCACAAGGTCTCATGGTGAAGGCCCCATGGATACAATCATCAAACATAGCTCATTGATCCAGGAGGGTGTCTGCTGGGTCCTGCCCACCCTCACCCGAGGGACTGACAGTGAGACACATGGAGAGATTGTCTGAGGATGAGGTTTGGATAGAACAAAGGGATTGACCTTATCCTACACCTCCCCCTTGAAGTGTTTGATGGAGTCAATATGGAAGAAGCTTTATTCTGTATCTAAACTTGTCATGTCCCTGTCAGGGGAGTGTTTGATCAGGACAATGCAGGGAGAGGTTTACTTTCAGTTTCCTTTTAATTCCGAGTAGTGGTAGTTTACTCTGTATTTCACCACGTGCTGTCTGTGTCCTGGGATCCTTTGATGGGGACAGCTTTCCTTCCAGTTTTTAAGAAAATAAGAAGCTTTAGTTTCAGTTGCAGAGAATAGAATCTTTTACTCTGTTTCTAACTCAGTGATGTCCCTGTATTGAAAGTGTTTGATGTAGACAGTGGAGCTGTACAATTAGTTTAAAAGTATAGAGACAGCTTTCTGCTCAGTGACAATGAGCAGAGGAAGCTCATGTACCGCGTCCCACACTGACCTTGCTCGGGCGGAGTTTGTTGGGGGTTGGTGTTGAGGGAGAAAGTGAGGAGTGCAGATTCTGGAGATCACAGTCAAAGTATGTGGCCCTGGAAAAACACAGCAGGTCATGCAGCATCCGAGGAGCAGGAGAGTCGACATTTCGAGTATAAGCCTTTCATCAGGATTGTGGATTGGGAAAGGAGCCTTAAAGGTAAATAAGAGATTAGTGGTGCGGGGAAGGCAGCTGAGATGGTGATAGGTAGATGTAGGTGTGGGGTGTTGAGAGGACTTTCATTCTAAAATAGAAGATGTGGTGTGGTGGCATGTTGGTACAGTGGTTGGCACTGCTGCCTCACATTGCCAGGAATCCATGTTCGATTCCAGTCTCGAGCGAACCTCTGTGTGCATATTCTCCCTGTGTCTGTGTGGGATTACTCTGGGTGCACTGGTTTCCTCCCACTGTCCAAAAATATGCAGGTTAGGTGGATTGGCCGTGGGAAATGATCCATAGTGTTCAAGGATGCATAGGTTAGGTGTATTAGCCACGAGACAAGTAGAGTAATAAAGTAGGGGAATGGATCTAGGTGGACTTGTTGGGCCAGGTGGCCTGTTTCCACACTGTAGGGATTCCATGATTCTACATAAAGGTGAATAAATCCTCAGGACCTGATCAGGTGTACCCCTGAACTCTGTGGGAAGCTAGGGATATGATTGCTGGGCCCCTTGATGAGATATTTATGTTATTGATAGTCACAGGTGAGGTTCAGGAAGACTGGAGGTTGGCTAATGTGTTGCCACTATTTAAGGCTCTTGGTAAGGAAGAGCCAGGGAACTGTAGATCGGTGAACCTGACATCGGTGGTGGGCAAGTTGTTGGAGGGAATCCTGAGGTACAGGATTCACATGTATCTGGTAAGCCAATGACTGATTAGGGATAGTCAGCATGGCTTTGTGCATGTGAAATCATGTCTCATGAACTTCATTGTGTTTTTTGAAGAAATACCAAAGAGAATTGATGAAGGCAGAGTGGTGGACATTATATATGTGGACTTTAGCAAGGCATTTCACAAGGTTCCTCATGGGTGACTGATCAGCAAGGTTAGATCTCATGAAATACAGGGATGTGGGTACAGAACTGGCTCAAAGATATAAGACACAGGGTAGTGGTGGATGATTGCTTTTGAGAGTGGAGGCCTGTGACCAGTGGTGTGCCATAAGGATCGGTGCTGGGTCCACTGATTTTTGTCATTTGTATAAATGATTGGATGTGAACATAGGAGGTATCGTTCGTAAGTTTGCAGATGACACCAAAATTGGAGGTGCAGTGGACAGTGAAGGAGGCTACCATGATCCAATGTGATTGGACCATGTCGATTCACCAGTTTCCTTATTTCCCCTCCTCCCAGCCCCAGCCCATCCCATTTATCTCTCAGGCATCTTGAGGGCACCCACTGATTCCTGATGAAGAGCTTGTATTTGAAATGTTATCTCTCTTGTTCCTCAGATGCTGCCTGACCCGGCTGTGTTTTTACAGCATCACACTTTCCAAGTCTGATCTCCAGCATCTGCAGTCCTCACTGTCTCCCAACTGGGCACGAGCACCGAGAAATTGCAAATGGAGTTCAATGTAGATCAGTATGAGGTGTTACACTTTGGAAAGTCACATCAAGGTAGGAGTTTCATGATTAATGGTTCGGCCTTAAGGAGTGTAGTGGAACAGAGGGACCTTGGAGTTCAGGTGGATGGTTCTCTGAAAGTGGAGTCACAGGTAGACAGGGCAGTGAAGAAGGCTATGGGCACACTGGCCTTCATCAGTCAGGGCATTGTGTAGAGATGTTGGGAAGTTATGTTGCAGTTATACAGAATGGTGACGAGGCCTGCATTTGGAGTATTGTGTTCAGTTTTGGTCACGTTGCTCTCGGAAAGATGTTATTAAACAGGATAGAGTGCAGAAGGAATTTACAAGGATGTTGCCAGGAGTCAGGGTCTGAGTTGGAGGGAGAGATTGTACAAGCTCAGACTTTTTTCTTCAGAGCAAAAGAGACTGAGGGAGGATCTTATGGACGTTATAAAATCATGAAGGCATGGTTGGGGTCAATGCACTCAGTCTTTTTCTCAGGGCTGGGGAATGAAGGATGAAAGGATATCTGTTTAAAGTTAGATGGGAAAGAATGAAAGGGAACTGGAGGGGCAATGATTTCACACAGTGGGTGGTGGGGGGGGGGGGGGGGGGGGGGGGGGGGGAGGGTACGCAATATGGAATAAGGAAGCCAGCAGAAGTGCTTGAGGCAGGTACATAAACAACGTTCAAAAATGCATTTAGACAAACACATGGATAGGAAAGGATTAGAAGGCTGTGGGCCATGTACAGGGAAATGGGGTTAGTGTGGATGGACATTGTGGTCGGCACGAAACAGTTTGGGCCGAAGGACCTGTCTGTGTGCTGTAGGACTCCAAATTAAACAACTGCCATGAGGAGGAGGTTCCACAAATTTCCCCACCCTCAATGATGGAGGAGCCCAGCACAAAAAATAAGGCTGAAGCATTTACAACAACCTGCCACCAGAAAGATCCAAAGGGACAATCCATTGTAGTCCCCAGCATCACCGATGCCTGTCTTCAGTCAGTACTATTGACTCCACGTGACATCGAGAAACAGCTGCAGACATTGGATACTGTGAAGCCAATGCACCCTGACTAACATTGTGGGAATAAGGTGAAAGAGCTGTGATCCGGAACATGCCGTGTCCCTGTCTATTCTGTTCCAGTACAGCTACAACTGCAGCATCTACCTGGAAATGGAGAAAATTGCCCAGTAGTGACCTGTTGATGACAAAAACTGGGATAAATCCAACGTTGCCAATTCCTCCCCCACCAATCCACTCTCAATCACAAGTGAAGTGATGGAAGGTTTTGTCAACAGTGTTATCAAGGCACATGTCCTCCACACTAACCTGGTCACTGATGCTCAGTCTGTGTTCCACCAGGGCGACCCAGCTCCTGATCTCAATACAGCTTGGTCCAAGTATGAGTAAAAGTGCTGAACTGAAGAGGGGAAGTGAGGGTGACCAAGGCAGAATTTGATTGAGCAATTTACCAAGGAGATGGAAGATGAGACGTTTTTCTTCCAGGTGTCAAGTGGCTAGAGTTTGGCAGTGGAGGTGGCCCAGGACTTGAACGTCCTTGGTGGAATGGGAGGGGGAGTTGAAGTGTTCGGCCACAGGACGGTGGGGTTGGTTGGTGCATGTATCCCGGAGAAGTTCTCTGAAACGTTCCGCAAGTTGGTGAAACCAACTTTCAGACCAAAGGGGTTGCCATGGTCACCTGCATGGGCCCCAGCTGTGCCTGCCTCTTTCAGGTACATGGAACAGTCCATCTTCTGCAGTTAAACTGGCACCATTCCCCCACCTTTACCCATCACAACAATGACTGTATCAGTGCCACCTCATGCTCCCACGAGGAGGTGAACAGTTCATCAACTTCACGAGCACCTTCCTCCCTGACCTCAAGTTCACCTAGATCATCTCAGACACCTCCCTCCCCTTCCTGAACCTCTGTATTGGAACAGTGAATTAGTCGTAGTTGATAATCTATTATTCTGTTAAGTTTTCCAATAGAGTTAAGTTATACCAATTTCTTCTTTCTTTTGTTGTATTTTACTTATCGTGCATGAATAAAACGTGTTTTGCTTTAAATCTGATAGTCTGACCAATCAAATTGCATCCAGAACGGAATGCCATGTATTTGCCTTTAAAATAAGAAAACATTAGCGTTTAGACTATCTTCTTAATGTATTTTGAGGGGGGTCTGTTCTGGTCCATAACAAGCACATCATCTCAGCTACCATACAAACACAGTGCTGAGGCAGTACAGCTACCCTTAGAAAGGGCAGGAGCAGGAATAGCCTCTTAACTGCTAAAGCTTGGATTTCCTTCAGTAAATATGATGGCTTTCCAAATACTGGATCTTCTATCCTGCACAATATTAAGAGTCTCAATAAGCCAATTGGTTTTAAGATGTGTATTATTGCAAATCAAGACTTTATTTTTTTATATAAAAATGCAACGAACAATTGAATGAATGAAATTCAGTCTTTCATACAAAATGCAATGCCATAAATTAGATTGAATCAAGTTTATTTTTCAATGCTTCTTGCATTTGTTGATTGTGTTTTACAGTGTTCCTGCGGGATACGTCTACAGGGCAAATGTCTAGCAAAGTTATCGACTCAAAATAGTGTGGATTGCGATATCATGGTTTGACCTTTCTGTTTCTTGTATAATGAAATGATGTAGCACATGTGCATAATACACCTCCAACAAAATCGCCCCTCCAACACTGAATAAAGATACTGAAGTTGCACAGGATTATTGGCAATTGATTAATCCAGGGATAGGTTTGTAAACTGCTTTACAATAACTGCTTTATTGGACTGTGATTGTGGAATCTTACAGCTAGAGGTAGCCATTTGATCCATCCTGTCCATGAATGCCCAACCTATACATTTCTTATTCCCAAAGTAGTTGTCTGTGTTTTTACAGAAATATTTCCAATATTCAATTCAATTTGTTTGTCATGCCTGAACTGAACACGATTAAAATAATTCGGCTCTGTTTATACTGAATTAACTGATCGCACTACTGCTCCATACCATAGCTTGGTTAAAAAGGAAACTGAGCTGAGTTTCAGAATTGCTGTAAACTTCCTAACTCTCTAATTGGGCAAATGCTGTATCGATGTTATTTTGAAAAGAAACCGGGAATTTCCACCCTTTTTCTCTTTCTGTGAAATGAGCCAACGTCAGAAGATACAGACAGGTTAGCCAGTCCAGAACTAACTCAGCTGAGTTGGATGCGTCTTCTTCAAAAGCCTTGGTGTGGTCTTGCCTCTTCGTTCTTACTTAGCCTCGTGCTGCCAAGACAACAGAGGTCACCACGCTTCCAATGATCACCATCGCAGCTCCGAACAGCCACTTCCAAGGGATAGCCTGCAACACAACATGGAGGTTAGTGGTGCAAAGCAGTGATCTCTCAAAATGCGCTTCTCATGTTGATCTGGGTTACATTGCAGTCAGATAAATGTCATACCAGGCCTGACTTCTGAGACTCTGAATGAAATGTTGCTCGTTTTTCCCCAGGTTTCTGACACAAGCTGTTTTTTAGCTTCAAGGTTCCTCCCCGACCAGTCCTTTTCTGTACTAGCTTGGAGAGCTCTGCATGAATGGCCTGGAGAAAAATTTAAACGTCGATTATCATTCATTGCCTGTGCCTTTGGATATAGTTTCGTAAATATTCGCACAAAAGGAATATCCAGTTTTCTCACGTGGTCAAAGAAACAAACGTAAATCTTTGGACCTTTCCATGGAGATGTTTCCCTGTGGGATGCTCATAAGAACCAACCAGCTTATCTGCAGTTTCTTTAATAGGATCAGTTTTAAAATGGTCCTCACCTACTCTCACAGTGCCCACTCACCTTCATTTTCCCTTGATTCAGCAAACCCACTTGGCTAAAAGGATGCGTGAGCATAGAGTATTTTTATTTTCTCACTTTTGTGGTCAAATCAATATGTGGCCACTCACTCACTCATCCCACCTATCTCTAGTGATCTTTAATATATCCCCCACCTCCCCACCAGGATCTCCACATTCCTTTGATTTGGCCATTTTTGTAGCCACCCCCCCCCCCCCCCCAGAATGTCCTTTACCCCTATCTGTCAATTTTCAGGATCCCAGTCTCTACAGCCCCCTCTCTACACCTCTTCACCCCCATTGCTACTTAAATCACCCCCTTTTGATGTACTCCTTCAGCCAAGCCTTTGGTCACCTGCCCCAATTTCTTCTTCTTTGGCCTTGGCGCCAATTAGTTTGTTTAAGAATGAAGTCCTGTAGCAAGTTTTAAACATTAAAGCCACTATGTGACTGCAAACTGTTCTTGTTTTTTTGTTACATCTGTGTGCTCCTTATGTGTTTCCTGGTAATTCCTCACTTAGTTGTGGCTACATTCCTGACTATCACAGCAAGAAGTGAAAAATCCTTAGGTGAAATGTGGTTTCCCATAGGAATCAATGTTAAAGTCAGAAATGGTTTCTTGTGGACATTTTGTGCCATTACAAAGCAATGCACAGGTTGAAATACAGTATAGTACAGCCATAGAGTCATACAGCATGGAAACCGAGCGCTTAGACCATAGTGGGAATACCCACTATGTTCCCAAACCAAACTACTCCCATTTGCTTGCCTTTTGCCTGTATCCCTCCAAACATTTCCTCTGCATGACCTTATCCAAATATCTTTTAAATATTGTCACTGTACACGCATCCACCAATTCCTCTGGCAGTTCATTTCCACATCCGAATCAGTCCCTGTGTAAAAAAGATGCCCCTCATGTCCTTTTTAAGTCTTTCTCCGCTCACCTTAAAAATATGCTCCCTAGTTTTGAATTCCCCCACCGTGAGGAAAAGGTCTTTCTTATTCACCCTCATGATTTTGTAACCTTTATAAGATAACCCGTCAACCTCCTACACTCCAGAGAAACAAGTGCCAGTCTATCGCGCCTATCTTTATAACTCAAACCCTGCATTCCTGGCAACATTCTGAAAAATCTTTTCTGAGTCCTCTCCAATTTAATATGTCCCAGGAGACCAGAACTGTACACAGCACTCCAGAAGAGACCTCACCAACTTCCTGTACAACCTCAACATGACGTCCCAACTCCTATTCTCAAATGTCTGAGCAATGAAGGCAAGTCTGCTGCACACCTTCTTGACTGCCCTGTCAACCTGTGACACAAATTTCAAAGAACCATGTACCTGAAACCCTAGGTCTCTCTGTTCTACAACACAACCCAGGGCTGTTCCATTATTTGTATAAGCCCTGCCCTTGTCTGTATTACCAAAATGCAATAGCTCACATTTATTCATTAAACTCCATCTGTCACTCCTCAGCCCTTTGACCCAATTGATGAAGATCTTTTTGAAATCTCAGATAGCCTTCTTCGCTGTCCACTACACCATCAATTTTGGTGTCATCTGCAAACTTACTAATCATGCCTCCTATAGTCTCATCCAAGCCACTTATATAAATGACAAACAAAAGGGGATCCAGTACTGATGCCTGTGGAATAACACTCCACAGGCCTCCAGTCCGGAAAGCAACCCTCCACCACCAACCTCTGTCTCCTATTGTGAAGCCAATTTTGGATCCAACTAGCAAATACTTCCTGAATCCCATGTGATCTAACTTTACTAATTAGTCTACTATGTGGAACCTTATCAAAGGTTTACCTAACTCCACATAAACAAGGTCCATGCCTCTGCCTTCATCAATCTTTTTGCTTACTTCCTCAAAACACTCAAGTGAATTTGTGAGACATGATTTCCCTTGTATACTACCTTTAATCAGTCCTTGCTTCTCCAAATGCATGTAAATTATATCTTTCAGAATCACCTCCAACAATTTACCCGCCACCAATTGCAGATTCACGGGTCTATAGTTCCCAGGCTTCTCTTTACAGATTTTCTTTAATAAAGGTCCAACATGCCTATGGCCATAATAGTCTGAACAAAAGCTGCCCGATCTCTTCTGATCTCAGAACCCAAGCATGCTCAGGCCTGGTTAGTACTTGGATGCGAGACCACCTGGGAATACCAGGTGCAGTAGGCTTTAAAAGAGTCCACTGCATTTTGTCATTATATAAATGATTTGGATGTGAACATACGAGGTATAGTTAGTAAGTTTGCTGATGACACCAAAATTGGAGGTGTAGTGGACAGCGAAGAAGGTTACCTCAGATTACAACGGGATCTTGATCAGATGGGCCAATGGGCTGAGAAATGGCAGATGGAGTTTAATTTAGATAAATGTGAGGTGATGCATTTTGGAAAGGCAAATCATACAAGTTATTGGTAAGGTCTTGGGGAGTGTTGCTGAACAAAGAGACCTTACTTCCTTGAAAATGGAGTCACAGGTAGATAGGATAGTGAAGATGATGTTTGGTATGCTTTCCTTTATTGGTCAGAGTATTGAGTACAGGAGTTGGGAGGTCATGTTGTGGCTGTACAGGTCATTGGTTAGGCCACTGTTGGAATATTGCAAGCAATTTTGGTCTCCTTCCTATCGGAAGATTGTTGTGAAACTTGAAAGGGTTCAGAAAAGATTTACAAGAATGGACTGGGGCTGTTTTCCCTGGAGCATCAGAGGCTGAGAGGAACTTGTAGAGGTTTATAAAATCATGAGGGGCAGGGATAGGGTGAATGGGCATTGTCCTTTACCTCAAGTGGGGGATTGTAAAACTAGAGCTTTAGGGTGAGAGGGGAAGAATTTAAAAGGGACCTGAGGAGCAACTTAGGTGCGTATATGGAATGAGCTGCCAGGGGAAGTGATGGAGGCTGGTACAATCACAACATTTAAAAGGCATCTGAATCGGTAAATGAATAGGAAGGGTTTATAGGGATATGGGACAAGTGCTGGCAAATGGGACTAGATTAGTTTAGGATATCTGTTTGGCATGGACGAGTTGGACTGAAGGGTCTGTTTCCACGCTGTACATCTCTATGACTCTATTAGCCACCCTCGAATCCTCCAACACCTCGCCTGTGGTTGTAGATGATACAAATATCTCTGCTAGGGGGCCCTGCAATTTCTTCCCTAACTTTCCACAATGTCCTGGGATAGACTTGATCATGTCCCGGAGATTTATTCATCTTTAAATTTTCTAAGAACTCTCGCACTTTCTCTTCTGTAACGTGATCTATCCTCAGAACATCAATAGTTATTTCCTGGAGTTCTGTGGTCTCCATTTCTTCCTCCACAGTAAAAACTGATGCAAAATATTCATTTAGTATCCCTCCCAGCTCCTGAGGTTCAATACATAGACATTATCCTGGCTGAGATAAAAATAAATCTCTAAATAGAAAAGAAATACAGTTTGATAGTTTAGGACATTTCTCAGGTAAAACTAACTTCTGAATATTCTTAAATTTAAATGGTGTACATTCCTAAATGCCTGCATTTTAAAACAAAATGACAGTTAAATTAAATGCATTTTAAAGTATAGAATAAATAGTATATAATTTAATTGCTATAAATAAAATGTTACCATTAAACTGACCTGACAAAGTTTTAACTGGCCTAGCTCCATCTAGTGGCACCTGCTGGTGAACCAACACCAAGCACCAACTACCACTAGGTGGAGCCCAGGACACCAGTCCAGGTTCAGAACAGCTGAGAGTCTAAAACTAAGAACTAAAGGGTGGAAACGAGAGCTGAAGGAAGTGCAGGTGGTGAGTTAGGGGGCAGTTTACAGGTGTGCAAAGAGAGATTGTGAACAAGAGCTGGAGGAAGATCAGGGGGACTGAGTGTAGGGGTGGACAGACAGGAAAAGGTGGCAAAAATGAGGTTAAAAACTCCTTGGATGCTGCCTGAACTGCTGTGCTCTTCCAGCACCACTAATCCAGGAAAAGGTGGCAGGTCACTGAGGAAGTCTGTAGCAAACATCGTTAAACTGAAGCTCACAATGTTAAACAAATATATAGTCACTATTTTGTTTTCGATGTTAACTGAGTCAACATTATATGAGGATTTAATATAGAGCGGATAAGAATCTGCCCTCATCTTTTCACTTTCTTACAAAACTCAACAAAATTTGTGAAAAGACTAAAGTTTTTGAAAGATTATAGAGCTGGAGAGGTTACAAAGCTAGAGTAGGACAATGTGGGCTTTTGAGCCCATGGATGAGAAAGTAAAACTACACAGTGTTAACTTATTCCTATTCCCTGGAGTCTCGTGAAAATGTCCATGTAGCACACAATACTGGTGTCACTAACTTTGCTAATTTTGATGGAATTTTTGTTCAAGTATCTTTCCATGCCATTTATGTTTATGCTAATGGATTACAACAAATGTAATCATAAACTTGTCTTCGAAATGCGTCATTATGAAGATTTTACTGTGGATTTGAAGTAAAAGCTGGAAAATGAACTGGAAATTAGCCTCTGTTCTGAGGAAGGGTCACTGGATGCAACCGTTAACACTGACCTCTCTCCACAGATGCTGCTAGACCTGCTGAGCTTTTCCAGTAATTTCTGTTTTTGTTGTAAATCAGCCATGTTGAATTGAATACTGGAGTGATGCTGAATAACTTTTTTAATTACAGCAATGATCACTTCAACAGTACTCCATTGGTTGTAAATTACTGTATTAATGGAAATCCTTTTCTCCTCAGTTGCACATGAGGGCTCAATGTAATGTTTCTTACAAAATGTCTGGAATAAATCTACTCCATAATGAAATAAAAGGCATGAAGGGCAATATTTAGTACGGAGACCATCTTATTTGGTTAGTACATGGTATTACCTGACAATACCTGACAATACATGGTATTACCTGGCCAGTGAGTCTCACTTCTGTTGTGGGCAAAGTCTTAGAGAGAATTGTAAGGGATAGGATTTATGCACATCTGGATAAGAATGATGTGATCAAGGATAGTCAGCATGGTTTTGTGAAGGGCAGGTCGTGCCTCACAAACCTTATTGAATTCTTTGAGAAGGTGACTAAGGAGGTAGATGAGGGGAAAGCGGTAGATGTGGTATATATGGATTTTAGTAAGGCGTTTGATAAGGTCCCCCATGGTAGGCTACTGCAGAAAATACAGAGATATGGCATTGAGGGTGAGTTGGAGGTTTGGATTAGGAATTGGCTCTCTGGAAGAAGACAGAGGGTAGTAGTTGATGGCAAAGGTTCATCTTGGAGTGCCGTCACTAGCGGTGTTCCGCAAGGATCTGTTTTGGGACCATTGCTGTTTGTCATTTTTATAAATGACCTGGAGGAAGGGTTAGAAGGTTGGGTGAGCAAGTTTGCGGATGATACGAAAGTCGGAGGAGTTGTAGACAGTGAGGAAGGATATGGCAGGTTACAGCGGGATATAGAGAAGCTGCAGAGCTGGGCAGAAAGGTGGCAAATGGAGTTCAATGTAGCTAAGTGTGAAGTGATTCACTTTGGTAAGAGTAATAAAAAGATGGATTACTGGGCTAATGGTAGACTACTTGGTAGTGTGGAAGAGCAGAGGGATCTTGGTGTCCATGTACGCAGATCTCTGAAAGTTGCCACCCAGGTAAATAGTGCAGTGAAGAAGGCATATGGCGTACTGGCTTTTATTGGTAGAGGAATTGAGTTCCGGAGTCCTGAGGTCATGCTGCAGTTGTATAAGACTCTGGTGCGGCCGCATCTGGAATATTGTGTGCAGTTTTGGTCGCCATACTATAGGAAGGATGTGGAGGCACTGGAACGGGTGCAGAGGAAGTTTACCAGGATGTTGCCTGGTATGGTAGGAAGATCCTATGAGGAAAGGCTGAGGCACTTGGGGTTGTTTTCACTGGAGAAAAGAAGGTTTAGGGGTGATTTGATAGAGGTGTACAAGATGATTAGGGGGTTAGATAGGGTTGACAGTGAGAACCTTTTTCCACGTATGGAGTCAGCTATTACAAGGGGGCATAGCTTTAAATTAAGGGGGGGTAGATATAGGACTGATGTTAGGGGTAGGTTCTTCACTCAGCGAGTCGTAAGTTCATGGAATGCCCTGCCAGTAGCAGTAGTGGACTCTCCCTCTTTATGGGTATTTAAGCGGGCATTGGATAGGTATATGGAGGATAGTGGGTTAGTGTAGGTTAGGTGGGCTTTGATCGGCGCAACATTGAGGGCTGAAGGGCCTGTACTGCGCTGTATTCTTCTATGTTCTATGTTCTAATAGGAGTTTCTTGCTTCGAGTTAACTTTTGACTGTGCTCATGGAACTTGCAGAAGTGCAGTTCTCTGAATCTACAGCAGAGGGCAACCGTAACTAATAATTCTTGCTGAGTGTTGTAGCAGGTATTGTCACCAAGCTGTTTACAACTGTAATGGTAAGCCCAGGTTTCCTTCACGTTCCAGTTCCCTCAGATTGAATTCTGTGAACTTACGCTTAGCTGCATTAAATTCCATTGCTCTGTCTCCAATCTATTTTCCTCTCCTTTGAGTATTTGCTCAGCGCCTCCTATTTGTTGGTGTGGTGGATTGAGTGCCTAAATAAAACAAAGACCCCTGGGTACAGGGCATCTAAATGTATGCTCTCTCCTTCTAGGGTTTGCAGGTCCATTTCAGAGATTGGAGTGTCCACCTTCATTTTTCATTAAACTGAGGCTTTATTCTCTCTCTGAAATGAATGTGAAGTATCCCAGGACTCTTTCGAAGAAGAGTAGGACAATTTTGCCTCACTTGCTGCAAAATTTCATTGCTCAGCTAATGTAATACAAAAAACAAATGAGCTGGCCATGATAACACAGCTGTTTAATGGGAATCTGTTGACCACTGTGGTTCAAAATTACAACTGTGACTTGACAACACTTCAGTAATGTTGGAACTGCCTGGAGACGTGAACGATGTTCCATCAGTGCAAATATTTAATAATCCCCATCTTAATCTGCTCACAGTAACATTCCACAGTCATTTACTGCAGTTTTCACCACCCAGCTGTATGGAACAATCTAGTTGTTCTGGCTGCCTGAATGCAGTTAAATGTGGGACAAACATGTTGCTATGAAAAATGGTTCCATTCCCCTTTGAAAAAAATTATGGAAAGATGGGACTATCTCTGTTCATGTTTTATTATCCTGTGTACTAATGCATACGTGATTCACTGCCAAAAATAACCCAGTAATACTGCAAGTCCCATGTCACAGGCAAATCTTACTTGAGATCCAATTTCACAGAGGGGCGTTCTGATTTTTACAGAGACACTTTGATTTTACAAAGAGATGTTGTGAGTTTTAGAGAGAGATGCTGTGATTTGTAAAGAGCGATGCTGTGTTTTTTTTTACTGAACTCATTTGTGGATAGATTACTGAATGTGCAAACATGTTCCATTGCCTTGGTTGTAAGAACACAACCGGTAAAGGTCAGAACATATGTTAGGAGAAATAAAATTATAATCACATGTTTCTAACAAAGGATACCAAGATTGGGTAAAGCCTCAGTCTTGGAACTTTGAAGCTGACGCCTATCTGAATGTGAGATCATGGTTTATGAACCTATTTAAGATGAGAATATATTATTGTCTTTATATACGATCTGTCTTCCTCTGGATATTATAACTGCTTAATGTTTGGAATTCCACATTACTGTTTGCAGATTTAATTTTGCTTAAGATAATCCTGCTGGGGCTTTTGGCTCTATTTCCTACTTCTCTTTGCAGTAAGCTTTCTTCACAACATTTCAAGCATTCATCTTGTACAGATAATGAATTGTCATCTTAGGTATAAACTGCACACAGTGCAGGACCTGGGTTCTGTGGTTCCTGCTACAACACTGAAGTTACATCAAGACTTTCCTTGTAAACCTGGTGGAAAGGCATAAGGTAATAACACTTTGTACAGTTCAGGAATGTTTATTGTTTATTCACAGGTCGTAAGTGCTGCTGGCTAGGTCAGAATTCATTGTCCGTCTGTAGCTGCCCTTTGAACTGAGTAGCCTGCTTGGCCATTTCAAAGGGCATTTAAGGTTCACCTGGACTGCATGGGTCTGGAGTCACGTGTACAATAAACCAGGTGAGAGCAGTTAATTGCCTTCTCCAAAGGCTACTGTTAAACCAGTTGATTATTTACAACAATGGTTACATTCTTTGTTATCCCCTAATGGGCGGTGTGTGTCACTGGCTGGGCCAACACTTATTGCCAGTCCCTAGTTGCCCTTGGGAAGGTGATTGTGAGCTGTCTTCACTGGACATCACTGAGCAGCTTATTGCTGAGCAGGTGCTGCTTGATAGCACTGTTGATGACACCTTCCCAAAACTTTACTGGCAATCGATAGTAGACTGATGGGACAGTAATTGGCTGGGTTGGATTTGTCCTGCTTTTTTATGTACAGGACATACCTGGGCAATTTTCCACATTGTTGGGTAGACGCCAGTGTTGTAACTGAACTGGAACAGCTTGGCTAGGGGAGCAGCAAGTTCTGGAGCATAAGTCTTTGGTACTATTGCTGGAACGTTGTCAGAGTCCACAGCCTTTGTGGTATCCAGTATCTCCAACCATTTCTTGATATTACGTGGAGTGAATCAAATTGGCTGAAGACTGGTATCTGTACTGCTGGGACCACTGGAAGAGGCCGAGATGGATCATCCACTCAGCACTCCTGGCTGAAGATTGCTGTGAAAGCTTCAGCCTTATCTTTTGCACAGATATACTGGGCTCTTCCATCACTGAGGACAGGGATATTTCTGGAGGCTTCTCCTCCAGTGAGTTCTTTAAATGTCCACCACCATTCACAACTGGATATGGCAGGGCTGCAGAGCTTAGATCTGATCCAAAAGTTATGGAATTGCTTAGCTCTGTCTATCACTTGCTGGTTACGCTGTTTGGAATGTAGGTGGTCCTGTTTGGTGGCATCACCGGGTACGTCTGGTGCTGCTCCTGGCATGCCCTCCTGCACTCTCCATTGAACCAGGGTTGATCTCCTGGCTTGATGGTAATGGTTGTGTGGGGAAATGCCAGGCTGTGAGGTTACAGATTGTACTGGAGTACAATTTTGTTGCTGTTGATGGCCCACAGTGCCTTGTGGATGCCCAGTCTTGAGTTGCTAGATCTGTTCAAAGTCTGTCCCATTTAGCGTGGTGATAGTGCCACACAACATGATGGAGGTTATTCTCAATGTGAAGGCAGGACCTTGTCTCCACAAGGACAGTGCAGTGATTGCTTTTACTGATATTGTCATGGACATATGCTTCTGTAGCCAGCAGATTGGTAAGGATGAGGTCAAGTATGTTTTTTCCTTTTGTTGGTCCCCTCACCGCATACCGCAGACCCAGTGTAGCCGCTAATGTCCTTTAGGACCCGACCAGCTCGCTCAGTGATACTGCTGCTGAGCCACCCCGGTAGGGACCAAGTATATTCTGCACTCTTGCTGCTCTCAGTGCTTCCTCCAAGTATTGTTCGGGAGGCGTACTGGTTCATGCGGCTGAGGGAGGACGATATGTAGTAATCAGCAAGAGGGTTCCCTGCCCATGTTTAACCTGAAGCCATGAGACTTCATGAGGTCTGGAGTCAATGTTGAGAACTCCTATTGCAACTCCCCCCGCCACTGACTGTATATCATTGTGCTGCCATCTCTGCTGGGTCTGTCCTGCTGGTGGGACAAGACATACCCACGATGGTGATGGTGGTGTCTGGGACGTTGTAAGTAAGGAACGATTCCATGAGTATGACTATGTCAGGCTGTTGCTTGACTCGTCTGTGAGACAGCTCTCCCAATTTTGACGCTAGCCCCTAGATATTAGTGAGGCGAACTTTCAGGATTGATAGGGATGTTTCTGCCATTGTCTTTTCCAGTGTCTAGGTCGATGCCAGGTGATCTGTCTGGTTTCATTTCCTTATTGAGATTTGACAGCGATTTATAGAATTGAACAGCTTGCTCGGCCATTTCAGAGGGCAGCTGACAGTCAACCACATTGCTGTTGGTCTGGAGTCAAGTGTGTGCCAGAGAAAGTGAGGACTGTGGGAGGAAACCCACACAGACACGGAGAGAACGTTCAAACTCCACACAGACGGTTACCAAAACTGGAATTGAACCTGGGTCCCTGGTGCTGTGAGGCAGCAATGCTGCCCCTTTCATTTCCTAAAAGCTAGGTATGTAGTTTTCTAGAAAGCTGCAGTTTCTGGTCAATGATGAATGTTGATGGTGAAAACTCAAGGATGCCACAGGGGTAAGATGAAGGTAGTTAGATGCTCTCTTGTTGGAAGTGGCCATTGTCTACCATTTGTGTGAATTGAATGTTACTTAATGCTCAATTGCCCAATCCTGGATGTTACTCGGATCCACTTGAATTATCAATGAATACCTTCAGTTTTAATGTGTGGAAGATTATTGAGGAAGCAGCTGAAAGCATTTAAACCTAGGATGCTACGCATGTGGCATAGGGACCCTTGTGGTGCAGGGTTAATGTCCCTATCTCTGAAGCAGGAGGCCTGTCTTCAATTTCCAGTTGTCTCAGAACTGTCAAGTGATATCTCTGAACAGGTTGATTGAAAATATCTACGTGGGTGGCATAACTGGTGAGAATTGTGTAACTGATGGTGGTTTCATAAATGATAGGAACTGCGTAGTGATGAAAAATTGGCTGGTGTGTGAAAAGGGTATTCAATCTGAACTCACCCCATTTCGAGCCAATGGGTTCAGTTAAAATGGGGCTCTGTTAAGTTCAGTCTGAACTCTGTTCTTAAACCAGACTGGAGAACACAGCAGGACTGATATCAGACAGTCTGCAGAAACAACACAATAACCCAAAGGTGTAATTGCTAGAAAATGAATAAAGCCAGCAGCTCTATAGAGACTTTCATAATATTGGAGCAGTCTGGTAAATGCCTGTCTGATAATAATCCCTTTCTATTACAATGTTTTCAACAATGATCCAAAATAAATGTAAAGTAATAGATTAATGTTTTGTGTCTGTTTCTGTTAGCTTTGTTCGTTCCAATGTCTATTTGTAGCAACATGTCTCGGAGTATATTAAAGTGCTCAGTAATTTGACCTTTGGCTAATCTTGAACTCTGTGCGGATAACAGCTTGTACGTTAAGTGCAGGCAGTCTAAGTAATTCTCCCAGCTTAAGAACCCTGGGGGTGTGCAGAAACAGAAACGATAGACACATTTAGTTTGTTCCAGAGAGTTTGGCTTCTGTGCCATTCTGCTTTATGTGGGATGCAGTTGCTGAATCGGTATGGGAGAAACAAAACCATGATATTTTGCAAAGTCTAAAGCTTGCTCACTGCTCAAAGTTCACAGCTCAGTGCAGATATACTTCAACAACATTGTGGGAGCAGTTAAATATCCAAGCCAAGATAGTCAAATGATTTTTATTAGTTACTCTAGACTCAAGAGGATTTGTGTCTCAATGAAGAGCAAAGCATCATCATTACCCAGGAGCTTTGACGTAATTAAATCTGATTGTACAAATACACATTCCCAATCCCCGCTCAACATCTTCTGTTTGGATTAGCACTGTACCCTGATACATGTCATCTGCAATCTTCTTTGAAGGCAGGGACTAACATCCTTCTGTGTATATGTGTAAAAGGTTACATTGAGGTTTAATGCATTTATTTACCTTTGTACTTGGTTCAAGTTTCAATGCTCTCTTGAGCGTCTCCATAGCTTCCTCATAGTCACCCCGTTCAGATAACAACTGCAACAAATTGGAAAAACAGAATGAATCATTTTGACGCACCAAAAATAAATTGGACCATTACTGGTATGTTTGTTTTGATGGGCAGGCTGCATTTGTATTTTGCCTGGTTAAATGTGTGTGGAAATTTAATTTAAAAAGTCATTTACAATGGCTTCAAGGGATTTTTAGAGCCACAGTGATGTACAACTCAACATTGATTATAATCCGGGGTGAGAGAAAGGTTATTAACTGTTCCAGTCAGTCTGTATTTCTGTCAGTTCATTGCTTGCGTGTAACCGGTTCAAACTCTGAAGCAAATCCACATGACCCTCTCTCCACCCGCTCCCTCATCCTCACCTCCCCAAAACTCTTAGTTTCAAATTCTTACCATCGTACATAAGCTTCATCCGCAAAGTGTTTAAGTCGAGGAGAATGAAGCCCTGGGAGCCGAAGGGATACATTCAAGCAGCTCAAGGGAAATGGGAATAGCACTAACTGGAAAACACAGCTACATGGATGTATGCTAGAGGATTGGAGAATGGACAATGTAATGAATGATTATGAAGCTGTTCTACCTAGAAATGGGGTGGCACGGTGGCTCAGTGCTTAGCACTGCAGTTTCACAGCACCAGGGACCCAGGTTCGATTCCCGCCTCAGGCGACTGGCTGTGTGGAATTTGCACATTCTCCCCGTGTCTGCGTGGGTTTCCTCCAGGTGCTCCGGTTTCCTCCCACAGTCAGAGATGTGCAGGTTAGGTGGATTGACTGTGCTAGATTGTCCTTAGTGTCTGGCGATGTGCAGGTTAGGTGGGTTAGCCATGGGAGAGTTGGGAGGTAGTGGCCCAGTGGCATTATCGCTGGACTATTAATCTGTGGGTTGGAATTCAGTTGTTAGAATTTGAATCCAGTAAATTAAGAAATCTGGAAGTCTAATGATAACCATTGTTGGGAAAAACCCATCTGGTTCACCAATGCCCCTTAGGGAAGGAAACTGCCATCCTTACCTGGTCTAGTCTGCATGTGACTCCAGACCCACAGCAATGTGGTTGAATCTTAACAGCACTTGGGGATGGGCAATAAATGCTGCCTAGCCAGTGACACCCTCATCATGAATGAGTAAAATGCTGGGTTACAAGGAAAGGGTGAATCTAGGTGGGATCTCTTCAGAGGGTTAGTGTGGACCTGATGGGCTGAATGGCCTGGTACCATACTGTAGGGATTCTATGTTCTTGTTTCAAAAGGTGTCAACCAATAGCTGGACCAGCTGTCTTCTTGTTTTGAGTACAGGGTCAGGAATGACCCTGGAGGGAGGGTAGGTTGTGTGTCAGATTTCTTTCTTTACTCCCCTTCCTGGATTAGATGAGATTAGAATCCCTACAGTATGGAAACAGGCCCTTCGGCCCAACAAGTCTATACCAACACTCCGAAGAGTAACCCACCCAGACCATTCCCCTATCCTATATTTACCCCTGACTAATGCACCTAACACTATGGGCAATTTAGCATGGCCAATTCCCTGACCTGCACATCATTGTGATTGTGGGAGGAAACCGCAGCACTCGGAGGAAACCCCCACAGACACGGGGAGAATGTGCAAACCCCACACAGACAGTCACCCAAGGTGGGAATCGAACCTGGGTCCCTGGTGCTGTGAGGCAGCAGTGCTAACCACTGAGACACCGTGCCCTTAGGAAGAGCAGTGTTGTACTTACAAATGCTGCTCTGTCACTTTAGGAAAATACAAGTTCAAGGTGGAAAGTGATCATTACCCTGAGGTCTGATGTACAGGATTGTGCCTGAAATCCCCCAGTAGCATCCTCTATCTGTCCCTGTCATTATTTTCCCATCACCATGTCTGCCTGGTCTGTGAACTGATGTGGTTTGCTGAACTGTTTTTGTATTCAGTCTATTAAAGTGAGTGGAGTCTGTTCAAAACCATTCCCGTTCTCTCTGACTAATGTGGTTCCTGGATCCAGAAAGAGAGACAGAGCTAACCCAGGAAGAACCTCCACTAGAAGTGATAGGGTAAAACAGTGACATTTCTTTTCAAGATAAAATCTTCCAGATGTCTAGAAAAAGAGACAGTCATTAAAATTACAGAAACTAAGACTATATGGCCAAACTAATACAGTTCTTAGTGAAAAGAGCCAGGGGAGAATGTGGGAACAGCTGATCACTGAACACATCAATGGAGAGCTGGAGACAAACATCTCCATGTTTAGATGACTCTAACATGAAAACCCAATTTTAAAGACCAACATGAACTGAAAGGGGTTAACAAGCAATCTGCAATTGGTAAAATGTGACACAATGATTTCAATGTCATTAAGAGTGAGGTGTAAATTTTCAGTGAAAATTAGAGGGGAAAAAATTATACATCAAATGGTCAGGCTTTTTAATGTGAAGGAACAGAGGGATTGGGCAAGGTTAGATTTGCAAGATATTAAAATACTGCATCTCAAATGGTTGAGAATGGGGTATATACTGGGACTTTGGGCAGAATTACAGAATCTTTAAACAAAAAAAAGTTGTATAGTTTATCTATGTTCATCCTTGGTAAGGTGACAGTTGTATCATGTATTGAAATCCAAGCAAGGGGAAGAATGCTGTGGATTGAGACATTCTGCAACACAACTTTCCTGAGGTGCTGCCTGGAATGAGGAAATACTGAGGTGAAACACAGGTATGATAAATCTGGGCTGCTGGGTGGGCAGAGAGATGTTTAAAATGACAAAAAAAAGGATACACTGGATAGAGACTATTTGCTATAACTGTACAAACTGGAAGGGGGAGATAGACATCGAAAGTTAAACATCAGCAGCAGGAAACAAAGAGAAACATGTCTTGGTCTTGATGAGGTTATACAACATCCCTTTGGTGGAGAAATCCAGAAAGATCAGCTCAGGACTCACAGCTGCCTCACAGCGCCAGGGACCCAGGTTCAATTCCAGTCTTGAGAAACAGTCTGCATGGAGTTTGCACCTTCTCCCCGTGTCTGCCTGGGTTTCCTCTGGGTGCTCCGGTTTCCACCCACAGTCCAATAATGTGCAGGTTAGGTGGATTGGCCATGAGGAATGCAGGGCTACAAGATCAGGGTGGGATGCTCCTCAGGGGGTCAGTGTAGACTCAATGCCCTCCTTCTGCTTTGGAGAGAGTCTGTGATCATCTTAAACTTAGAAATAATCTTTTCTGACCGAATGAAAGCGTGTATCTTTACATAAGAAGCAGAATAGATTTGGAGCTCTCTCGCCCCGAATTCGGGAAATACTGGAGGTAACCTGAGGGCAAGAAAATAAGGGATGAGGAGAAAGATGTGCAGGTATGTCCAAAGATGTGCAGGTTAGGTGAATTGGCCAAACTAAATTGCCCATAGTGTTAGGTAAGGGGTAGATGTAGATGTAGATGTAGATGTAGATGTAGGGGTATGGGTGGGTACGCTTCGGCGGGCCGGTGTGGACTTGTTGGGCCGAAGGGCCTGTTTCCACACTGTAAGTAATCTAATCTAAAAAAAAAGGATGGACTAAGAAGGATTGGGATAGAGATCAGTCAAGATATATCTGCACACAGCAGACCCAAAAGGCTGAATGTCAGAAAAAGGCACATTCAGAAAGTTAATATTAAACTCTAAGTATGGGGAATCTAGTGAAAGGCAAATGCAGGGCCATATCAGGAAATCTTTAGACAAAAACGATCAACACTTGGAATGAAGGTATAAATATGGTCTTGGAGGAGAAAGATTAAATAAACGATAGGGGCTGAAAGACTATAGAGTGATGCTGTGTGGGTGCCAGAAGATGGGCCAAATGGTCCTCCACATCCAGAATCAATATGTAAATGTTATCAAATCATGTTTGGGTGAATACAGCAAATCACCAAAAGGTGGAAGTGAGACAACTTCCATTCTGAGGAGTGACATGAAAGTGTTCCTGACTTGGGAGAGAGAAGTCTTTTGCTGAAAAATCAAAAGAACTGTAGACACTGAAAATCAGAAACAAGAGCAGGAATTGCTGGAGAGGCTCCGCAGGTCTGGAAGCATCTGTGGAGAGAAATCAGAGTTAACGTCATGGGTCCAGTGACCCTTCCTCAGAACTGATGGTTGGTTGGTTTTTGTGTAGAGAATAGGGTGGGTGGAGTAAGGAGTAAATAATAGGTGGAGATAGAGCCCAAGGAGAGAGAAGAACAGTTGAACAGACAAAGGAGGGATAATCTGGCTACGAGGATGAATGGGGACAATTAATGACAAAGAATGGGTTGTGTATAATAGCAGACCATGTGATAACAAGGCCTGGTGTTGGAGGGGTGGGTAAGGACATGGGAGAAGCTCAAACCCTAAAATTGTTGAACTCGATATTGAATCCAGAGGGTCATTGAGTTCCCAAGAGAAAGTTTCCAAGTTTTTTTTGTTTGTTATTATGGATCACAGTGCCACAATGGAGCAAGTGAAGTTATGACCTCCTGCCAAAATAACTGATGTCAAGCCATGGCTAAAAATCCTTGTAGGTTGTGCTTCTAACTGGGACTCTAACCCTCCTTCAGACAACCTCACAGGGTCAATGGTTCTATTTTTGTGTCAGATGGCTATGGATTCAAGTCTGTAAATTATTAAAGAACTGTCAGCGCAGTTAACTTAGAACTAAGACACCATCTGTTTTTGATTAACACAGGAGGAAAGTAACTCATCAAAAACAAATCAATTTGTCCAAATGCTCATAAAGTGAAAGATAAGAGACTGAGATTGAGGGATAAACAGCCCAATAAGCCGCAATCTGCCTCCCAACCATATGGCATTTTAAACTGATGTACCCTGGCATTGACTCCACATGGAAACAGAACTCCAGGCAACAGAGAATTAGGAATGGTTAATATGTCAGCTAATGTGCACTGGATAGGGACAGGAACATCCGTCCGATCAAATTTAAGATTTAACACAAGGCATGATGCATTGATTTGGTTTTACGGCGGGGAAGGGGGGGTGGTATTGGGCTCAGATTTCAGAGAAATGTACAAAATAAAAACTGAAAGAACTGCAGATGCTGGAAATCAGAAACAAAAACAGAAATTGCTGGAAAAGCTCAGCAGGTCTGGCAGCACCTGTGGACAATCCACTACCAGCTGTTCATTCTCCCAGGCTGACCATTATCCACACCTTTCCCTGTCAACTGTTCTTCTCTCTCTTTAGGTTCTATTTCTAATCTATCATTTAGTCTTTACCCCCTTCTTATCTTCTGCATCAAAAAACGTCTTTCCTACCCACCATCAGTTCTGAGGAAGGGTCACTGAACCCATAAAAATCTTTAAATGTATGAAGGGAATACATCAGGTCGAAGCGGGGAGGGTAATAGATGCGGACAGGTAAGTGGAGCTGAGTCCATGAAAAGATCAGCCACGATCTTATCGAACGGTGGTGCAGGATCAGTGGGTCAGATGACCTTCCCCTGTTGCTAGTTCTTATGTTTGAAGCTGATGCGTGAACTCTGATTTCCCTCCACAGATGCTGCCAGACCTGTTGTGCTTTTCCAATAATTTCTGCTTTTAGAGTCATAGAATCATAGAGATGTACAACACGGAAACAGATCCTTTGGTCCAACTCATCCATGCTGACCAGATATCCCAATCCAATCTAGTCCCACCTGCCAGCACCCGGCCCATATCCCTCCAAACCCTTCTTATTCATATACACATCCAAATGCTTCTTAAATGTTGCAATTGTACCAGCCTCCACCACTTTTTCTGGCAGCACATTCTATACACGTACCACCCTCTGTGTGAAAAAGTTGCCCCTTAGGTCTCTTTTATATCGTTCCCCTCTCACCCTAAGCCTATGCCCTCTGGTTCTGGACTCCCACCCCCCAGAAGATACCTTGTCTATTTAACTCTATCCATGCCCCTCATAATTTTGTAAACCTCTATAAGGTCACCCCGCAGCCTCGAATGTTCCAGGTAAAACAGCCCCAGTCGATTCACCTCTCCCTGTAGCTCAAATCTTCCAACCCTGGCAACATCCTTGTAAATCTTTTCTGAACCCTTTCAAGTTTCACAACATCTTTCCGATAGGAAGGAGACCAGAATTGCATGCAATATTCCAACAGTGACCTAACCAATGTACTGTACAGCCGTAACATGACCTCCCAACTCCTGCACTTAATACGCTGACCAATAAAGGAAAGCATACCAAAAGCCTTCTTCTTTATCCTATCTACCTGCGACTCCACTTTCAAGGAGCTATGAATCTGCACTCCAAGGTCTCTGTGTTCAGCAACACTCCCGAGAACCTTCCCATTAAATGTATAAGTCCTGCTAAGATTTGCTTTCCCAAAATGCAGCACCTCGCATTTATATGAATTAAACTCCATCTGCCACTCCTCAGCCCATTGGTCCATCTGGTCCAGATCCCATTGTAATCTGAGGTAAGCCTCTTCGCTGTCCACTACACCTCCAATTTTGGTGTCATCTACAAACTTACTAACTGTACCTTTTACACTCGCATCCAAATAATTTATGTAAATGACAAAAAGTAGAGGACCCAGCACCGATCCTTGTGGCACTCCACTGGTCACAGGCCTCCAGTCTGAAAAACAACCCTCCACCATCACCCTCTGTCTTCTACCTTTGAGCCAGTTCTGTATCCAAATGGCTAATTCTCCTTGTATTCCTTGCTAACCAGTCTCCCATGGGGAACCTTGTCGAACGCCTTACTGAAGTCCACATAGATCACATCTACTGCTCTGCCTTCATGAATCCTCTTTGTTACTTTTTCAAAAAACTCAATCAAGTTTGTGAGACATGATTTCCCACAAGCAAAGCCATGTGGACTATCCCTAATCAGTCCTTGCCTTTCCAAATACATGTACATCCTGTCCCTCAGGATTCCTTCCAACAATTTGCCCACCACCGATGTCAGGGTCACTGGTCTACAGCATCTGCAGTCATTGTTTTTACCTTTTATATAGTTCCTTGGCTTGTCTTTACCATCCTTCTTAAATAGTGGCACCACATTAGCCAACCTCCAGTTTTCTGGCACCTCACCTGTGACTATCAATGATACGAATATCTCAGTAAGAGGCCCAGCAATCACTTCCCTAGCTTCCCCAGAGTATTTAGGTAGACCTGATCAGGTCTAGGGGATTTATCCACTTTTATGTGTTTCAAGACATCCAGCACTTCCTCCTCTGTAATGGACATTTTTCAAGATGTCACCATCTATTTCCCTACATTCTATATCTTCCATGTCCATTTCCACAGTAAACACTGATTTTGTTTCAGAGAAATGTGTTTGGAGATATCTATTAGGATCTAACACTCTTTCACATGTTCTCTTTAGGCAAGTGTACTTACTGCAGAGATGAGGTGTAGCCAGCTGCTTGGCTTTTGAAACTGAAAAATATTGTGTTCTGTAATCTCATCAAATACAAACAGCAAGTTTCTGATTAACGTTCAGCGTTAAATGTTCTGTCCTTAAAGCTGAGAGGGCTTTACACTTGTGGAAAACAAATTATAAATTAGAAGAGAGGGATCTGGTAGGAAAGTTCACACGTGATAAAAATTTAATTGCATTTTTATCCAAAGATATGAATATCCAACATGCATAGAGAAGATTTTTACATTGGGATTAAAGTTTCTTCAGAAAGAAAGGAATTTCAGCTTCTGATCCTTTTCTCTTCCTGTTTGAATTGGAGAGAGGTCATATGGATTACTTTGTTATTACACTGACCAATGGAAAATTGTGCATTCAATATTTCAACCACATTGTGTGTGAAAAAAGAGTCGCACATTGAAAAGCCTGGCAAGCATCCTTTGTTTGGAAGATTCTTGGTCCTAACATCTTACAAAATTGTCATTTCCAATCCTACAATTCTAATGCCCTGATACCTGTAAAGACTGTTTGAAATGAGAGAGATGGGTTTCTATGAAGTCTCAAGCAATAAATGCTTGGTGACTATGTCAGTGAATTGATACAGTGCCCACATTCAGCGCACACAAGCCAGGAAACTTGTGGTTAAATTAGGTCTCAGGCCTTGGATCACATCTGCCTAAACTAGTAGCTGAACAGCCTGCAGCAGCAAATGACTTTTTATCAAAGGCCAAAAGGCTTCCTGCCTCCTGGCGGTTTGGAGACGGGATTAGGACAGTGGCAGTGGGATCAGGTTTTATTCAGGAAAGTATCTCTAGTTGGCAGACATTACTTAGGCCATAGAGCTAGAGGCTGAAAGAAACATGAGCTGGGTAGGCCCAATGTCTGCTATTGTGAGGTCACCTAGAACAGGCATTAGCCCTCTGTTAAAGGCAAAATACTGTGGATTCTGGAAATCTGAAACAGAGAACATTGGAGAAACTCAGCAGGCCTGGCAGCATCTGCAGAGAAAGATATACAAGACTTGAAACATTAACTTTGTTTCTCTATCTACAGATGCTGAGTTTCTCCAGGATTCTCTATGTTTCTTTCATTCACTGTCTGTTGATATTTGCAAGGAACATAACTTTATTTAAGTTAATTTCAACTTAATTCAGGTTAACTTCTGGCAAAATATTATTCCTTGGAATGCAGCAAGTTGGTGTCTGAAATTGAACATTTTATGCCCATTTTATGCCAGTTAAATGGCAGCAAACAGTGCTTACTCCACTATTTTTTAGTTTAAGGATGGCGCGTTAAGCTTTCTCTGGAAAGTGATAATGGCAAGTGATCTCTAAGCGTGAAACATCTGCGCACGTGCAAACAAAATCCATTTAGTTCTCCATCAATCCTGGGGACAGTGCTTGAAATTACAAGTGAAGGGAATCACCCAACATGGTTGTGGTTTGATAAGAATAGATGAGAACCCGTTAGTTCAGATGAGGCCTTGATGCCTCTAAACCTGAAGTGAGTCCAAAAAGACAGCGTATTTTCTCAAACATTGGTCATTCTTAACTCTTACTCATTGCCTGATGCTAGACTGGGTGAATAGAAGTGTGCAAATGCCAGATATGTTGGTATGATGTTCCTTTCCTCTTCCTTTCTGCCAGGATTAAAGGCAGGGGAGTGGGACTAGCTGAGATATAATTACAGAGAGCTTGCACAGATGCAGAGGACTGAATGGCCGTCTCCTGTGACGTGGCTGATCTATGATTCCCTAACGAGTGGAGAAGAGATTCATTCAAATAGATGGGTTAACCTTCTGTAGTGAGGTCAGCCAGGTGGGCCTCATAGAACTGAGGAAGGGTCACTCAACCTGAAAACGTTAACTCTGACGTCTCTCCACAGATGCTGCCACACCAGCTGAGCTTTTCCAGCAATTTCTATTTTTGTCTCCAATATGAGTTCCCTGATTGGGACTGTTGACCTGATCCAATTAGGGAGTTCTGGCTGACAGATATAAACAGGAGTGTCAGAGGTACTGTTCACTGTGAAAGCTGGCTCTGAGGGAGCTAGATCAGTGTTAAGGATTCTCTGTGTGTTAATAAAGGGTAAGTTTATTAACATGATACCAGTCTCAATAGAGTCTTTTTTAGTTCATTCACAAGGATGTTGCTGGCTGGATCAGAACTTATTGTCCAACCTAATTGCCTAGAGGGCAGTTTAAGAACTACTCATATTGCTGTTGGTCTGGAGTCACATGTAGTCAAGATTAGAGTGGTGCTGGAAAAGCACAGCAGGTCAGGCAGCTTCCGAGGAGCAGGAAAATCAACATTTCGGGCAAAAGCCCTTCATCAGGAATGTTCGAATCTTGCATGGCAGATGTTGGAATTTGGATTCAATGAAAACAAATCTGGAATGAAAAGACCAATGATGGTCATGACACCATTGCTAATTGTTGGGAAAACCCATCTAGCTCATTCATATTTTTTGGGGAAGGAAATCTGTCATCCTTACCTGGTCTGCCTACATGTGACTCCAGGTGGAATTCATTGATAAGTGAAGGGATGAAAGAGCTTCACGCGAATGGGAAAACCCATACAAAGTGAATACACACAGTAAGGAAATACTGGTGGGGAGTTGTCGATACTCAACTTTTCCTTTCCTGAACAAAGCTTTCACATTATTGGGGTCCAGCTGCAGCACAGCGTTACTGGAAGCAATCACCTCATCTCGGAGCTCCAACTTCAGCTGAGCAGCCGCCAAGTTGTTCAGACACTTCAGCCCGTCTTCCTGCAATTCTTCTGCTTCCTGAGCGCTGGGATTAGCTGAAATTTGAAAACAGCAGAGACATTAAAAGACTAGAAATAGAAAGTAGCGTCATAGTGATGTGTCCCACAAGGAAAAGCCAGTAAAATGTGCAAATCAGATATCCGACTGGATTTGTATACCTCAAAATGGACCTTCAGTGTGACCATTACATTTATTTTCAACTATTGCTGTTTTCCTTCCTTCTGGCTTGTTGCTACTCAGACCTATGGCACTCTGTAGTTAACAAACTGTGTTTTCTATTGTAATGTTTCTGTCAGAATTTTGTGTCAGCTTTTCCCATCCTAATTTCCTATGGACACATTTAAAATTGAAGCTGTCTATGTCATATTGTAATAGCAGTGTGTCGTGGGATTTCCATTTGTCATTTCTCAGTTCTGCTAATTAGAGTTCAGTAGAAGCAATGTTGCTTTTCTTCCCCCCCACCCCCCCAAATTTCTGTAAGTTGTGTGACTTTTCTACTTTCTCTTTCTGAAATGTTGTCTGAAATCAAATTTTCAATTTTCAGGATCCGTTGTTGGGTTCATGTGGGAGTCCTGGGCTCACCCACATCACCCCTGTACCCCATGTCACAGTCTGAAGGCTGCCTAATTGTGGCTCCAGACTTGGAATGCAAGAAGCTTGTATTGATGCCAGGACCCATCAGGAGAAGTAGGTACTGCTGAGGCAGGTAAGAGGCTGTGATAGTGTCTCAGTATGCAATACTCTCATCTATCTGCATTCATATCATCAAATAAAGAGATCTGAAGCCAGAAGGGCCATTGGGAATGGAGGCGAAATTACCCTCTGGGAACAGAGACAGGAGGTTATGCACTTTCCTCCTCTGGCTGTATCATTAAGACATGGAGTCTTTGCCTCCAATGGCCCTGGTCTGCCTCATTAGAGCTGGTGGCCTCCATATGAGTCAGCGGACCTATCCAAAATTGAATGAACGCTGATGTCATGGTCCCTAAGCAGGGTCTCATTTGCCACAATTGTCTATATCTGTAGAGTGGGCAGAACCCAGTTGTTGCCTGACCTGGAGGCAGGAACACATTGTAGAACTATCCTCGAGTGGCTCCTCCCTGGTCATGACAGCCTTCTCCAACCCTGTGTCACCAGAACTGGGAAGATTCAGCTCCAAGTATCACCTTGGTGCAGTGGTAGTACCCTTACCACCCATGGATTCATGTTAAAACAACATTGCAGATCTTAAACATGTACTGAAGGCTGACATGTCTGCATCATACAGAATGCTGGATGATCAGAGGTGCTGATTCTTTGACAATACATTAAACTGTTGGTTATGTTCAAATAGATGTTAAAGATCATTTAAATCATATGAAAAGCAATGCAGTTCACCAGGTGATGTGATCAAAATTTATCCTGGAAAGCAACATCACCAAAACCAATTTAGTTTGTCATTTCTCTCACTATTGTGTGCAGATAACTGCAATGATTGACCACATACCAATCCTAACTACTTTTCAAACATATTCATTAGATTTGGGTGTCTTATGACATAATTGCAATTCATTTTCTATCCCGTAGTATCATTTTACTAGTTTGTATTCATGTCCCTTTGTGTTGCAGTCTTGTCTAGGATTAGGATTAGCTCAGGATTACCTTTTTCTATTCCACATAGTATTTTAAGTACAGTCAAGGGATTTCTTAATGATCCCACTTCACAGCTGAAGTGTTCCAGTCTTAGGGGGAACCACTGTTTCTCACCACTTCCAAAGTTTGAGTGCCTCTCCCTCACGACTTGTTGATCAGAACCGAAAGCACTTTCTGGCTGTATGTTTAGCAAATCTTTATGCAGCTTGAGTATGTAATATCAGAGTAACACACTGCAGATTCAGCGAGACTCCTCAGCATTAAGAATACAAACTCATCTGACTGCTCCATATTCTCACCTACTTGGGAAACCTTTCACTCCCTTACTTATCAAGAATCCATTCGATTCTGACTTAAATATATTCAAAACCACTGCTTCCACCAGCTTTGGGGAAAGTGAGCTTAAAAACCTCACAACTTTCTGTGAGAAAATATTTCCCCTCATCTCTGCCTTAAATGGATAACACTTGTGTGTTTCAACAAATTGATTGCATTGTGTAACATAAATGAGGTGAAACAAAGTTTGTTTTAACTGGCACCTAATGAACCAACATCTTTAATGATTATAATAACCTCAAATACCATAAGATTTACTATATTATTCTGCCCAATTATTACAGTTTCTAAAATGTATTTACTGCAATGTGCTGTTCAATCAAATGGCCACACGAAATGTCAACAGCTGATTCGATTTCGAGTCAATGATCTACCACAATGTCTGAGTAGCCAGTTGAGGGTGTGAGTGCAAAGACTCCGATGCTAAGTTTTATTTATACTGTGGGTGAAGTGATGTTTGAACCCCCTGCATTACATTTCTATTATTTGGTGTGTGTTTTTACATTGATTATGTGGATCTCTTGATTCTCGACAATATTTGATCAATTGGTACACTCCTGGTCCCATAGGTGCTGGATGTTAAAAAGTGTACTGTACATGGATTCTGTTTAATTGATGATCTCTGGTGGTCTTATTTTAAACTAGTGCAAACGGTAGAGAATCCATAGCCATGGCTTGTGCCTTTAATGCTGCAGTGCAGCGATCCTACGTCCTGTCATCATGTGACAACATCTGGGTATTTGAAGCATTTCCAAGTTGATCTTTCAAAAGGGACATCACTCCAAAATTGATAATAGAATGTATTTTTTCCAAAGGCATCTCTTGAATGCTATAAGCGAAAGCTCATAAGCTTTGGGTAACAGCAGTTATACTCAGATAGGCATTGTAAAATTAACACATATGGAAGTCAAAGAGTCCATATATCATTTTGATGGTCTGTCATACAAATGAGGGATGTGGAGGATCTCTGGTGGTTTTAATTACAGCTAAACTAATATATACAATACAGAGTAATCTCCAGACACAGCTTGTGCCCTAGGTACTACAGTGCAGAGGGATTGTAGTCTGTGACAACATCTGGGTACTTGGCTTATTTATGTGTTAAGTTCCTAAAAAGGATATCACTCCAAAACTGATAGCACAACTGTCTTATTTTTAAATTATGACTCCTGGTTCTAGATTCTTCCACAAGAATTCTTTCTACATTTATTGTATAAAGACCTCTTGGTATCTTACATGTTTCAGTTAAGTTGCCTCTTACTCTTCAATCTTTCCTGATCTGGATATTAAGATTTGCTCCTTCGAGATCCTTAGTTGAACTCCCACCAAGTCTGAATTGCATTATCATACTGGGTGATGCTTCAGGCACTTCTCATGTTAACCTTTTCACACCCTTACACCCTTGAACAACAAAGGTGAGTGGTTGAATGCGTGAGTGTGTGGCACAGTGGGGCTGGGTTTGGGATTAGTCGGGTCGCTGGGTTAGTTGGGTGGGTGGGGTAGGGTAGTCAGTCAGTGGGTGTTTGGGTCAGGCCAAAGGAGTCGTCAGATGTTGGAGGGGGGAGGATGTTGTAGCCAGGCAGGTCGGAGTTTGATGGGTCTGAGGGTTGTCAGGACAAGGTTCCTGGTTTACTGCTCTGTTTAGTAACACTGGCTAACCATGGAGTTAAGTATAAACCAGTGCGCCACCTCCTAGATAAATATCCAGCTGCATGCCTGACCCAAGTCTTCAGTTTGGGCTCAGTATTGGAGGAATTCTGGGTACTGGAAGTCAGTTAAAACTTTCCGGGCAACTTCATTTCTCCGTGTGTCAGGATATCCCCAAGGTCCTGAAGGGCTTCTCCCAACTTACTTATATTTTGAAAATCCAGAGACTGGAAGATTTGGATGATCTACTTTTCTCTACCTGACTGACTGAGTATTTCCACCTTTTTCTGTTTAAGTCTGCTCAGTGGGTGATTTTTTTTTTATAAGTTCTTTCCTGCAATGGTAAATGTCAATTGAGGCATTCAAGAGTGCATTGGATAATTATTTGGATGGAAATAGAGTACAAGGGGATGGGGAAAAGGTAGAAGATTGTCACTACATTGAAATGATACAGCACAGAAGGTGGCTGTTCAGCCCATCTTGTCCATGCTGACCCAAATGTGCTTTCTAATCGTTATGGTGCTCCTTTGAAGAGCTGGTGGAGGCATGATGACCAAATGACCTCATTTTACGCTGTAACCATTCCCAAATTCTGTGTAAAGTTTATTAATCACTCCCAGAACTCCTCAATCTCTGCCTTTTCAATTCCATCCATTCAGCAGATTCCTACACTCTTTCCAATGAATTACATAAAATAGCAGTGGAAATGGTGTTGTCAGTTCTGAAGGACCTGATCTACCCTGGCAATGGTTAACAGCATTCAGTGTTGAGTGAAGATGGGATGTGAGGATGACAGTTAATGATCTCTGAAGCCTTGGAACAGCTGAGTCCAGCAGCTGGGAAAACTCAGTTTGAATCCTGGCAAATTTATTTCCCAGTTGCATCCAAATTTGCAAGGTCTATGTAAGTATCATTAATATGAACTTTAGCACAGGGTAAAAATAACTATTGAGCTCTTGCAGTGTCCCTACCTCTGGGCCAGAAGATCTGGGTTCAACTCCCACATGTTCTTTAAACTTTCTAAACTTACCAGGATGGAATCAGTTGGGAATAGAGGTGAGATGGGTATGTAGACTGGAGGCTGTTGCGGGGAGGTGCATCCCTGGTATGAATTGGAAACAAGTCCATGGACTGGAGGTGAGTTCCTGGACTAGAGGCAAGTCCCCGGGATGGAGGCAGGGGACTGGAGGCCATTGAGAGAATGGCGTGAATTGGAGGTAAGTCTCTGGACTGGAGGTGAGCCTCTGGACTGGAGGCAAGTCCCCGGGATGGAGGCACGTCCCTGGGCTGGAGGCACGTCCCTGGGCTGGAGGCACGTCCCTGGGCTGGAGACAGGGGACTGGAGATTGTCATGAGGAGGTGAGGCCTCAAGTGAGGCCTCAAGGTGAGGCCTCAAGGTGAGGCCTCCAGTGTGGTCTGGAGATTTGGCCTAGGGTGGGCTGGAGGCTAGGTGCACAGACTGGAGTGGAAGGACTGTAACTGAGTATCATTTTTTAAGTTTTTCCTTTTATTATTATCTGAGACTCCTTTTTTTTTTCTAATTTATACCAAATAATTTAGTATCTGTACCTAAGTATCTTCTACCTAAGCTGGTGCCATAAGTGGCAAATTGTAAACTTTTCACTGTACTAATTCGAGTACATGTGATAATAAAGCAAATTCATTCATTGATTCATGTCCAGGCATGTGTCATAATAGTTTGAATAAAAATATCTAAAAGGGAATATTGGGAACAAAACCCACCAACATAAACGTGAGATTTTTGCTCGGCCTCATCATTCATTTGTCTTTATAGTAAAGGTTCCATATCGCCTCTGATTGAATCAGTCAGCAGTAGCTGCAACAAGTTAAACACATCAGTCACACATAATGGGCAGGGGGCCATAGAAAACAGAAATGCCTCACTGAGGTTGTCAGACTAGTTAACAGGCTTCAATATCGCCTCAAAGGTGGAGGAACTTAAACTCTTCCAACAAAAACTACTCACGATTAACTTTCCCACAGTTACTTTCCCTGTGCTGACATGTGACAGCTAAGAACAACATGAAAGGGGAAAAAGCATTAAAGTTATATAAGCTCTAAGTATTTATCGGGTGAAACATAGAGAGATGAACAGCCTAATCAGGCACTGTTGGCATTTGCAAGGGACTGCAGGCTTAATAGTCTCATCCACGCTCCCCTGATTTTATTTCTGCAGTGATTGTAACAAGGTCAGCCAGGTGGACCCCATAGAATAGGTGTTCCCTGATTGCGGCTATTAATCTGGTCTAATCAGGGGTCCCTGGCTGACAGATATAAACAGGAGTAAGTGTCACTGGCCACTCGGGTGTCTCTTTTCTTCTTGGTGGCAGGAGTAAGCCCAGGTGTCCCTAGAGAAGGAGCACTCAGTGTCTACCAATACACTCGAGGTTTTCAGGGAGAAGTGGGCACCATGAGGTGTGGACTGTTTTAGTTCTCCCTCCAACTCTATTTTGATTTAGTCCCTGCCCTCCCTTTTCACTTTTCGATCACGCAGAATTGCTTTTTGTTGAGAAGAGTTCTGTTTGCCACTGGCCCACACGAGTGTTTCCATTCTCCCTGTGGTGGTGGAATATAAATAAATAATGTTGTTTTTCGCTGTGTCCTACACCTGCACACACACACACACACACAATATGGGTGCTGGGGAAAAATAAGCACTCTTGCTGTTAGGTGGTAGTATGAGGAAAAAAGGGGGAAAAACAGACAGAAGTGTCAGAGGTTCTGTTCACTCTGAGAGCTGGCTCTGAGGGAGCTGGGTCATTGTCATGGAGTCTCCATGTGAAAATAAAGGGTGACTTGATGATGGGATACTGGTCTTTGTGGAATTATTTCAGGCTCCATTAATGTAAAGTCAGCAGCTGCACATATCAGAGGAGGGTGATTCTAGATATGCTCAGAAGTCCAGATTTGAATGCTGCCTTCTGCCAAGTTGGACTCAGACACTTCCATGTGCCTTAACCGTGGCAAGAGGTTGTTTAGCAAATCAACACTGGATCCTGTTGCTCAGAATATGGGTGAGCTCACTGTGGTCTGTGTGTGGGTGGGCTCACTGCGCTCTGTGTGGGGGTGGGCTCACTGTGGTCTGTGTTGGGGTGGGCTCACTGCGCTCTGTGTGGGGGTGGGCTCACTGTGGTCTGTATGGGTTGGGCTCACTGTGCTCTATGTGGGGTGGTGTCACTATGCTCTTTATGGGATGGGCTCACTGTGGTCTGTATGGGGGTGGGCTCACTGTGGTCTGTGTGTGGAGGTGGGCTCACTGTGGTCTGTGTGGGGGTAGGCTCACTGTGATCTGTGTGGGGGTGGGCTCACTGTGCTCTGTATGGGGCGGGCTCACTGTGATCTGTGTGGGGTTGGGCTCATTGTGCTCTGTGTGGGGTGGGCTCACTGTGGTCTGTGTTGGGGGTGGGCTTACTGTGCTCTGTGTGGGGCGGGCTCACTGTGCTCTGTATGGAGGGTGGGGTCACTGTGCTCTGTATGGGGGAGTGGGCTCATTGTGCTCTGTATGGGGGAGTGGGCTCATTGTGCTCTGTTTGGGGCGGGTTCACTGTGCTCTGTATGGGGGTAGGCTCACTGTGCTCTGTATGGGGGTGGGCTCACTGTGCTCTGTATGGGACAGGCTCACTGTGCTCTGTATGGGGGTGGGCTCACTGTGCTCTGTATGGGGGAGTGGGCTCATTGTGCTCTGTTTGGGGCAGGCCCACTGTGCTCTGTATGGAGGGTGGGGTCACTGTGCTCTGTATGGGGGAGTGGGCTCATTGTGCTCTGTTTGGGGCAGGCCCACTGTGCTCTCTATGGGGGTGGGGTCACTGTGCTCTGTGTGGGGGGGTGGGCTCACTGTGCTCTGTGTGGGGTGGGCTCACTGTGCTCTGTGTGGGGGGGTGGGGTCACTGTGCTCTGTATGGGACAGGCTCACTGTGCTCTGGGAGGGTGGGATCACTGTGCTCTGTGTGGGGGTGGGGTCACTATGCTCAGTATTGTGGTGGGGGTCACAGTGTTCTGTGTGGGGTTGGGACTCCTACCCCTGATCTTGGGCTGGGTCCTGGGTCCTGGGTCTGGTTCAGAAGCAGTATGGGAGCCTGTGGTTTCCATCACTTGTCCTGCTGAGTCTGACCCTTTACCCTGTGCTGCTGACCTGGCTAACACAGCATCCTTCTGATTAGGCCTGCTTACAGGACACACCTGCCTCTGCTGATCCCAACTTCATATTCACCTCCAGGATAAGTGTCATGTCCTAATCTGAGTGTCACATCAAGTGATGGGAACTTAGCATCACTGCAGTGTTGTTGCTGTCTCTGTGTCACTCTGTCTCCCCTCCCTGGGGCTCCTGGAGCAGAACAGGCTGCAGGTCATAAGTGTCTGATAGCAGGAACTCAGATGGGATTGTTAGTGTGAGGTGAGAGGGTTGGAAGGGGGAGCTGGAGATCCATGGTCCAAGTATGGATAGTTATGGACCATGAGGCTACCAGACCTGTGATTGTAGACAACATTCCCCACTGCAGGGCTCAGGAAATGGAGGGCTCAGTGCCCCCTCTCTGGTTCTGTTCTGCTCTGCTCCCTTTTCTTTGTGTGGAACCTTGTCCTGCAGGTGTGAGGTCTAGAATGCCATTGTGTTGGGTTGAAGTGAAATACCTGCTGATTTGGTGTAAGTCCTGAGTGCTGGGTGGTGTTCCTGGGTGAGTGGTGGGGATGTATTAGATTGAGCAGTATAAACAGTCAATGTTAAAATGGGGAGCAATCATTGTGTGAAAGGTGCATTCTCTCACATTGACCATTGGCAGGAGGGCATTCACCCTCTTATATCTCTGCTGCCAGGTCGTCGGTACCTGTCTCCAGGAACTGACCTCCCTGGTCACCTGCCTTCTCAGGGTGGTCCCTGACCGTCTCCTAACCCTGACTATGAGACCATAGCATCTCCCTTCATGTTCGTCTATAAGGCCAAGATTCCTAGTGCCATATCCGTCACTACACTCTGACCTTAGTTCCTAGGATAATCCATTTCAGCCACCTTTGTGGTTAGCTTCTCTCTAAAAGTGCACAACACTCTTGAGACATTCTGCTGCATACAGAAGCTCACTGGCAGAATTGAGAGGCAGAGAGCTGTTGATTAGGCTGATTAGAAAATATATATTTAAAAACATATGTAAAGCAACTATTTTGTCTCATTGACATAGAAGTATATAGGCAGGAGGACTTGCGTTTATTTAGCATCTCTTTAATATTACCAGTCCTTAGAAGGTATTTTACTATCAATGAAATCCTTTTGAGGTGTCGCGCTGTTGTAATGAGGGAACTAGTGCAGCAATATAGAGTCTTCGGTCCAACGCATCCATGCCGACCAGATATCCTAAATTAATCTAGTCCCATTTTCCAGCATTTGGCCCACACCCCTCTAAACCCTTCCTAATCATATACCCATCCAGATGCCTTTGAAATGTTGAAATTGTACCAGCCTGCACCACATCCTCTGTCAGCTCATTCCTTACACACACCATGAAAAGTTGCCCTTTAGGTCCCTTATAAACCTTCCCCCTTTCACCCTAAATGTATAGCCTTTAGTTTTGGACTCCCCTACCCTGGGCAAGAGACCTTGTCTATTTACCCTATCCATGCCCCTCATGATTTTATAAACCTCTATAAGGTCACCCCCCAGCCTCCGACGCTCCAGGGAAAACAGCATCAGCCTATTCAGTCCCTTCCTCTAGCTCAAACCCTTCAACCCTGACAACATCCTTGTAAATATTTTCTGAACACTTTCAAGTTTAACAACATCTCTCCTATAGTAGGGAGACCAGAATTACATGCAGTATTCCAAAAGTGGCCTCACCAATGTCCTGTATAGCCGCAACATGACATCCCAAATCCAATACTCAATGCACTGACTGATAAAGGTGAACATCTCCTTCACCCCCCTGTCTACCTGCGACTATACGCTCAACAAACAATGATGCAATAATGACCAGATCACCTGTTTCATTTTTTTGTGAAGGGAATTATAGATATTTGCGAATCAATAATTTCAGATATTATTACACACTTCTGATGCAGGTGGGATTTGAGCCCATGCCCAGAGCTAGGGGTATTACCACTGCAAAGAGCCCTCTTTCAACAGAATTGTATGTTTATGCTAAATATGGCAACTGAGAGCACATATGAAACAAGCTATATCATAGTGATGTCAAATGACAGGGAACTATAACCTAAGTCCAGGGGTTCCAAGTTGAATTTTCTGTTTTACTGTCCTCTGTATATTGTTATATTGTGTAGAGACTGTTGATGTTCACTCACAAGACAGTAAAACTCACACTGCTCCCTTTTCTCTGATGTTATCTGAGGATGAAATATTGGCTGGCTCACCAATGAAAGCCAGACCACTCTAGCAAATTCAGGAGGATTCTTTTCAAACCAAAAGTACTACAAATCTGAAATGCTCTTCCTCAAGATTCTGCATTTCCTGGGAGAAGTGGGTGGCACGGTGGCACAGTGGTTAGCACTGCTGCCTCACAGCGCCAGAGACCCGGGTTCAATTCCCGCCTCAGGTGACTGACTGTGTGGAGTTTGCACGTTCTCCCCGTGTCTGTGTGGGTTTCCTCCGGGTGCTCCGGTTTCCTCCCACAGTCCAAAGATGTGCAGGTCAGGTGAATTGGCCATTCTGAATTGTCCCGTAGTGTTAGGTAAGGGGTAGATGTAAATGTAGGGGGTATGGGTGGCTTGCGCTTCGGCGGGGCGGTATGGACTTGTTGGGCCGAAGGGCCTGTTTCCACACTGTAAGTAATCTAATCTAATCTAATCTAAGTGCTGCTGTCAATGGCAGAAATTAACAGATTTTTTTGTCAGATAAAAGTTATCAAGGGATAAGTATTCAATGTGATTAAATGAGGAGCAATGGCAATGAGCTAGTTGAATGGCAAAGAAGGTTGAAGGGCTTAATAGCCTTCTCCTAACCCTACTTACATTGTTCCTGTGGTATTTCTGTTGAAGGCAAGACAAATCCCCTGGAAACTTTACCTCAATGTCTGCAACTCCAGCTTTTTAACAGCAAGTGCATTCAATACCAAGCTAGTCTGGCCAGCTTTCAGCCAATGTGTTAAAATAAACTGAGTGCTCACAAGTCTGAACGAAAACCTTGTTTTCATATTCTGAGTCAGTGTGATTTCAATATGAGAAAGCTATGATTACGACATTCAATTTTCATTCATGATGTATTAGTGACTTTGCTGAAACACAAGACAGGTTGTATTTTGTGCTGAAGCTGTCATAGAATGTGAAGCAACTCATTCTTATCAAAGATCGAACAGTTCCAGGCATGATATTCGAATGATATTGCCTACTATTCCAGTAGCTGTGAACTGCACTCAGTTACACTTTCACAGAATTATTACGGCACACAGGAAGGTCATTTGGCTCAGTTCTATGACCTAGTGTCAATTTCCTGTCTTTTCCCCAAATTCCTGCTATCCAAATAACAAATCCAATTACCTCTTGAATGCCTCAGTTGAACCTGCTTCCATCACATTTTCAGGCAGTTCACTCCATACTCTAACGACTTGCTCTGTGCAATTTTTTTTTCCCACATCATCCTTGCTTTGTATGCACTACAAGGGGCAGCATGGTGGGTCAGTGGTTAGTACTGCTGCCTCACAGCACCAGGGTCCCAGGTTCAATTCCAGCCTTGGGCAACTGTCTGTGCAGAGTTTGTGCATTCTCCCTGTGTCTGTGCAGGCCAGGTGAATTGGCCATGCTAAATTGCCCATAGTGTTAGGTGCATTAGTCAGAGGGAAATGGATCTTGGTGGGTTACTCTTCAGAGGATTGGTTGGGCTGAAGGGCCTGTTTCCACACTGTAGGGAATCTAATTTACATTTTAAATCTATGACTTCTCATTCTTGTATCCTTTACAGATGGAAACAGCTTCTCTCTCACTACACTGTCCAGCTAACTCATGATATCGAAACCTCTATCTGATCGCCTCTTAGCTTTCCTCTCTCTAGGGAGAACAATCTTTCCTTATAACTAGTAAATTGCTTCTTCACTCTCTCTCTCCAATGCATTCACATTGTTCCCACATGTGGCGCCCACAACTGTCCACAAACGCCAATGAAATTCAACATCAACTCCCCGCTTTATTCCCTAATTAATAAAATGGAGGACAACGCATGCTTTATTAACTGCTATCTCTAGCTGTCCTGCTACCTTCATTGACCTGTGCACAAATGCAGCAAAAGTGGGTACTGCAGATCCTGGAGATTAGAGTCAAGATTAGAGTAGTGCTGGAAAAGTACAGCAGGTCAGACAGCATCCGAGGAGCAGGAAAATCGATGTTTCAGGCAAAAGCCCTTCATCAGTTTCCTGATGAAGAGCTTTTGCCTGAAACATCAATTTTCCTGCTCCTCGGAGCTGCCTGACCTGCTGTGCTTTTCCAGCCCCACTTTAATCTTGACTGAGCACAAATACACCCAGATTCCTCTGTAATACACCCCCATTTGGAATTGTACCCTCCCTTTTATATTGTCTTTCAGTGTTCTTCCAACTAAAACACATCATTTCACACTTGTATTTTTGCTCCATTGTTTAGTGTTTTTCTCAAACTTCACTTTGACAGTGTCCATATGTTTGAATGAACGATGAGGGATTATCTGTCATCATTTTGTGATTTATAAACAGAAGATTATATGAGGATCCATGCAGGTCACTAGTTCTTGCTGAAAGCATTGTGATTGTTTATTCCAAGGATGTAAACAGACCAGAAACTTTTCACTGTCAAGTTTCTTTATCAAAACAAATGCTGGAGATCTCAAATAAAAACAGTAAACTCTGGAAGTATTTGTCCGGATCTGGCAGGATCGGTGGAGAGAGTTAATGTTTCAGGTCACAGGCCTTTCTTCAGAACTTTTCTGTTCTGAGAGAAACTTGTTAATTTGAAACATTAACTGTGTTTCCACAGATGCTGCCAGATCCATTGTGATTTCCCAGCATTTTCTATTATTTCAGCCTCCTTTGTGTTTCCAGATGGCAAGAGACTTGCATCTCCATGACATGTAGGCCCAGGGTTGTCATGGGAATGAGGCAGAAGGGGGTTATGCTTGTGTCCTGGGGTACCTATGCCTCCAGAGTCCCAAGAGCCTGGCTGAATATCTTTGCCTCTCAACTCCCCTCAGGTTAGTGAGTCTGAGGGGGTCAATCAACAACGTTGTGAGGATAGTGGCCTTCTAATGAGTTGGCGACTGGATTGTCTGTTTTTCAATTATGCTGGTGGAAGGATAAATAAGAAACCGGGCAGAACACCCAAGCTATTCCCTGAAATAGTGTTCTGTGATCATTTACCTCCACCTGAGGGCCAATAAATAGCCTTGGTTTCTTGTGTCGTCCAAAAGACTGTACCTCCACCTGCACCAGAGAGGCATCTTAGCTATTATACTCACACCTCAGAAGTGGGAAATTAACACACAGCGTTCTGGCGCAGGGACAAGATTGTCACTGGCTAAGGTGATTGTATTCAAAAATAAGTCATTTTTACAGGACTCGACCTGAGAGATCCTGGAGGGATGTTTCTCCTGGTGGGATGGGTGTTGTCTAAAGACAAACGAAACAGTCTCAAATAAAGGACAACTCAATTAAGTCTGAAATGAGGAGGAATCTCTTCACCTGTAGGATAGTGAGCTTTTGGAATTGTGTACCCAGTGGGCTGCAGAAGCTCAGTCGCTAAGTATGTTCATAGCAGAGATAACTTGACTTCTACATATTAAATCTATTATGATAATAGTGTTAAAGCAAAAGATCAGCCATTGAGACGTACAGCACGGAAACAGACCCTTTGGTCTACCTCATCCATGCCAACCAGATATCCTAAATTAATCTAGTCCCATCTGCCAGCATTTGGCCCATATCCCTCTAAACCCTTCCCATTCATATACCCAGCATAGATGCCTTTTAAATGTTGCAATTGTATCAGCCTCCACCATTTCCTCTGGCAGCTCATTCCAAACATGCACCACCCTCTGTGTGAAAACATTGCCCCTTAGATCCCTTTTAAATCTTTGCCCTCTCACCTTAAATCTATATCCTCCTGCACTTCTGGGAAAAGAACTTGGCTATTTACCCTATCCATGCCCCTCATGATTACTTTAGCAATTATCTTTACCCCTTCTGTTATATCTTCTTTGATGCATTTTTCAAATGTCACATATAGAACCTTAGTCATGTTCTCACTGGTCAGCAGAGCAGGCACAGAGGGATGAATAGCCTACCACAGCTCCCATATCTTATGCTCTTATGACACCTTACAAACTTGGATGGACAAAAAAAAAATCAGCAAAAAACAGATCAAACAAACAAAAGGCAAACATTTTGATATATAGTGCAGTTCATCACATCTGAATACTCCCATATACTGTTACAGCCAACAACGTAATCTTTGAACTGTGGTCACCTGTAGGAATATGGTGAATAACTTGTGCAAAGCAAGTTCCCACAATCCACAGTATTATGATGACCACATTATGTGTTTCATTGAGAGTTGGATATTGGCCACATTACTGGAGAGAATACCATCTGCTCTTCTTTCAATGATAATTAATCCATTCCAGATATTCCTACAATACCAGTCAGAGGACTGGCGAAAGGGGTATTATAATTATTGAGTTGTGTCTTACATTCTGAGGAAATATTCAGGACATCCAGAGCCAAGTTGTATGATTTCACAGCATTGTGGTAGTCTTCCCTCTGGAAGTGGTAATTTCCACGCTCCCGTTTCTGTTTACAGATCCGTATGCAGTCCGAAACCGACAGCGTTTTCAGGTCAGGAGCATTTCTGACATTGAGAAGCTGGACCTCGTATATTACTGTTGCATCTGCAGGGACATCAGGCTCTCTGACGTGGAAAAGGAAAGGAAACATCAGTGGTCATTCATCAACAACTATACCTGCGGTAAAGCAACTGTTTAATACCAGCTGTTTTACCAACATTGTCAGTTCTGTACAATGAAAATATTAAATGTAAGCAGTTGAGTGGGGTAGCAGGGAGTACAGGCCAGTGACATTTTGGTATGAACCTGAGGCAAGAAAAGCCAGAGGTTACAGTGAATCCCAGGAACTCAATAGCCTGTGAAATCTTCTCTGGAAGCCAAGAGTATTAGGTGGCATGGTGGCTCAGTGGTTAGCACTGCTACCTCACAACACCAGGGACCTGGGTTCAATTCCCACCTTGGGCAACTGTCTGTGTGGTGTTTGCACATTCTCCCTGTGCCTGTGTGGGTTTCCTCCAGGTGCTCTGGTTTCCTCCCACAGGTCAGGTGAATTGGCCATGCTAAATTGCCTGTAGTGTTAAGTGCATTAGTCAGGGGTGAATGTAGGGGAATTGGTCTGGGTGGGTTGCTCTTCGGAGGGATGGTGTGGACTTGTCAGGCCGAACGGCCTGTTTCCACACTGTAGTGTAGTGATTCTAGTGAAAAAAAGTGAATCTAGTCCGAGGGACATTGTCCATCATGCACATCTTTAGCTTTACATTTTCAAATATTCAGGTAGAAATCAGGCTTCATTGTATCCCTTCTGCAAGTGTACCATAAAAAGCAACAATTTCACAGCAATGTCCAAAGTTTGCTTCAAAGTGCCCAATCCTATACAGGCTTGGTCATTTTAACAGCGGCCCTACTTCAACCTAACAAAGGCTTTAGGCTCCATTCATAGGTAAATGATTGACTTGGTGGCCCCTTGAAACTGGAAAGGCATGATACTTCAGGCACTATACTGACTTTTCTCAGGATTCTTCACTGGTCGGTGAGTTTATTTATCAGTGCTCTGACGTCAGGAGAAGCAGAAACATTCTCTAGACTCTACAGCCCAGGTCATGAGCTTGCCTCCCAAGTCGCTGCCACCAGGGTATACCCTAAACCACTGCTGCTGAAGCAAGAAGCCTGATACTTCTTTCCTTAAAATTGTTGAGCTGTCAGTGAAGACATGACAGATGCTGGGCTTCACCAATTACCAGTTCCAAACACACAGCCTGATTTCCAACCAGCTTCAGACCTCCCAGTTGCTTTGTGGGGTCCAGATCAGATCCTAATGTCAGCCAAAGTGAATTTCAATTCAGTTCCTTTAATTTGAACCTTTTGTTTTCCTAGTGAATTTTATTTTGACAATCCAAGGCCTGTCACTGAAAAAATGGAGCTCTTTATTTGTTCAAGTGCACAATGTAACTTCAAAGACAACTGTAGTAAAATTCATGGAAGGCACTTTTTGATCATTCCAGCAGTTTGCCGAAGGATATTTATCACTCCTACTGTACAGCTCTGACATCTTTTCTGTTACCTGTACACCATCCTGACTGCCCCTCTGATGGAGGTTTCTAAGTCTATGCCAATTTTTACCAATTCACAGCACCCTTGTCTTTCAGACATGCTCTCTTTGATATATGACTGAGACTGCCCAAGGTTATTTTATAGTCGCGCTTACAGTCAGTTGGAAATAAGGGCTTTTACCCCCTGCAGTATGATGGTCTCAGGGAGTGAAAGGGAACTGGATGCCTGACTATCTCAATGGCATTTTCTGTAGCAGTCTCACAGGTACTAACATATTTGATGGACCAGCTGTCTGTGGTAGTTTTAGGACTGAATACGGGCACTAAAATCTGCTAATAAATATAATAAAGATGATCTCTTACTCATAATGGGGGGTTAGGAATGACATCTAATTCACCGAAACAGGCCCAGAATAGACAACAACATGACTTTTGTCATTTATGTATAATAGTGCAGATGGTAATATTTTACATCTCTTTTGAAAAACACTTGTCAGATAAGGAATGATAAATTAAATGTATTTTAGCATTGCATGCACTTGGAATTGTCCTTTATTGAAATTGTTGCAGAATAAATACCAGAAGTAAAAAATATTTGCGAGTGATGTTTATGGAAAATGTAGAGATAGTTTGGAGTCACTTTGTACACAGTGACAACATCTGACAGTCAAGAGTCTGTGCTTAGCTTTATTTACTATTGAATGGCTTTCTTGAAATCCAAATCTTCTTTGGATTATAATAAATATGACTAAAACACATCACATCATTTCAACAAAAAATTCTGTCCCTCATGATTTCTGACTTTAAATCACCTCAGTCTAATTTCTCCACTAACCTATAAGATCATTCTTAAGATTATCCATAGATTTCCCTGGATGCTGAACACTTCTGTCAACTCTTCCTCTTTTAATGATATTATTGTTTTTGATTAAAGTAATTGTCAAAGGCTTTCAACAATTCTTTAGAAGTATCTAAAGTTTCTTTCACAACCTTGGTAAGCTACAGCATTTTCAGTTTATTCAACCTCTAACTTTGTATCCATCTTGCAAGTTATTTTGTATCTTAAGTGCTGTTTTCTCCAAGATGTCCAACTCTGTTTTACTTGGCCCATCTCTGAACATATCTATTAACATACGAATTAGGAGCAGAGGTAGACATTTGGGTTCCTCAAACTCACTCCATCACTTAGCAAGATGATAGCTTATCTGATAATGTCACATTCCCACCTGTTCCTATTAGCCTTTCACCTGCTTACTTATCAAGAATCTATTTATCTCTGTTTTAAAAATATTCAAGGAGTCTGCTTGAATGAGGAAGAAAATTGCAAAGACCCATGATGATCTATGAAAAAAAATTCTCCCCAAATCTGTCATAAATGAGTGATAACTTATTTTTAAACAGCATTCCCAGTTCTAGATTTTCCCACACGAGGAAATGTCTTTCTACATGTACCATATCAAGATCTGTCAGGATCAAACAAATTACTTCTTACTCTTCTAAACTCACACAGATACAAGCCCAATCTTTCCACATAAGCCAACCTTCCCATTCTGAGCACTAGTCTAGAGTGTGGTGCTGGAAGAGCACAGCAGGAAACATCGATGCCTGAAACATCGATTCTCCTGCTCCTGCTGCCTGACCTCCTGTGCTTTTCCAGCGCCACACTCCCGACACTAATCTCCAGCATCTGCAGGCCTCACTTTTGCCTGGGTGTTAGTCCAGTAGACCTTCATTGAACTGCTTCTAAGCTGAACTGATTTACATCTTTGGTTAAAAAAGGACCAATACTGTATACTCCGTGTGTAGTCTCGCCAGTACTCTGCATAGCTGAAACGTAGCCTTCAATTACACAAGTAAACTGGAGAGTTGCAACCTTTTCTCACATCTCCCATTATTTTCCACCTAAATAAATGATAGCCATTTTCTCAACGGCTTTACTGAGTGAATCCTACTGCCTGTAGCTTTAATAATAGCTTATGTTTCCTTCACAGCTTTCTCTGAATGATTCCCGCTGCCTGTGGTTTTGAAGAGTGTTTCCTGTCTCTAGCATAATTTTAATAATGGATCTCTTGCCTTTTCTATGGCTTTGATAAAGTCTTCTAACTTTCTTCTTCCACCATCTGCTTAGCTTTCAAATATGCCCCTTTGTCCCTTTAACAGTTTCTTTACAATGTCCACAAGTCTGCAACTGCAGTTTAAATCTGTTTTGCTGTAGATGTGCCTCATGGTATCCATCCACTCTGGGGGAGGGGGAGGGGAGGCTCAATTTGAGCTGAAAGCTCTTTTTCTTCAGTTCTAGTCTTCCCAGTCTGTAATTTAAAGCATTTCTAAAAACTATCCCTGACCCATCAGATGCTCTAACTGTACTCACACAACCTCTGATGTACGTTCTTGACTGCAACCTGACTTGGGTCAGCTCCTACAGAGCACTGGCACTTGATGCAATTGGTAACTGCCTTGGAGTGACAAACTGTGGCATGTGACCCACATTTCCCATGGCTAACCCACCTAGCCTGCACACTATAGGTAATTTAGCATGGCCAATCCACCCTAACCTGGACATCTTTGTACTGTGGGCAAAAACCAGAGCAGCTGAAAGAAACCCATGCAGACACGGGGAGGATGTGCAAATGCCACACAGATGAACATTCCTGATGAAGAACTTATGCCTGAAACGTTGCTTCTCCTATTCCTTGGTTGCTGCCTGATCCACTGTGCTTTTCCAGCACCACACATTTTGACTCTGATCTCCAGCATCTGCAGTCTTCACTTTCTCCTGCCTTGGAGTAACCAATACATCAGCTCCAGAGAGCACCTAAATCCCATGTTGACCTCAGCATTGACCACTGGGAGACAGCTAGATTGAATCCACATTACTCCCCATTGACCACAGTGTTGTCGGAGACTACTGTTTACGATGGGCATGATTTGCTTCCACCATCCATTTTGAGGGTAAAGATCTATAGGGCCCTCTTGATCTGGGTGTGAGGAAAAGTATTTGTTACTCTAATGAAAGGAAGCTGTTGTCTTGGAATCATAGAATCCCTATGGTACTGAAACAGGCCAATTGACTGTGTGAGTTCACACTAACCTTCCAAAGAGAAAACCACCCAGACCCACCATGTCCCTGTAACCCCACAGTTCCTATGGCTAACCCACCTAGCCTGCACACCATGAGCAATTTAGCATGGCCAATCCATCCTAACCTGCACATTGTTGGACTGTGTGAGGAAACCAGAGCGCCTGGAAGAAGTCCACACAGACTCGGGGAGAATATGCAAGCTCCACATGGACACCCAAGCCTGGAATCAAACCTGGGTCCCTGGAGCTGTGAGGCAGCAGTGCTAACCACTGAGCCACTGTGCCACCCACTTAAGCAGGATGTAGTTTATTGTAGGTTAGCAACTAATTACAGGTTAAATAGATACAACATACATTGAATGGTGTCAAGGAGTCAGATTTAGTTCTCAGGGTTAAAGAGTATGAAGTGAAAGTTGGAGCAGGGTACTGAGATGGATGATCAGCCATGATCATATTGAATGGGGGAACAGGCTCAAAGGGCCGAATGGCCTATTCCTACTCCTGTTTCTACATTGTTACAGAGACTATGAAGAGAACCTGGTGGTAGCTCCTACTTTTTATAGATCTGAAATTGTTCTTCCCCCACCTTGTCAAAGGGCATCACCATAACTAACAGTGCTTACAGCATTCCTCAGTATTAATTTCTTAAGACCTTTCAACTCTTACACAACATCTTTTTATCCTCTTATTCTCTTCTTACTGACAGCCCACCATTAAACATTCTTGTAAAGAAAATGTTGCTGTTTTGATGAGGCAATGGATGACAAGACTGGCATTATTGTCCATCCTCAACTCCTGTTGAGAATGTAGCAGTTGAGCCTTCTCCTTGTCTCAGTACTGTCCACGTGGTGAAGCTCTACCACAATGCTTCACTCCTAATTTCCTTCTAGGAAAGGTGAGCATCATTGGCAAGGCAGTATTTATTGTCCATCCTTAATTGCTGTTGACATAGCTGTACCCATAAGGAAGAAACAGAGTCACTTCTACAAGGCACCATGGTTTGACAATGTCACTGCAACATTGTGAGCTTGACTTGAAGTGTTTCACTGGTAAGTTTCAAGTGAAAGGGCTTCGTTCAGATTGGAATTGCAGAAGAAGCTCAACAGGTTTGGCAGCATCTGCGGAGAGAAAGCAGAGTCAGCGTTGAATCCAAACACCCTCTTCAGAATTTTCTGGAGAAGGATTACTGGAGCTGAACCGTGAACTCTGCATTCTCTCCACAGATGCTGCCAGACCTGCTGAGTGTCTACAGCAATTTCTGCTTTTGTTTCGGATTTCCAACATCCGCAGTTCTTTGTTTTGGCCATTCAGATTGGATTTCTCCAAACTCTTATTCACGGTAACCAAGACCCTTTATCTTAAATCGTGTGGTTTCAATGAAATGGATTGGCTGTCTCTCTCTTAGAAAAAGGTTTCTCGGGGATTCCTAATGTTGCAATGGTAACATTAGTCTAGTCATCTGTGACTTGATTGCAAATATTACTCCAATTTCATCAAGTTTGTATAAACAATGAACTAATTCAACAAAATATGAAGGTAGGCATATATGTGTGTGTTTGTTAATAACAATGGCACAGGTCATAAAACGTTCATTGTAAGTTAATAGGCTGTATTCGGTTCAGTTACTTAACTTCTTCATAAACTACTGATTCTGGAAAGATCTTCATTCTTTGCCTAATACCAAGTTGAGGGTATTTGCTGTTGTTTATGTTTTCTTATCTTTCACAAGGCTGTGAGAGTGTAGAACATAATCCATATTTGGAATGCTGCCAAAAAGGCTGGAGAAATGCTGAAAGCATTGTTGGTCTATTGACTGGAAAAGAGTAATATTCCACTCTGTGATGACATGCCAAATGTTGGGTTTTGCTTCCAGGAAATTTGCAGACCCCTGCTACTTTGCCAACAGCAACCATTTCCACTTGCCACGCTGGACAGAGAATATCAACAGGAGACTCTTACATTGTGCATCAACCTCACTTTGAGGAACAGCTTCTCATCTTTCAACTCAGCACTTCATAGCCATCTGGGCTCAACACTGAGATAAAGAAAAATAGATCATAACCCAAGTCCCTGCTATGTTTTGTGTTTTTGTGGTCATTTTCTCCCCCTTTTTCTCTCTGCTTCTGGAGAGAAGTTATTTTCCCATTCACACCAGCTCCCGACATATCCTTTGTTTCTTTACTTATCCTATTACTATTCCATCCAGTTTCTGTAACTTGAACCACGTTGCTATTTAATCTCTCCTGCCTACGCCCTATCACGGATCTTCCCTTTCATCCTTTTTCGCACCTTCATCTCCTTACACTTGCTTAAAGCCTATTACATTTACAATTACATCTTTAACATACCTAAATTCTTATTAAAAATCACTGACCTGAAGTATTAACTCTATTTCTTTCTACACTCATGCTGCCTGATCCACTGTTTTTATCTCAGATTTTCAGCATCAGCAGTATTTCACTGTTTTTAATCATTTGTGGGATGTGACTGTCACTGGCTGGGCCAGCATTTATTGCCCATCCCTCTAGTTGCCCTTGAGAAGGTAGGGTTGGTGAGCAGCCTTCTTGAACCGCTTCAGCCTGCATACTGTAGGTTGACCCTCAATGCCCTGAGGGAGGGAATTCCAGGATTTTGACCCAGCGACAGCGAAGGAATGGCAATATAGTTCCACGTCAGGATGGTAAGTGGCTTGGAGGGGAATGTGCAGGGGGTGGTATCTACCTTCTAGATGGAAAGGGGGTGGCATGGTGGCTCAGTGGTTAGCACTGCTGCCTCACAGCATCAGGGACCCAGGTTCAATTCCAACCTCGGGTGATTGTTGGTGTGGAGTTTACTCATTCTTCCCGTATCTGTGTGGGTTTCCTCTGGGTGCTCTGGTTTCCTCCCACAATCCAAAGATGTGCAGGTCAGGTGGATTGGCCATGCTAAATTGCCCATAGTGTTAGATGCATTAGTCAGAGGGAAATGGGTCTGGATGGGTTACTCTTCAGAGGGTCGGTGTGGACTTGTTGGTCCAAAGGGCCTGTTTCCACACTGTAGAGAATCTAATCTCAAGTGGTCTTGGGTTTGGAAAGTGCTATCTAAGGACCTTTGGTGAATTTCTGCAGTGGATCTTGTAGATAGTACACACTCCTGCTGCTGTTTGTTGATATCACATGGAGTGAATTGAATTAGCCGCAGACAGGTGTTTGTAATGCTGGGGACCATTGGAAGAAGCCGAGATGGATCATCCACTTGTACCTTATGGCTGAAGATTGCGGCGAATGCTTCAGCCTTATCGTTTGCACTGATGTGCTGGGCTCTTCTGTTATTGAGCTTGGGGATATTTGTGGACACTCCTCCTCCAGTGTGTTATTTTACTGTGCCACATTCATGACTGGATGTGGCAGGACTGAAGAGCTTAGATCTGATCTGTTAGTTGTGGGATTGCATAGTTCTGTGTATCATTTGCAGCTTATGCTGTTTGGTATGCGATTAGTCCTGTTTGGTGGCTTCGCCAGACTGACACCTCATTTTCAGAAATGCCTGGTGCTGCTCCTGGCATATCCTCCTGCACTCTCCATCGAACCAGGGTTAATCCCTTGGCTTGCCTGTAATGACTGAGTGAGGAGATATGAGGTTGCAGGTTGTGCTGGAGTACTGTCTTGCTGGCAGGACAGGACACATCCAGGGATGGTGATGGTAGTGTCTGGGACATTGTCTGTAAGGTATGATTCTGTGAGTATAACTGTGTCAGGCTGTTGTTTGACTAATCTGTGAAACAGCTCCCTCAGTGTAGGCACAAGTCCCCAGATGTTAGAACGCAGGACTTTGCAGGGTCGACAGGGCCGTTTCTGTCATTGTCTTTTGCGGTGCATAGATCAATGCCAGGTAGTCATCTTGTTTTGTTTCTTTGATGAGACTTTGTAATGATTGGTTCCACAGGTCGGCGCAACATCGAAGGCTGAAGGGCCTATACTGCGCTGTAATGTTCTATGTTCTATTAATAGAACCGAGTGACTTACTAGGCCATTTCATTGTGCAGTCAAGAGTCAACCACATTGTTGTGGGTCTGAAGTCACATGTAGGCCAGAAGTTGAGTCCATTTTGAGGGTACTTCAGAGCTCCACATCAGTGGTAGCTGTGCTCACACACCGATAGGGAAATTAAAGCCAAACATTGTATTGGTTCAGGGATTAATGGTTCAGGGATCAGTGAACATCCACTGGAAATATATAGAATGGCAAAAGCATTAGAATGATTGGCATTCAACAGTGATTTGACACCACTGCTAAATAGTCGCTCAGAGCTCTAACAGTTGAATGTGAGTTCAGCAGCAGTAATAAATCTTTCATTTCCACGCTATCTAAAATTATCATCAATTACTTACAGGTTAGTTGCTGATTGATTTTTGCTGTACATGACTCTGCATGTGATTGATTTGTGTACAGTTGTTTTTAATTGTGGAATGTCTACAGCGTAGCAGGTGCTGAAGACTTTTGTTTCTGACTTCAAAGCCTTCAGCACAAACCAGTTGCCCCCAGATATGGTTCACTATTAGCAATTCCCTTTGAATTACTGTGCAGCTGAGAGGATCAGCAAGTGCGGAACTATTACTTGCAAATTTAAAGACACAAAGCAGTTGCTTCCAGGTTTGGGTGGTCTGTCAAGATTCCAGTGGGCATCGAGTGTGTCGAAAAGAGGCCATAACTGAGAGGTCAAGTTGCTGAAACAGAAAGTGGGAGTCGGGCTCTTGTGTGGAGGTCATATCCACAAAGGGGCTTCAGGAGAGCAATTCCACAACATGGATCTGAGTGAGAAGCAATGTGTGAGATCTTGGTTCGATCAGCCTCAGTGTGAAATCTGCCACTCAGTGCCAACACAACTGCTACCTCCCAACAGGGTGAGGGCTACATTGCCCATGACACTGGAGACAACAATGGGATATTGTCGTGGCTGGAGATATTTGCAACATCTCATAGTTTGATGTCCAGCTGTTGCATACAGCGCATCATCAAGGCCCTCTATTCACAGACAATTAACCACAATTCATTCTCTGTTGGAGAGATAAGCAGGTAGTGCTAGCAAGTGGCTTCACTAGGATTGGAGCTTTCCTATAGTGCAGGGTATTAATGATTGAGTCCAATGTGCAGGCTGCTGTTAACCCCATCCTATATCAGATGTGCATATCCCTCAATATTATCTGGTATGTGACCGCAAGCCTGTTATCCTGGTAGCATTTGTGGTGCTTTTATTCTGCATCACAAAGCATTCTGAGGAATCACTTTGATGTCTCCAAATGCTAATGCTATCCCTTTGATTTCACTTCTGCACACACTGCTACACATCCCCAACTTTCAACTCTTTCAAAATCCCACCGAGCTCAATCAACTCACACCTAAACCTCCTACATTCCTGGGAACACAAGCCGAGTTTATGTAATCTCTCCTCACAACTTACAAGAAAAGAAATCAGAAATTCAATTAGAATAATAGAGAGGAGGAAAAAACACACAGTTCTGGCTAGACCACATTTGGAGTACTGCATACTCATACCAGCCAATGCACCTTCTAAAAGATGTGAAGAAATTGCAGCACAGATTCACTAGAATGTTACTCGGATTCAAGAGGGTCAGTTAGCTCAGTTGGCTGGATAGCTGGCTTGCAATGCAGCATTGGTTCAATTCGTCCTGAAGTTACCATGAAAGGTTATCCTTCTCACCCACTCCCCTCACATACTGTCCCCCAGGTTAAACCATCACCAGTCATCCCTCTTTAATAATAGAGTGGTCCTATGCTCTGCTAGCGTTATGGCAACTTTACATTTTACTCAGGTTCCAAGAGTATTGAAGACATTAGAAATTTGTAGATTTAATTCACCACAGTTTCCCTTTCCCAGATAACACAGAACTGGGTGCGAAGGGAGGTGACTGCAGGCTATAACAGGAATCAAATTTTCAGAATTCTAATTCAACTAGAATGCAAATGAAAGTTAAAATTGATGAGGTTGAGCTAAAAGAGGGAAACTTTTGTTCTACAAAGCACTGAGGTTCTCTGGTTGTGTGTTTATACCTTACACTAGAAAGGTGTCATTCTACACAACAGATTTGGATTTTATGTGCCTCACTGAACTTATTGTAGCAGGGTGGGTGGTGGTATGTAACGTAGTTAACCATTTACACAGTCAACCATTTATACACCCATCCATGAGCTGAGCCCATAGTATACTGGGCACTGAAACTGACCATATAAATGTCAACAATGCTTATTAACAAACCCGCCATTCAGGATCAAATGCTACCATTGCTTATGTCTGACTGCCTTGGTGGGAGTGAGTAAGCTGAGACAGTGTGGGAAAGAGTGGCTCGACACTTCTTCAGCAGTTTACATCAGGAACATACCCAGGGCAAAAATGTCATGCCTCCTTCCTTCTGTGCTGCTTGTCCTCCACCACCTGATGCCACCTTCACCACCTCACTCCCTCCCCATTTCCCTCCCCCACACTGGACTCTCGTAATACCTGCTCACTCTAAAACCTTGGGATGTAATGGCTGAGGGCTGCCCTGATCACATTTGTCACTTGCCCTATAGTCCCTGGCAGTAGCCTCCAGCTCTGGCACTGCTGAGAGTGCTACAGCAGCCAACAATCAGACTGGTCACTGAGGGGTGGGAATCCCATCCCACCCTCAGCCACTTTCGTCTGGTCGCCGGGTGTTATGGCTGTGGGTGAGTTCCTTCCAGTGGAGTCAACTTCCAGCCAACTGAGGTGGGGCTGGGGTAAGGTTGATGTGAGCTATCCAACTCCAACTTCTATAAAATGCACCCTGTTTAATCTGATCTCGCCTTCAGGATGCTACCTGACTCACTGTATATTTCAAAATTTATCTGCCACAGTTAATCTTTTCATCATTTCTGTATTTTGCCTTTTTGCTTCATTTATTTTTACGTCATTCTTCTCAGTGACATAATCCACTGGAATCTTTTTAATCTAATCCATCTAAAAGGAAGAGGTAGATTCCTTTCGATGCTGTTAGATACTGGCAATAGAGATTCCTATCCATTGACTTGCAAAATAACATTGGACAGAGAGTACAAGTGGGTGTCAAACCTGAAAGCACATTGATTTTGACTGAACCCACTTGTGGGGACAGTGTCAATAATGGCGACACATTAATCTTGAATAAATACATCCAAGTCTACTTTAATGTAGTTAATTGTCATGTGATGGTTTATTTATGGCTACATTAAAATAGTTCATAATTAGAATTATTTACCAAGAGTTTTTAAAACAGCAGGTACCTTTCATTGAGAAATAAGACAACTATGGCCCAGTGTTTGTTACAAGTTTTAGAGTAGAGGTAAACAGCATGATATTTACTGGCAAAGGACAGATATAAATGCTTATAATCTCCAAAAAATCAGGTCAGAAGGTATCATTGACAACTAATGCTATTAGAAATTTGAAATACAGGCACTCATTGTCTGAAGCAAGAAGTTATGTAAGCATACATATTGAGGGCAATGATTTTGGCACAGTGACTTTGAGAGATAAAAGATCTTTCTTGTCCTGACATATTTATCACATTAATGTAGGTATATTACCCATCAAAGATAAACTAAAAAGGCATGGACTGACCTTTGCAGTATGATGGCCAAACAATGCAAACTCACTCAGAACAATGCATTGGAAATTGAGAGGTGTGAACCATAGTTCAGTAATCAAAGAAACATTCATTGAAGTGGATTTACCTGAACAGACTCTACTGACCCCATCGCAGCAGACTCCAAAAAGAATTACCTGGGAAATTGAAGATTCCCAACTGCCTCACATCTGGAATGTCTGAAAGTCTCTATTTGAATCTGATGAAATTAGATAAATAGTTACTCAGGAAAGATAAAAATCACACAACAGCAGGTTATAGTCCAACAGGTTCATTTGGAAGCACTAGCTTTCGGAGTGCTGCTCCTTCATCAGGTGGTTGTGGAGAGTAAGATCGTAAGACATAGAATTTATTTGAAAAGTTTACGGTATGATGCAACTCAAATGATATATTGAAAAAAACCTGGATTGTTTGTTCAGTCTCTCATCTTTTAGAATGACCATGTTGATTTCAGTTCTTTCATATGTTAAATTGTTAAAATTCACTTGAGAATGTAACTTGAAAAAAGGTTCTGGGATTTACATATTAAAGAACTGAAACTAACATGGTCATTCTAAAGGATGAGAGACTGAACAAACAATCCAGGTCTTTTTCAACTTATAATTTCAGTTACATCACACTGTAAACTTTTGCTATAAATTCTGTGTCTTACGATCTTATACTTCACATCCACCTGATGAAGGATCAGCACTCCAAAAGCTAGTGCTTCCAAATAACACTGTTGGACTATAACCTGGTCTTGTGTGATTATTAACTTCGTACACCCTCGTCCAACACCTGCACCTCCAAATCATGAAAAGTTAGACCATTAAAACCCCAGTCTTAGTCCAGTGTAACTATTCAACTGACCCCATGCACACATCAGACACCAGCAACTACACTTACCCCAGACCCCTGACATGCACGCCACCCCCACCCCCCAGAATGTGAACTGACCCTGCCAGAATTCAAAATTCACAGCCCACACCAGACACCCACCTTCTTCCCCCTCTACCTCCAGCATCTGCTCTGGATCCAACCCAACAAAGAGCTGACACCCTTTCACCCCCCTCAGCCCCAGATCCAACCTGGGACTTGAGCACCCTGTTCCTTCTCTGGTCCATAACCTCTTCATCTTCAGGAGCTGATGTCCTTTTCATCCACTCCCAGCTCACTACCCACTTCCCTCATCCTCCCCATGCCCTACTCCTAACGTGGCCCTCACATCCCCTCACTGCTACATCCACCTCCCTCCTCCTTGGGCCTGTGTCCCACCCTTCTCCACCTCTGCAGGGCCCAATTTCCCTCATCCTCCCCAACTTAAACACTTTCGTGGCCCCCTTGTGACCTTACACCTGGTGTCATACCCACCTAATTCCAGAGAGATTCAGTGTGGTTTTGGAAAGGATCGAGGAACTACTGATATGGTATTTGCAGTTAGCTCCAAGAGACATGCCAAGAACAAGTTGAGCAGACACATTCTACACCATGTTTGTTGACATGACTAAAGCTGGAGACACAGTGGGCCAGGAGGCCTCTGGAAATTTAGCTGTTGAGGTTGTGCAGGGCATGGTCGAAGACTCTTCTGGAGTACTGTGTCCAGTTCTGGTATCCCTGTTATAGGAAGGATATTATTCAACTGGAGAGTGTTCAAAAGAGTTTTACCAGTATGTTGCCAGATATTAAGGGTCTGAGTTATAAGGAGAGGCTAGATAGGCTGGGACTTTATCACTGAAGTATAGGAGGTTGAGGGATGACCGTATAGAGGCTTATAAAATCATGAGGGGTATAGATAAGGTGAATGTCAAGTGTCTTTTCCCTAGGGCGGGGAATTTCAAGACTAAGGGGCATATTTTTAAGGTGAGAGGGGAAAGATTTTAAAAAGTTTCACATGTGGAATGAACATCTAGATGAAGTGGTGGATGTGGGTATAAATACGACACTTAAAAGACATTTGGATGTGTACATGAATAAGAAATGTTTGGAGGAATATCAGCCAAGCACAGGCAGGTGGGGCTAGTTTGGTTTGGGATTTTGATCGAATGGACTGGTTTGGACCGAAGGGTCTGTTTCCATGCTGTATGACTCTATGACTGAACGGCTGCTCTGACAAAGCAGCATTCCTTCTAACCTTCCTTCAGGCTGCAAAGGCCTCTGAACTCTGAGAATGGCAGTGTCACCCAGAACCTGAATGCAATGCCGCAATTGGCATTTGGAATTTTGAAGGGACTGCACACTGCTCACAGGGAATATTGCTGACATGTTCAGCAATGGTTCCACTATTCCATGTCAGCACCAATATGTATCCTGGATGATGAGAGTCTTTGAACACAATGCCAGTCTTAAATGGAATTAAATAGGGTTGTGTGCTAATGCCATTTTCCTTGTTGCATATTTCGGTCTGCTCTATTCTCCAATGCCTCCCCATGACAACCATCCTGGCATCAGAATCAGATATCACATTGACCAGAAACTCTGTGATGATTCCAGGCAAAGACCATGGTCTCCAAGGACATCCAACACAATTTCCAATTTGCTGATGACTGTGAACTAGTTGTGGGTTCAGAGCCGGACACGCAACACAGTGTGGACTTGTCTTTCAAAGCTTTACAATCAACATGAAGAAAACAGATATAAGGTACCAGCCCTTCTCCAGGAGAGTCCTATCTTGAATCCAAAGTTTCAATCCATGACCAGAACCTGTTAGAGACGGATAAACTTAAATATTTCAGGAGGGCACTCTCTCAAACTGTCTGTATTGACAATAAGACATGACCTGAAACTAATACAGCAAGTTTAACGTTTGGCAGCCTTCAAACAGCAGTTTGGGAAGGAAGCTGAGCAAGTCTGCCAACAATCTGAAAGTCTATGCAGCAATAGAGCTACCCAATCTGCCTCATATATGTAAGTCCTGGACCGTGTAGCCATGTTACTCCCAGAAGCTTAACCCCTTTTATCTGAGCTCTTTGGAAGCTTCCAACAATCAGATGGTTAGACAGAATACCAGACACTGAGGTGCCAGGCTGACATAGTCACAACGGAGTTGGACTGGTCATGTCAGCAGAATGCCTAACCTTGCTGAAGTGTACCTTCCATCCAGTCTGAGGTAGACACTTCTGAATGTCAAAGGAAGCTCTACATGGTCACTGTCTGAAGGCTTCACTTAGGAGCTTTGATAATTAGTGCTGGGAGAAGCTTGCCCAGGATCTCTGCAGCTGTGCAACCAATAAAAACAAACTCCTTTGAAAGCCAGTGCATATTGGAATCAGTGATGAGAGGAAACCCTGAGAAAGCGACTTATACAAAACTCAATACTCGAGTATCCTGTCCTACTGGCATCAGAACCTTCCAGGCACTGATTGATTGATTGTTTTGTTTTATTGTCATGTGTACCAAAGTACAGTGAAAAGTATTGTTTGTGAGCAGTACAGGCAGATCATAGTCAGCAAGGACATACTGATCATAAAGTGAAAAAAGTTTGGACAAAGGAAGGCATACAGATTACACTGCACAGGGCATACACTAGGCAAGATCCACGTTAACATTATTTGAAGTTAGAGAGTCCGTTTAGCAGTCTAATCCTGGCAGGGAAGAGAGTCTTCCAGAACCTGTTGGTGCGTGTGTTCTGTATCTTTCTGCCCAATGGAAGAGGTTATAGGAGAGCATTACCAGTGTCTTTAATGATGTTGGCATCCTTTCCATGGCAATGAAACATGTAAATGGAGTCTATGGCTGGGAGGTTAACTTCTGCGACGGTCTGGCCTGTGCACATAACCTTCTAAAGTTGTTTTACGATCCTGGGCAGAGCAGTTGCCATACCAGCCCGTTATGCACCTGGATAGTATGCTCTCAATGGTGCATCAGTACGGACATGTTGGATTTCCTGAGTTGCCTGACGAAGAAGAGATGTTGTTATGCCTTCTTGACCGTCGCATCTACGTGGGAAGACCAGGACAGGTTGTTGGTTTCCATCACTCCTGGGAACTTAATGCTCTCCACCCTCTCAATCTTTGCTCCATTGATGTAGATGGGGGTGCTTTCTCCTTTCTTTAGTCAGTTCTGTAGTTTTGCCGACATTGAGAGAGAGGTTGTTCTCATTGCATCACGTCACCAAGCCCTCTGTCTCCTTTCTGTATCCTGACTCATTGTTGTTTGATATCCATCCTACTGCAGTGATGTCATCAGCAAACTTCAGAATTTGGCAACACCGTCATGGGTGTCCAGGGAGTACAGCAGGGGGATGAGAACTCATCCTTAAGAAACTCCAATGTTGAGTGTTATTGTGGAGGAGGTGCAGTTGTCTGCCTTCACTGATTGTGGTCTGTGGGTCAGAAAGCTGAGGATCCAGATGCAGACAGAAGAATTGAGACCTAGGTCTGAAAGGAATGATGGTGTTGAAGACAGAGCTATAGTCGACGACAGAAGTCTGACATTGGTGGCCTTGTTATCCAGATGTTAAGGTTAGGGTTAGGGAAATGGTGTCTGCTGTGGACCTGTTACATCAGTAGGCAAATTGCAGGGGTTTCGAGGCAGGCTGGGAGACTAAAGTTGATATGGACCATGACCAGCCTCTCAAAGCATTTCATGATTATGGAGGTCAGAGCCACAGTCTGGTAGTCATTAAGGCACATTGCATTTGCTTCTGTAGGGACGGGGATGATGGTGGTCTTCTTGAAGCAGGTGGGGACTTTGGCTTGTAGGTGGGAGAGGCTGAAAATGTCGGTGAATGCCTCTGCCAACTGGTCCACACAGGATCTTAGCACACAGCCAGGGCTCTGTCCGGGCCTGGTCACTTTCCTTGGGTTGTCTCCCCCAGGAAGACCAATCTGACGTCTGCGGCGGTGGCTGAGGGAACAGGTGTGTCCCAGGGCTCACCACAACTGCTGCCATTCAGCTCGAACCGAGCATAGAAAGCATTGAGCACAGCAGGAGGGATGTGTCTCTGTCTGCTCTCTTACTCTGCTTCATTTTGTATCCCATTATGTTGTTTAGGCCTTGCCACAGGCAGTGAGAGTCTGTTTGGTTGGTTTGGCCCTGGAACTTGTCTGGTACAGCCTTTTGACATCCTTAATGACTTTGTAGAGGTCATACCTGGATTTTCTGTCTAGCTCTGGGTCATCCGACTTGAATATGCACGCCTGGTCTTCAACAGGGAGTGGATTTCTCGGTTCATTCAAGGTTTCTAGTTGGGGAGCACTCAGATTGAATTTTTTGGCAAGCAGTCCTCCATGCATTTGCTAATGAGGTCCATGATGTTGGTAGCATACTCATCCAGGTTTTCCATTGAGTATTCGAATACAATCCAGTCTACCGATTCCAAGCAGTCTTTATAGTTAACTAGGCAGTCACAGAACCCAATCAAATAGCTCTGATGATGAACATGGTCACCTTAATCTCAACGGATGATGAAGAAAGAAAAGAGAAAGAGATGCAGAGAGAGAGGGAGACAGTGAGAATGTGAGAGAGACAGAGATGGAAAACAGGAGAGGCTTAGAGAGAACTATGAGATCTCAGAGAGTTATAGGGTTGAAGGAAGTTACTGTTAAATGAAGAGACAAAGGGATGGAGAAATCTGATGATAATTTTAAGTTCAAGATCAGCCAACAGGAAGCCAATGTAGGTCAGTGATAGAGAAACAAGATTTAGTATGAATTAGGGTACAAGCAACAGAGTTTTAGTTAATTTACCTCTCCCTCTTTAAAGAGGTTCCCAAACATTAAAATTATGCACATGCCATTGTAAATCTGGACACCCGGGAAGGACCTCTCGGTTCCACGATTGGTCAAATAAACACTGATTCAGCAAGATTTAACATTTTATATAGATGCCGGGCATAGGTTAAAGAGCAACACAGGGGTTAAGCACTTCTGTGTACTCTGGAAAAGCTGTGCATTTTAGCTTAAAACACAACAACTTTTACAGGTCTCTTAACAAACAGAACAGCCATAATAGCAAAATTAATCCAATAAAATGAAATTAAATGATAAATAGACATAAAATTAAGCCAATGATATTTCCTGGGAATTGACTTGTTTTGCATGTCTAGGGACACCTGGTTTCCAAGGTCAATTTAGGATACTTTAATAATGTCATTTCTTACTTAGTTAATTCATAGTAAGAACAAGGCATTGTTTGCTAATTCCTTTCAATCAGTTCAGGAATGCAGTTTTTTAGCAGAGTTAGATCCCATTATAAATAAAATTGTTCACTTGCTCCTAGAAGCCATTTTGTTACGTTACTTTATGTTACTTATATTAAGAAGCCATTTTGTCGTTAGTAAAGGCATGCATTAAATGGTTGCTCCTGACAACAGCCTAAATCCAGATTTTAGATCCTCACCATTGCAATATCATTCCAACATTTTAAAATGGTGTTCCTTCAACATGCAATGGTCTTTTTTGATCTGGTAGCCGAATCTAATTTTTCAACTCATACTATGTATTCAACATGTTGAAGCAGACATTGGTTAGATCTCACTCCCTGCAGGTGGATTTTGCGACAGTGAATTGAATTTTTCATATTGTCAGCAACATACTAGTACCAGCAATATCTACTGAATTCAAATGATAATTTTGCTGCTTTTATATTCAGTGCTCTGAACTGTAAATTCAAATTAGACTAATTATGTTGAGAAGCGTAAAATTAAACAAAATGCGACATATTCCGGCCATTGACCAAAGTCTGTGTTAGCAGGCCTTACAACTTCAAACAAACTCCAGAATTGTGACACTCTGCTTTATAGTCGCTCTTATCATAGACTCATTTCTCCTGGTGTAACTTTCCTTTTTACAGTTCTCCTCTTTGGTTTTGATTAGGCCCACTCAGGTCGATGGTAGCAATGACTTTATATGAGAAGAAGGAAGAAATATTCCAGTGTTTTGATTGAAAAATTCCCCTCAAACAGCACCACCAAAAGCAGACTAACTGATTGCTTGTTCAACTGCCATAGGATCTTCCTTGACACAAACATGGCTGCCATCTAGCAGGAATGACAACAGTGATCCATTTTCAGAGCATTTTGGGATATCCTGAGGAAATGAAAGACACCTTCTTAGTTTTATTTCTTTCCTTCAGCTCAGGCATAATTCTTCCACACAATCACATTGACACAGAAAGACAAACACATCCTCTGGGACACTCATTCAAACAGATGGATGTTGAATTTGCTTCACAATCTTGGGCATCTGAAAAATCACTGCAAAGGCAAGGAGATACCAAGAATGACATCGCCTGCACAAATCCAGCCAAGCTTGACTTCTCTTGCCTCTCATTGAGGTTCACAACGACAATGACCAATGTGGAAATGGGTTGACCAACGTGGTGGTGAACATCTCAGGATGCCATTGTGTTTCTTGGAGACATTGATCCATGTTTCTACATTCTGTTCCAAATTGGAACATAAAGTAATATCTCCCCAACCCCATCCCTACTCCATCTCAGCCCCCCCGTGGTAGTTTTTGTGTTGTGGCATTGATACCAAGCAATAAGGTTGGATTGTATAAGACTGACAGCCAGAGGAAACATTACCTGAAGTAATATTTTGCAGGTGGAAATCACTCCCAGAAATAAAGCAGCTAGGCCAAAGGTTCAGGATAGCAATAGTCTTGATTTCTACGACAATGCTTACTCATTATTACTGTGGGGTTGGAGCCTTGTAAACTCATTCTCTTTGACATATTGAAACATGTTGGTTGTGTTACTATCTCCTACTACTGGAATCCAACTAACAAACAATAATAATTGGCATCACAGGAATCACTCCAGTAATGATTACTTATCTGCTATAGGCCAGTTAGCTATGCTCCACTTTGAAAGAACACCTCTGGTCATTGCGCAAGCATGACCCAACCCTTCCCTTAGCCAGTCATTTTAACACAGCATCCTGCTCACATGCCCACTTGTCACGGCATGCTGCAGTGTTCCAGAGAATCACAGTGCAAACTGGAGGAATAACATCTCATCCTCAGACTAGGCACTGGACAGGTTTCTGATATTGAGTTCAACACCTTCAAATTGTGAACCCACTCCCAGTCCTTCCCTTTCTTTTAGCTTTACTTGTTACATTGTCTGTCACCATGTCCCCTTTCCCCACCCCAGTGGGACTGTCTGTTCTTTCCAGTCTGGCAGTTGGACCCACCATTGTTCTGCCATTCTCACATTCCGGTCACTTAGTCTGAACTGTCAACATCTTTTCTCCCTCAGCGTCTACACGGCACGACTCCCTACCTCTTCCTCCGCTACATTGATGACTGCATCGGCGCCACCTCATGCTCCCGTGAGGAGGTTGAGCAGTTCATCAACTTCACCAACATATTCCACCCTGACCTTAAATTCACCTGGACCATCTCTGACACCTCCCTCCCCTTCCTGGACCTCTCCATCTCAATTAATGACAACCGACTTGACACCGACACTTTTTACAAACCCACCGACTCCCACAGCTACCTGGATTACACCTCTTCCCACCCTACTTCCTACAAAAATGCCATCCCATATTCCCAATTCCTCTGCCTCCACCGTATCTGCTCACAGGAGGACCACTTCCACCGCAAAACACACCAGATGGCCTCCTTCTTTAGAGTTCGCAATTTCCCTTCCCACGTGGTTAAAGGTGCCCTCCAACGCATCTCATCCACATCCTGCACCTCTGCTCTCAAACCCCACCCCTCCAACTGTAACAAGGACAGAACCCCCCTGGTCCTCACCTTCCACCCTACCAACCTTCGCATTAACCATATCATCTTCCACCTCCAAATGGACCCCGTCACAAGGGATATATTTCCCTCCCCACCCCTTTCCTCCTTCCACAAAGACCGTTCCCTCCGTGACAACTTGGTTAGGTCCATGCCCCCCAACAACCCACCTTCCCATACTGGCACCCTCCCCTGCTACCGCAGGAATTGCAAAACCTGTGCCCACACCTCTTCCCTCACCTCCATCCAAGGCCCCAAAGGAGCCTTCCACATCCATCAAAGTTTCACCTGTACATCCACCAATGTCATTTATTGTATCCGTTGCTCCTGATGCGGTCTCCTCTACATTGGGGAGACTGGGTGCCTCCTAGCAGAGCGCTTTAGGGAACAGCTCCGGGACACCCGCACCAATCAACCACATTCCCCTGTGGCCCAACATTTCAACTCCCTCTCCCACTCTGCCGAGGACATGCAGGTCCTGGGCCTCCTCCACCACCACTCCCTCACCACCTGATGCCTGGAGAAAGAATGCCTCATCTTCCGCCTCGGAACACTTCAACCCTAGGGCATCAATGTGGACTTCACCAGTTTCCTCATTTCCTCTCCTCCCACCTTACCTTAGTTCCAACCTTCCAGCTCAGCACTGTCCTCATGACCTGTCCTACCTGCCAATCTCCCTTCCCACCTATCCACTCCATCTTCCCCTCTGACCTATCACCTCCATCCCCACCCCCATTAACCTATTGTGCTCCTTGCTACCTTCTTCCCAACCCCATCCCCACCAGCCACACACACACCCCTCCTCCCCATATATCTGTCCACCCTGGAGGCTTCCTGCCTCTATTCCTGATGAAGAGCTTTTGCCCGATACATCGACTCTCCTGCTCCTCGGTTGCTGCCTGATCTGCTGTGCTTTTCCAGCACCACTCTGATCTACACTCTGGTTTCCAGCATCTGCTGTCCTCACTTTTGCCTACCCCAACTACCCCCTCAACTATAGCATAAATGTTGCCCCCTCCACACTTCACTTCATCTCTGACGAAGTCTTCTAGACTCAAAATGTTAGCTTACCCTCTCTCCACGGATGCTGCCTGACCTGCTGTGACCTCCAGCATTTGTGGTTTTCAGGTCCAGATATTTAGTTTGTGGCTAAGGTTAACCCACAAGCAAAAACAAAAATAGAAACTGCTGGGGAAAAGAAAAACTCAGCAGGTTTGTCAGCATCTACAGAGAGAAAACAGAGTTAACATTCCCTCTCCAGTGAAACTTCTTCAGAACTCCACAACATTTGGTTTGATCACCATTCACTCTGAGGTAGACTTGAAGCCTGCCTCATCAAACAAGAACTACAATGGACTCTTGCGGCACAGTGGTCATGTCTCTACCTCTGAGTAAGAAGATCTAGGTTCAAGTCTCAACTTTCCTGAAATGTATATCATAATATGTCTGAAAAGGTTGATTTAAAAATATATATCATAGGCTTAATGCCTGACCAAAAAAAAAATGTATATAGTGGTACACGTATGGAATGAGCTGCCAGAGGAAGTGGTAGAGGCTGGTACAATTTCAAGATTTAAAAGGCATTTGGATGGGTATATGAATGGAAAGGGTTTGGAAGGATATGGGCCGGGTGCTGGCAGGTGGGACTAGATTGGGTTGGGATATCTGGTCAGCATGGACGGGTTGGACCGAAGGGTGTGTTTCCATGCGGTATATCTCTATGACTCTCTGTGATTCTATGTACCTGCTGTACCTCCCTAATGTCTATTGACCAACTGGGAGATATGATATAAAACAAGAGTTCCCACATCACCTTAGGGGTACAGCATTTTAACAAAAGTGAATTGCTGATATAGTTTAAATAGGTGGCAAGTAAAGTTCCAGCTGAGTAAAATATGTGTTTTCTTTTCATATCAAAGGGCTGTGTGCTTCGGGGCAAAGGTGGAATCTCACAACTAAAGCAGTATCTGTTGTCATGACTGCTAACTGCACGTCCCTTCCTATGTTGGGCCTAATTAATTATTCACAGCAAAACAAACAATTCTGAGGGGCGATAATGGTTCTTACAGCCTTTAAAAATTTATAGAGCAGTACATAATTTTTAAATTTAAAACCAGTTTTTGCAGCAAGTAGAATATCTGATAGCGGGTACCTAAGTTCAACACTGCTGTACTCAGTGGAAATGTGGGTAACCGTGACTGCACTGGAGAGGGTATAGTGAAGATTTACCAGGATGCTGCCTGGTGAGTTTCAGTTATGAAGAGAGTTTGGGCAAGCTGGTGTTGTTTCCCTTGGAGGTTGTGGGGGTGTCATCACTGAGATCTTTAAAATATTGAGGGGCTAATAGATAGAGTGGACAGGAAGAAGCATTTCCCCTTGTTGGAGAGATGGATTGATAGATTACCTACAGTGTGGAAACAAGCCCTTCAACCCAACAAGTTCACACCGACCCTCTGAAGAGAAACCCACCTTCCTATATTTACCCCTGACTAATCCACCTAATTCTATCAGCAATTCACCTTTGGACTGTGGGAGGAAAGCGGAGCACCCGGAGGAAACCCACACAGACAATGTGCAAACACAGGCAGTTGGCCAAGGCGGGAATTGAAGACAGGTCCCTGGCACTGTGAGGCAGCAGTGCTAACCACTGAGCCACCATGCTGCCCCAATAGGGGGCATAGATTGAAAGTAAGGACCAGGAGGTTTAGAGGGGATGTGAGGATGTTTATTTTTTTCACTCAGATGCCAATGGGACTCTGGAACTCACTGCCTGTAGGAATGGTAAAGGCTGAAACCCTCATAACTTTCAAGAAATATTTAGTTGTGCCAAGGCTAACAAGGCTAGGGTCTAAGTGCTGGAAAGTGGGATGAGAATAGTTTGATGGTTGTTTATGGCCAGTACAGATTCGATGGGCTGATGGGCCTTCTTCTGTGATGTGGATCTGTATGACTCTATTACAACATCCCATCCCTGAGGAAATTACCAACATTCTTCAAGAGACAATGCGCCACTTCTTTTGTGAAATATTTCTTGTATAAACATACAGTAGAAGAGCAGGGCAGATACCAATGAAGTATGGAATGGAATCAAACAAGACATTAAGTTCCAAGGTCAAATTGCTCCTTTGTAGAAGAACATTTGTAAATGTTGTCAGATTGCCTTCAGTTTGCAGAGATTTGGTTCGATGGCTGGAAACATCATATTTTCCATGCACCTATTTAGGTGCATTTGGTTTATTTGGTTGTACTTGCTGGTCCTTGTGACCATTATCTTTCGTTCATCATCACTTTTGGTGACTGTTTTGAGATAACGAGTGCAATTTTATGTCCTGTGTATTTCGGGGAATTTCTGCAATTTTGATAATTTGATATGAAATCATGGCTACCTTCTCCTTTTGCAGTGAGGAAAATGTAATTATATTTGGTCATACCACTGGCATTGGCCAATTATAGGAAATTCAGAAATAAATTCACCACTGATCTCCATTTTCCAAAGTTTAGGGTGTAGGTTTGCTCGCTGTGCTATAGGTTTGATATCCAGACGTTTCATTACCAGGCTAGGTAACATCATCAGTGGCGACCTCCAAGTGAAGCGAAGTTGTTGTCTCCTGCTTTCTATTTATATGTTTGTCCTGGATGGGGTTCCTGGGGTTTGTGGTGATGTCATTTCCTGTTTGTTTCATGAGGGGTTGATAGATGGTATCCAGATCTACGTGTTTGTTTATGGCGTTGTGGTTGGAGTGCCAGGCCTCTAGAAATTCTCTGGCGTGTCTTTGCTTAGCCTGTCCCAGGATAGATGTGTTGTCCTAGTCAAAATGGTGGTTTTTTTCCTCCGTGTGTAGGGCTACAAGGGAGAGAGGGTCATGTCTTTTTGTGACTCGCTGGTGTTCGTGTATCCTGGTGGCTAACTTTCTTCCTGTTTGTCCTACGTAGTGTTTGTGGCAGTCCTTGCATGGAATTTTCCAAAGTCTATAATCATCAAGGAATATGTTAGTCTGCTCAATTTGGAAGTGCATTTGGTGAACTTGAATTCAGGATGGAGCTGACAAAGTTAGATCAGGACATTCTCACATGTGGCTGCAGACTCAATGGTTATATTATCTACATGTTGGAAATATGTAGGTGGTAGAAGATGAGGGGTCGTTTCACCTAAATAATTGATCTCATGGAAACCCCAATGACAATGCTTGTCAGTTGAATGCCTCAGTTGAATCTGCATCTGCCTCCACCATATTTCCAGGCAGTGCATTCCAGACCCTAATTACTGACTGTGTAGAAAAGATTTTTCTCGCAGCACACTTGCTACTTTTACAAAGCATTTAGGCAGCTGTTTTTAACAGTGTGGACATAATAGGCCAAAAGGCCTTTCTGTGCTGTAGATCCCTATGGACCTTCAAACTGTGTTTTCTGGTTCTTGATCTTATAAGCAGGAACAGTTTTTTTCCCTTTCAAGAGTTGGAGGGTTTGAGCTACAGGGAGAGGCTGGGGTTGTTTTCCCTGGAGTGTTGGATGCTGAGGGGTGACCTTATAGAGATTTATAAAATTATGAGGAACGTGGATAGGGTAAATAGACAACTTCTTTTCCCTGGGGTCAGGGAGTCCAGAACTAGAGGGCGTAGGTTTAGGGTGAGAGGGGAAAGATATAAAAGGGACCGAAGGTAGAACTTCTTCACTCAGAGGGTGGTGCTTGTATGGAATGAGCTGCCAGAGGAAGTGGTGGAGGCTAGTATAATTGCAACATTTAAAAGACATCTGGATCGGTATATGAATAGGAAGGGTTTGAAGGGATATGAACTGGCTGCTGGTAGGTGGGACTAGATTGGGTTGGGACATCTGGTCGGCATGGATGAGTTGGACTAAAGGATCTGTTTCCGTGCTGTACGTCTCTATGACTCTATAACATTGAAAGCTTCTATCAAATCTCCTCTTAGCCTTCTCCCTTCTGTGGAGAACAGTCCCAACCTTCCAAACTTCCTTATGTCTGAACCCTCTCCACTTCCTGGAACCATTCTTACACCCTTCCTATAAAGTGGTGCCCAGAATTGGACATCATAGCTCAGCTGAGGTCTAATTTTATCTCAAAGTTTATTATAACTTTGTTACTTTTGTTCTCAATTCATGAAGTCTAGAATACAGTAAGCTTCATAAACAGCTCTCTCTACCTGTCTTGTCACCTGTAATGACTTATGTACATATACACCTAGGTCTCTCTGCTTATCCACGTCTTTAGAATAGGACACTTTATACTGTCTCCCTATGATCTTTGGACCAAAATGCATCACCTCACACGTTTCCACATTGAACTTCCTCTGTCACCTATCCACACACTCCAACAACCTGTCTTTTTGAAGTTCTACGTTGTCCTCCTCACAGTGTAACGTTCTTCCATGTTTGGTGTTGTCTGCAGACTTCGAAACTGTCCCCTGAACTGCAAGATCCAGATCACTTACATGTGTCAGGAGAAGCAAAGGTCCCAACCTTGACCAGCAGCCAAGGCACTGAATGATCTGGGCCTGAAATCTGAGCCTGGAAGTTCCTCTGTGCTTCCATCGGAGAATCTGAATCTGAAAATGTCCTATTCCAGAAACCATTTTCCTGCCATTCCTGCTGATACCAAGCCCCATTCAATTCCCTGTAAATATGAATATGACTGAAATCCACCTAAATGTGGAATGGGCACAAAGCATGTGAAATAATTGAAGTCCACAAACAGTACAGATTTCACAGCAATCCTTGAGTATGAGAATTTAATTCTTTGGAGCATTCATTGCAGGCATGGGACAGTTCAAAACCTTCCATTAGGGAAGCTTTCCAGCCTTTAATATGACCTTTACTAATGCCATCAAAGTTAATCAGAGGTAAAGCAAGTCTCAGTGAGAGATGATAACTTAAATTCAGAGAAATGGTTATCTACTTTAATGTGACTGGACTAGTGATCTTTAATGCCTGGGAACAAAGGTCCAAATCAAAACTAAGGTAGAATTTAAATTCAGTTAATATAATTGTGTTCAGATGTAGGGTTGTGTACTGCAGAGGTTCACCTAGCTGATACTGGGGATGGCAGGACTGTCCTATGAGGAGAAATTGATTTGACTGGTCCTGCATTCACTAGAGTTCAGAAGAATCAGAAGGAGGTTTGATTGAAACTTATAAATTTCTAATGAGACTAGACAGACTAGAAGTAGGGAGAGACTTTTTTCCCCGGGTTGGGGAATCGAGGTGTCACAATCTTGCTAAGCTATTTAGGACTGAAATGTGGAAACATTTCATCACTCAGAGGGTCGTCAACCCTGATGAGTTCACTCTCACAGAAAAATGTAGAGACTGGGTCACTGAGTATATTCAAGAAAGAAATTGATAAACTTTCAGATATTAAAGGCATCAGGGGGCATGGAGAAAAATAAATGGAAACATGGTGTTTTAGATTAGATTAGATGCTCTAAAGTGCGGAAACAGGCCTTTTGGCCCAACAAGTCCACACCGACCCTCTGAAGAGCTATCCACCCAGACCCATTCCCCCACTTTATATATACCCCTGACTAAAGCACCTAATACTATGGGCAACTTAGCATGGCCAATTCACCTGACCTGCACATCTTTGGACTGTGGGAGGAAACCTGAGCACTCAGAGGAAACGCACACGGGGGAATGAGCAAACTCCACACAGGCAGTCACCTGAAGCAGGATTCAAACCCGGGTCCCTGGCACTGTGAGGTTGAGATAAATGATCAAGCATGATCAGATTGATTGGTGGAGCAAGCTTGATGGGCTGAATAGCCAACTCCTGTTCATAGTTTTGATGTTTCTATATTTCTATCTGGAACTTAAAACTATTATTGGTAAAAGTAACCATAAAACTATAATTGATTGTTGTAAGAACCCATCTGCTTCACCAATGTCCTTTAGGGAAGAAAATCTACCATCCTTACCTGCTCAGACTGACGTGTGACTCCAGACTCACAGCAATGTGGTTGACTCTTAATTGCCCTCTGAGGAGAAATTGGCTTGATTAGGCCTGTATTCACAGGCTGACCAAACCATTTAGTTCAAGGACAATTCGGCATGGGTCACAAATGCTGGCCTTGCCAGAAAAGCCAACATCTCAAGAAAGAATAAAAAAAAAACTCTAAAGAAAATGTAAATTCCAGGAAAAACAATTTACTGGGCATAAAAAAATCTGGTTTTAATCTTATAAGAGTGTCTGAGAGGTGTAATTGCAGGAAACACATGTTCAAGGATTTGTGACTTTACATTGAGATCTGAATGATGAGCAGTGATGCATGCTGGTAAAGGGAGCGATAAGGTTGAGGAGATTGGGCAGATTGCATTTAAGTGTACAACCAACAAATGGCCAAAGTTCTTGAACTGTTTAGGCAGCACATTTGATTTGTACTCAGTTGCATGTGAACACAAATACTTTGGAAATTCCAGGTTGTGCATTTCTTCTGATGAAGATCGATTCCAGGATTTGTCAAGTGTAAGCTTCTCAAACTTCAACTCCTTCTATTTCTCCCTATAGTGCTTTGTAATGCTTTAGTGCTGGATTGCTGGCCTCCCTTACTCTTTCTGAGCTTCTCAATTCCCAAGACAGACTCAGCCACAGTGCAACAAAGGGAGGAAGAGGAACAGAATTGTTATGCAGGAGAAGGAGGGTCAGCTCTCCACAAATCTCCCTTTTTCTGAAATACTTGTATCAATTCAAACAATCATCCAATGTCCTCTTGAATACTTCAATTGATGCCGCCTCTAACACACTTCCAAGCAGTGTATTCAAGTCCCAAGCCACTCATTGTATAAAAAAGATTTTTCTCACATTACACCATCTCTATTTGCAAATCACAGGATTTGAATCCTTATTTGTTTTGGCTAAGTGTCAATTTTGTCAGTTTTTTTGGAGGGTTTTTCAGTGTGAGGCCCAATGAAATCTCTGTCCACATCTTAGCTAACATACCTCATTAACTACCAAAACTCTCCCTCTAATTTCTCTCTTGCCCAACTCTAACTCCATCTTACCACACAGGTTCTTAGAAGAACTTGCTGTTCACTAGCTGGACTGGCCTTGTTTAAAAACACTGTGCACCCAAGTGAGCACTGGCACTCTGAAGCTGCTCTGCTCAGCTTCGGTCAGTGATTCAGCAGGACGACAAAGAGGATTCCCTCAGAAGAACAAAAAACTCCTGGTGGATGATGTGGTGCAAGGAGTCAAAATGTCATAGAGATGTATAGCATGGAAAGAGATTCTTCAGTCCAACTCATCCATATCAACCAGATATTCTAAAATAATCTAGTCCCATTTGTCAGCACTTGGCCCAGATCCCTCTAAACCCTTCCTATTCATATACCCATCCAGATGCCTTTTAAATGTGGTATTTGTACCAGCCTCCATCACTTCGTCTGGCAGCTCATTCCATACACACACCACCTTCTGCATGAAAAAGTTGCCTCTTAGGTCCCTTTGATATCTTTCCCCCCTCACCCTAAACCTATGTCAAGTAGTTTTGGACTCACCCACCCCTGGGAAAATACCTTGTCGATTTATCTCTAACCTCTTTAGCTTGCATTATATGTAAATAGTTTGGGCTTATTTAATTTTCTTTTGTGAAAAAATGCCAGTTTTCTTGATAAAATCAAATCCCCAACATCGCATGTTCCTGTATCTGGGATCTAACTTGTTCAGTAATAAACATCACCTGAGACGCAATAACGACTGTTTTCCCAGCTTGAGAAGTGATTTCTAAGACTCTAGATGAACCTTTTGTACCCTAGGGTCATTCTCTTCCAGGAGCACGGGCAGAGGCGGCCACCCGACCCTGGCAGCTTACTCTGAGGTTGCCACCCAGTCAGTGCGGTCTCTGCAGTCCAGAGGAAGGGCCAGCAGTGCCTCAAGAAAGTTAATGACCTTGCTTGCTATGCCAAGGTGCCACATTCTCCTCTCTGACACATCACCTTCATACCTTCTCCGCTGCTGTGCCCACCTCTTGCCAAGGATCATGCTCAGCCAGTCTCACTATCACCTACATCATCTTCACTCACCCTCTCTGACTCTGCCCTTACCTCCCAGACCACAGACCCTGTGTGGCCTCAGTGCTGCCTCGTCACTCCCTTGGAACACCTCACGGTCTTTCTCCCACAAACATCAGCACTAGCAGTTCCACCTGTCCTCACCCACTCCAGGTGATGGCAGCCCCCACGAGGGCAGAAAGGGACCTGACGAGTGTCTGACTTCAGGCTGCATGCCCACTGTAAGGAGAGAATCTTGTCTCCCACAGGGGGAAACTGGAACCGCTCCCACAGGGATTCCAAGACATCCGTATCTCGCCCAGTGGGTAAACACCAATCCTCATTCCATGGCCAGCTTCCCACTGTCAGTGCCACTCCCAACCACTGGCTGGGAAGCCTTCTCACTCTTGCAGCTGAATGTTCATAATCTTCTCAGAAAACTGGGCTGCTCCACCTGAAGACCATTCTATATGGCATAATGGGTTAGCGCATTCGGCTGTTAACTGGAAAGTTGGTGGTTGGAGACCACTCAGGGACAAAATTCTACATACTTTTTGACCCGGATTCAATTCCAGCCTCGGGTGACTGTCTATGTGGAGTTTGCACATTCTATCGGTGTCTGCACCTCCAGGTGCTCTGATTTCTTCCCATTTGTCCAAAGATGTGCACGTTAGGCGCATTAGCTGGGTATGGATGGGATGCTATTTGAAGAGTCAGTGGGTGGAATGGCTTGTTTCCATGTGCGTATGATTTAACGAAGGCATCTCTTCCACCTTTCAGGAAGGGGCTATCAAGGGCTAAGGAGAAGCATCAGCAAGCCCAGCTCCTGCACCCCACACCAGCTCAGATGGGAATGTCACATTACGGAGCACAGTCTGGTGGGTTACTCATTCTGACAGCTCCAGAGCTGGCAGAGGGACAAACACCCCAGGCCCTGGCCCTTGGAGAGGTGCTGGAGACCATGCTCCTCCTCAGCCCCAGCCAGGAGAGCCCCCTGTGGTGTGGGTAATCAGCGACCTTGTCCATACACACAGTGAGGGCCAGGAGCAGCAGGCAGGGATGTAAGACACAGTGGTCCCCATTGTCCAGAGGCTGCAGCAATTCAGCTAGCAATGCTGCCTTCACAGACAGGTTGGCAGTGCCCAGCAACCTGAGGTACTGTAGGAGAGGGGCATACACCCACACTCCGTCTCCCCAGACATTGGTCCACAGGAACATGGCAACCAGGGCATGGGGAACCTGGAACACACTGCAGATACCCTCCTTCCACACAAAGAGATGGAGCAATGTCAGGAGATATCTGTTGGAGGAAGAACTACCCACAGACCCCTCTCCTGGTGTCTCCTCCCAGGGGTATCTGAGTCCCCCACCTCTACCCTCACTGCCCCCCGATCAAGCCCGGGGTGGGTCACTTGCCTCAGTCAATGAGGCTGTCAGGGTAAATGGGCCTTTCAGACATAAACCCCTCCTGGGCTAGGGACTGAGATGTATGAGGGTGAGCACGACAAAAATCTATTGAGGGCATTTTAGTGGCACAAGTGATATTGAAGTATCATGTTTAAATAAATGTGACTTTTTTTACTACATCTGTGTTTCTGACTCTCTCTGCAGCCCTAAATATAACTGTGCCATCATGATGTCTAACATCATGTCCGTACAGGATGGAGCAAGGGCTAGTGACTGTGGTGAGAGTGGAACACTGTGTAAACAGATTCTGTTGGCACCTCATAGTCCCTATTCTCTCCCTGGCTCGGTGATGTCTGGGGCAAGAAGGTGTATAGCATCTAGGGAGCCAGTGTGTGCGGATTGCCAGGGATTAGGAAGCCTGTCAGACCTTGTGTCCTGTACAGTGCATGGGTCTGAGTGTAATGCTGTTTTATTTTAATGAGTTTCACATCGGTGGGTCCTGTAAACCCCTCCCTCACAGGCCAAGAGAGAGGGCCATGCAATGATCAGCCTCAGACACCCGGATGCAACTGTGAAGTTTGGGAAACACAGGGTGCTGCTCAGTACACTGCAGTCAAATAGCTTATCTACACACACACACACACACACACACACACACACACACACACACACACCTCTTGACATTCAAAGTCTCATGGTTGAGACATGCCACCTCAGCCTGAATAAGTGCTTTCAAGAACATCTACAACAAAATACAGAAAAATTAAGCTATTTTGCTAAAAATTCAAAATTTAATGTGTACCTGATGTAAATGGTGAGAGGAACAATGTAGCCAAGAAACATGATATGAAGCTCGCCACATCTGGTGACATATATTCCTGGAAGTAGCATTAGAACCCGAGCAAACACACAGATGGTCAAACTGCCTTCTTTTTACCCCCTCCCTCCAATACTGTTATTAAAAAATACATTACTAAAAGATCCATGACTTTTCTTCTGGGCTTATATGCAGTAGTGGTTCGGGGTTTGGGTAATATTTAATTCTTGGTGACTTCAGGACAATCCTAGGATTGACAATCCTTCGGTATTAAGGAGATAAAGGAAAAATGAGAAGTGGAGTTTAGGTAAAAAAATCTTAGAAGGAGACAGTGCATGCTGATAAGGCTATTAAGAAAAATGCAATGCATTCTGTGCTTTGAAGGAACAGTGCAGAAAGGCTGGGAGCTGTGCTAAACCTTTATCAGCTATAGGCTAAGCCTAAAGGATTATATTTAGGAGACTGAGGAGGCTTACCAGGCTGTAAGCAAAGATGAAGAGAACTAAATTTTGTGAAAAACACAGAGATTGCTGTCTTCAGAGTAGAGAAGGTTAAAGCCAGATTTAATACAATTTTTTAAAAATGAACGCTTTTGACAGAACAGTCATGAAGTCTGGAGGGACAGTAAACAATCCCTGCCAAATGGGTTTGTCCCAGGAAATCGTCAATTATCACACCAAGCAACTAATTTATTCCTGCTCCACTCCAGATGTGAACTGAAGCTAGAGCCATAAATAGTAAAACCAAGAGAGGAACTGGACCCATTTTGTGATCTAGCCCGATCGAAGTAAGCTCTTCTGTAGTTTAAGGGCTTTACACGGAAAAATACAAAATCTTTCCCAGTTATTAGAATTAGAATTAGAATTCCTCCAGTGTGGAAACAAGCCCTTCAGCCCAACTAGTCCACACCGACCCTCTGGGGGTTATAACTGATTGCCAGTTACTTACGGCTGATTGAAAACATCAGAAGCTATTCAAATACAATCCATTGCTCTACTCACTCCCATTTTGTATCACACGTTAATTATGTGATGATGCTATGGCTTTAAGAGGTGTATTTTGTCATTTTCTTTTGAAGACAGGTTTTAATATGGAGGTCTTGAGCTGGCTAGTGAAAACCCATAAACTAAATAGCTTGGAAGGCCTTGGGTTTTTTTAAAGTTGGAGCAATAGAGGCAGCCTGGATAGGTGAGGCAAGCTTTTAAAAAGTTTTTAGGTTTAGCTTTAAGCAGTTGCTGTTTTGAGCTTGAAGAAATCTTTTTCCTTTTTCGGTTACAGTGAAAAGTTAGGCTTTCTCTCTGCTGCTGGGTTACCTGTGAGACAATTCTATTTTTCTGAATTTGCCTTTATGCCAAGGAGTGTGTTTATGGAATGTTACTACATTGGAACAATTAATTAGTAACAGCAACTTTATCTATTATTCTGTTAGGTTTTCCAATAGAGTTGAGTTATTCTAAATTTCTCTTTCTTGTGTTGCATTTTAAATATAGTGTTTAAGTAAATTGTATTTTGCTTAACATTGAGTAGTTTGACCAGTTGAATTGCGTGTGGAACACAGCATGTTACATTTGCCTTTATATTAAGAGAAACTTAGGGTCAAGGCTACCTTCTTCAAATATTTTGAGGGGTCTGGTCTGGTCCATAACAATTGTGAAAAAGAATTGTCACTCTCTAATTCACCTATCAGCAAAAACCCGACAGCATTAGCACCAACCCTCCCACCACACATCCCAATTATTTCTGGAATGGTTCCAGTTCCTCATATAAGATAGATTTTGTTGGTGCAAATTCAATGGACTGTAGGTCCTTGTCTGTATTGTATTATTATTATATGATTCTATTATTTTTGGTTTCTCTATGTCCTCCATCGATATGGTACTGTCAATGTATTTATTTTTGTTCTTCCTACATTGAAGTTAGCCTTTTTAAGGAACCTTCTACTTTTGCTATCTTTGACTCTGAGATGACAACACATTCCATATATTCTGAGACTGCGCTATTCATTTCCTGCATGTTCTTTGACCATTTACAAATATCAGGTAAAGGCAAATGCTGCCCATTGTTCTTTTAATGCATTCAACAAAAATGAAACAAAAAAAAAGTGTATTCTGTCACATCACATTTGATTGACTGAATTCCCTCTTTAAATGAAAATTTTTGTGTATTGCTGAAAAAGATCGAAGATTTTTGTCTTGCATGTAAGAGGGCATTTATCAAGAATGCCAAAGTCAAGGGAAAAACCAACATTTATACTGCATGGGGGAGAGTGCTGATTGGTTAACAAGTAGATTCTGATTGGCAGATACATTGCCATGGAGAATGCATCCATTGATATTGATTGACAGTTAACACCCAGACTTTGCTAAATTTTAGGAGAAAGTGAGGACGGCAAATGCTGGAAATCAAAGTTGAGAGTGTGGTGCTGGAAAAGCACATCAGGTCAGGCAGCATCCGAGGAGCAGGAGAATCGACGTTTCGGGTGAAAGCCTTTCATCAGGAATGAGAAGGGCTCTTGCCTGAAATGTTGATTTTCCTGCTCCTAGGATATTACCTGACCTGCTGTGCTTTTCCAGCACCCCACTGTCGACTTTGCTAAATTCTAGCCTAGGCTGGTTGGCCAGGACATTGCCCTGAGAAAAGAATCATCAAATGGCTGTCACTTATTTAGCTGAGCTGAAACAAGTGCAGTGTATACATGCTTTCTGTCTGCAAAGAACAGCGCTCTGTATGTTACTATATGCAGCTTCTTGTACAGACAAATGCATTGCAACTGACAATCCTAAATTGGTTACCAACATGATTCCTCTCACATTTGGTATTATCCAGCAAATATCGTCCGACTGCAAAATCACGCCTTATGTTAGACACTGTTGCAAGGTTTGCAAATATGAGCTGGTTGGAGGTCAGTACCTTGTTTACTGCAAGCAATTGAAAGCACCTGTCTTTGTGACATACAGCTAATATACCTGGCATCACACCAGAATTGAAATTTGTGGACCACATTACTCAGTTGTGTGAATGGCAGAATCTCCTTTTGGTTTAATGGCAACATTCTGTTAGTCGCATAGATTATAAGAAATTGGTAGTTTCTCTGTTCCTTGAATATTTGAGGTATCTTGACCTTCTGAGGTGGACTGGTCAGTTTTATTTAGGACTAAGAGTGACCACCTTAGGGCCTTTGATGAGCTTGTGTGATAAACAGGAAGAAACGATCTGAACAGTATAACCATTATCCCACAGGATGGCTTTAGTGCACTTTTTGCTACATTAAGTTTGCAGGGTGTAGCTTGTGTCTTATTAATAGGATTACTGATAAGGCCTATCTTACTGTGTATGGGAATGTAGGAATCCCAACATTCATACTAGTCAGCGAAGATGGGTTTGTGATAGACAGTAACAGAGATCCCATTGAGTGATTTCACAACGAGAACATTGAGGGCAGGGAGTTCATTTGACTGTTCCATTTCAAATGTGGATTTCAGCCCAGGATACCATACTTATACCATTTAGATTTATAAGAAAAATCTCACATGTAGTTTCAAATATAATGAATATATTGTCACCATATTGGAAATATGAGAAGGTCAGGAGGTTAGTTATTATTCCAAGAAGAACATGTTTCTCATGGAATCCAACAAAGTTAGATTGAGACTATTCCAGATGCCTTTTAGGTATTTTCTAATCAACCTGTTCAGGCACGTTTTAACACACCTCAGGAGCATGTGGGACTTGAACCTGGGTCACCTCATCCAGAGATAGGTGCACTAACACAGCATCTCAACAGCCCTAATTTCAGCCTTCTATTAATTTGATGTTAAATTGTGGAAGGGATTGAAACCAGTACCACCAGACCATTAATCTTTCCATCCAAATTACAGGTCAGTGATAGAACCATTACATCACCATCTCTCTGCCTGTGGATCTACATGAAGTAAAATAATTTTCTTTCGGACAGAGAAAATAGAGAACCACTAAAATTCTGTGCTTATTTATCCAATACATCTAATTTATTCTTCTCATTTCAACCAAATGCTAACTGCCAGTCGGGATTGGTGAGATAGCTTACATCAGCAGTTTTTAGCTTAAGGCTTCAAAATATGTCAATAATTGTCTAGTTGAGAGCAAGAAAGGAGCTGAAGACAATTATCTAAGATAAAAAGGCAACTCCCAAACAATAGATACTTCTTTTGACTATTGTCATTAAGATTACATTTGTATATAACGATCATACTGTGAAACCTATTCAAATGAATTCCACCCACAGGATAAATAAAAGATGAAAGAAATAATTTTGCACAATTGATAAATAACTCAGGGACTATTCTATGATGATTAATGGACTGCTGAAATGCAACTCAGGAGATCCACCAGACACACCCAGAGATGAGGTACTACCTACTAACAGCCTAAGGCTGATGGATTATAGGTGTCAACAAAGCATTTATCACCACGTTTCCTTTTAGCAATTCAGCACATAAATTGTGCCATTTTATATCATTTGTTTTGAACAGTGTATTGTAAATTGTCACAACATTTACTTTATTGCCCAACCAGCTGACTATATGGAGCCACAAGAGAAAGATCAGTAAAAGCTCGCTTTCAACTTGCACAGCTGGATGTCAGAATTTCCTTACCTGTTTTACTGGATTCCATTCTGGACTCAAATAACATATGAAATGGAACAGTCAAATAAGCACTCTTGATGCTCTACTTGGGAAATCACGTTCACAAGTACCTTGCTCAAGTTAAGCAAACTACCTGACAAAATGCAAATCTCCATGTGCTTCAAGAAATGGTGATGAAAGCATCGATGACACATTAGTTGCTATAGGACAGTACTGGGCAAATAGAAATCAATTGATAGACCTAGATGGGATCATGAAGTCATTCTCCCTAAGGAGTTTAAAGATGGATAGCTAACACCATCCAAGTAAACCACCTAGGAGTTGAGTCAAGTCTGAAGAAGGCAAGAGATATCATAGAGTCATAGAGATGTACAGCATGGAAACAGACCCTTCGGTCCAACCCGTCCATGCCGACCAGATATCCCAACCTAATCTAGTGCCACCTGCCAGCACCCAGCCCATATCCCTCCAAACCCTCCCTATTCATATACCCAGCCAAATGCCTCTTAAATGTTGCAATTCTACCAGCCTCCGCCACTTCCTCTGGCAGCTCATTCCATATACCACCACCCTCTGTGTGAAAAGGTTGCCCCATAGGTCTCTTTTATATCTTTCCCCTCTCACCCTAAACCTGTGACCTCTAGTTCTGGACTCCCTGACCCCATGGAAAATACTTTGCCTATTTAGCCTATCCATGCCCCTCATAATTTTGTAATCCTCTATTAGATCACCCAGCCTCCGACTCTCCAGGGAAAACAGCCCCAGCCTGTTCAGCCTCTCCCTCTAGCTCAAATCTTCCAACCCTGGCAACATCCTTGTAAATCTTTTCTGAACCCTTTCAAGTTTCACAACACCTTTCCAATAGGAAGGAGACCAGAATTGCACACAAAATTCCAAAGTGTTCTGAAACAATTCAAAGCAGGAAGTGCTGGAGAAACTCGGCAGGTTTGGCTGCATCTGTGGAAAGAAAACTGAGCTAACATTTAGAGTTAGTGGCTGAGAATAATTTTGGAGGATTGCTCACCATGAACACAGTGACAGATATTGTTGTTCATGTCATGAGTGGACAGAGTCATTTGGTGCCATGAGAGGAATGGGCTTCTGATTTGAGAAATAGAAACACAAAAACCCACCGTATTGTACGAGGGTCAAGAACTTTAATGAAGGAAAACAAAATCCCAGAGCAAAAGGCAGCACAGTCCCAAATATCAGTTTAAGGGTGAAGTACTTGCATAGATACATAGCTCTGAAGGATAAACATAAACATATTTCTGCACCAATTATATTTAAAACCCCATCTTTTGTTGGTGTGTGTTTTTGACAGGAGTTTTATTCTGCAGTACAATGTCCTTTACCTCAATGAACAAAACTCACAAGAAAGTTAATGTTGGTAACATCTGTTGTCTTCTACTAACTGAACTGCTGGTTTGCTGTTATCCACGATCACAGAGTTTGTCCCCTACAGTTGCTGTTTACAGCTGGAAAACATTGCAGACTGATGCATGTTTTAATCCTGTTTGTCATTGGTAATTAGTCATAGTGCCAGTCCCTGCTTGACATCATAACTTGATCAGGTCAGAAAGCAAGGATTCAATTATTGATGACTCTCTAACTCCCCCACATGCCACCTGCTGTCTACGTCTGATTACTTGGCAAATGGAAAATCTAGCAATACTGGCAGTGACGTGGGAATGTGTCATTAAGGGTTCAAGAAAGCTCATATGAGCACTGGAAGTACAAAGGGCAGATACACAGCACTGACTAATGCAGAGGGACATTTGTCTAAGGTTGTCATGACTATGTTTCTTACTCATTCTGACGACCGAACAATTGTGCAACAAAGGAAGAGAACTGACTCATCAGTGCAAAACATGCAACTTTTAAGCCTCAAGTGGAACTATCTATGGGTCTGTTTATTTCAGAGCAGAGGTCTCATAAAGTTCAGAGGAGACTGAGTTAAACAATGTTTTTCCCATGGGCTGGAATAAGGATGGTTGCTTCTTTCGATAAGCGTTAGTTTTCAGGACTTGGATGCCTTCTCCTTATTCAGTGCTCTGCCTGGAGATTAGTCCAACCCATTAGCACTGTGACCTCTACAACAGGTAGGTCCAGAAGGAAGGAACCGAATCCAACCCATCTGGAACAATTAGTTGAATCCCAAGCTGTTGGCATCAAGCTAATCTGCAGCAGATATAAATCCAATCAGTCCCACAAAGAGGTACTGTTGCAGCTACCACTTTTACATGCACCTTTAACCTGGAGCTATGTATAGTGACGATCAAGGCTCCAGTTTCTTTCCATCACACGACTGAACAGGAATCTCTCTTGAATAGGCTTGGGCTATTTTCCCTGGAACATTGAAGGCTGAGGAGCAAACTTATAGAAGTTTATAAAATCATGAGGGTCATAAATAGGATGAATAGTCAAGGTATTTTACCCTCTGTCAGAGAGTCCAAAACTAGAGGGCATAGGTTTAAGTTGAGAGGGGATAGATTTAGAAGGGACTTAAGTAGCAACTTTTTCACATAAGGGATGGTGCATGTGTGGAATGAGCTGCCAGAGGAAGTGGTGGAGGCTGGTACAATTAAAAAGTTAAAAGGCATCTGGATGGGTATATGAATAGGAAGGATTTAGAGAGATATGGGCCGGGTGCTGACAAATGGGTTCAGATTAATTCAGAATATCTGGTCAGCATGGATGAGTTAGACCGAAGGTCTGTTTTTGTGCTCTACATCTCTTAGACTCTCTGATTCTCTAGTCCCTTGCCATGAGTGTATGTTGGAGAAAGTGAGGACTACAGATGCTGGTGACCAGAGTCAAATAATGTAATGTTGAAAAGCACAACAGGTCAGGTTGCTTCAAGGATCAGAAGAGTTGACATTTCAGGGATAAGCCCATCAACAGGTATGTTGGAAGATTTTACAAGTTGATGCTGAAAATGTTTGGCCATGTCAGAATTGTACCTTCCTAGAAGAGGCTTTGAAACCAGAGCTTCTGGCTTCAAGGCCAGGATGTGAAAACTGTGCCCCAAATCCATGTTGGATTTGGCTGTATAGGATGTAAGCTCAAGCTTTCCAATGATTAACATTACAGAAATGTAACAAGAAAGGAAGAGAATAGTCAGAGGCTTCAGAAGGATAGCAACAAACTAGTTAAATGGGTAGGCACATAGAATCATAGAATCCCTACAGTGTATAAAGAGGCCATTCAGCCCATCGAGTCCACACTGACCCTCTGAAGAGCATCCCATCTAGACCCCCACCCTATCCCTGTCACCTCACATTTACAATGGCCAACCTCCTTAACCCACAGACAATCTCCCATGGTCATTGTACCTAACCTGCACATCTTTGGACCATGTGAGGAAACCGAAGCAACCCTATGTAGACACAGGGAGAATGTATAGACTCCACACAGACAGTCACCTGAGGCTGGAATTGAACCTGGGTCCCTGATGCTGTGAGATAGCAATGCTTTGAGCCACTGAGTATCAGGTATGGAAGGATTGTTTTATGAGGAGAGGTTGAGTGAATTGGGCCTGCACTTGTTGGAATGTAGAAGCATGAGAGGCAACCTTATTGAAATATATAAGATTCTTCTGAAACTTGACAGTGTAGCTGTGGAAAGGTTACATCTCTTTGTGGTAGAATCTAGGACCAGAGTACAATCTCAGAATAAAGGGTCACATATTTAAGAGATAAGGAAGAGTTTCTCCTCTCATTGGGTTGTAAATCTGTAGAAATCCTTACCAAAGAGGGGTGTTGAGGCTGGTTAATGGGTATATTCAAGGTTGAGATAGACACATTATTAATCAGGAAGGGAATCAAGGATTATGGAGTACAGCCAGGAAATTGGAGTCGTGGATAATCAGATCAGCCACAATGGCAGAGTAGATTCAGTCTGCTGAATGACCTATTCCTGCTCCTAAATCCTACATCTTATCATCTCAGAAATAGAGGAAAACTGTTTCCAGCGGCAGAAAAGTTGGTGATCAAAGGACATTTATTAGAGGTGAATGGTGACATGACTAACCATTTGTAGTTTGCAGTAAGGTGTTGTGTTCTGGAATGTACTGGCTGGCATGGCGAAAACAGGCTCAATTGAACAATAAAATTGGATTGAGAGAAAACTATTACAAGGTCACAGGAAAGGAACAAAGAAGAAGGACTAACTCAAGAGCTCTGCTGAAGGTCACAATGAGCTGAACAGGCTCCTTCTGTGCTATATTCTTCTCTGATTTGATGATACACACAATCTTTAAAAACTCTCTTGATTCAGGCAATGCTTCTTAGATTGGAAAACTGCCAATGTCACTTTATTCTTTAAGAAGGAAAGAAGAGATAAATTAAGAAAATGTATAGCCTATGTGTCAGCTGTGGGACAATCACTACAATCTATTATTCGGGACAAAATGGCACAGCATTTGAATAAACATAGAGACATAGCGATGTACAGCACGAAAACAGACCCTTTGGTTCAACTCGTCAATGCTGACCAGATATCTTATATTAATCTAGTCCCATTTGCCAGCGTTTGGCCCACATCCCCCTGAACCTTTCCTATTCATATATCACCCACACTGATCTGCGAAGGGCAATATGCATTGGAAAACAGTAAATAATATCCAATATATTTAGTGAAATCTTTTGAGGTGGTAACAGATGTTGCAGGTAAAGGACTATCAATAAATGTTACTTATATAGCTTCCAAGAATGAGGGCTTTGACAACATACCCCATAAGAGAGTGTTAACAAAACTGAAAACACATTTCATGAACAGCCCTGTGGATGCATCCACCTCAATGAACTGCAGTGGTTCAGGAAGGCAGCAAAAGCTAACCACCACCTTCTCAAAGGCAAATAGGAATGGGTAGGGCCTGGCCAGCAGTGCCCAAATCTCATGAATGATTTATTGCCCTAGATAGGGGATTGGATAAGAAGTACAGGATAGAGACAAAAGATTATGGTATAGATTCAAGTTGACAAGATGTGACCTCCTAGAGGTATCTCCTTGGGACCTGTACTGAAGTCTCAGCTTTTCCCTACAAGACAGATGAAGAAACAAAGAGACCCACATCATGACACTGGCACAGTAAGCAGTATGGCCATGAACTGAGGGATGGCGATAACTTCAGAAAGTGGACAAAACTAAAGCAGCTGAATCCAGTGTTCGGAAATGTGTGGTCATCCACTTTGCATCAAAGAAAGATCAGATCGGAATATCTTCTGAATGACAAGAAACTTGGAACATGGATGAGAAGAAAGGTTCATTGTTCAAAATCCACAACTGATAAAAGCTAGGGGATAGATAAAAAAGAAACAGCAATTTAAAAACTGAAAGAATGTTAACATTTACCTCAAAGGGTCTGGAATGAACAGAGGTGAGAAAAAATTGTTCAGTGACGCAATGGATCTAGTGAACAAGAAAATGAGTTGTGGTCATTTGGGTATTGGTTTGGATTTATGATATAGAAACAATAGGACCAGGTGTAGGCCATTCAGCTCTTCGAGCCTGCTCCATCATTTATTCTGTATCCCTCTGCTCCCCTACCTCCTCATGTATCTGTCCAGACCATCTTACATGAATCACCTGTTCCTGCCTCTACTACCTCTGCTGGCAATGCATTTCACTCTCTGTCTAAAGTACTTGCCGCGTGTATCCCCCTTAAACTTTTCACCTTTCACCTTGAAAGCGTGACCTCTCGTTATTGAATCCTTCACCCTGGGAAAAAGCTTATCTCTATCTACCCTGTCTAGTAAACTGAAAGCTCATGGGATTCAAGCATAAGTTTGATCCAAAATTGCCTCAGGGCAGAAATATTGTTGATGGGTGTTTCGGTGACTGGAGCACTATTTCTGTTGGGGGATCCTGAAGGGCACAGTTTTGAGTACTTTGCTGTTTGTATTGTATCTCAATGATTTAGACTTGAAGATTGGGACATAGTAGGAAGTTTGAAGACAACATGAAATTAGCCATTTTGATGATATTAAGCAAAGAGAGTGCAAAGAGGACTGATCAGGTGAGCATAAGAGCGACAGTGGAATTCAATCCTGAGTACTGTGAGGTCATGCATTTGGAGGAGATAAACATGGCAAACAAAGACAATAAATAGCCAGATTACCAAGAGTGTAAAGGGACACTTGGCATTTGGAGAGATTTGGGGTTAATTGTGGAAAACCAGCATGGATTTGCAAAAGGTAGATTAGTTTGACTATACTAATTTCCTGGAGAAATAAAAGAAATAGTTTAATTAAGTAAATATTGTAGTCTGTATAGATTTTTGGAAGAAGTTAACTGGGCAACACATGATTAATAAAATTAAGGCCCATACTACAGGAAGGTCAGTGACAATTTGGCTAAAAATTTGGATTAAGGACAATAAATACTAAATAGTTCGATATTGTAAGACACAGTAAAGTTTCAAAATTTGGAATGACACCAAATTTAGGAGTGTGACACACAGTGAGGATAATGTTAACCAACTGCAACAAAACATAGTCCAGCAAAATGGGCAGAGAAATGGCAACTGGGACTTAATGTAGAGAGGTGGGACATGATATATTTTGGCAGAAGGAATGAGGAGAAGAAGTAGATACTTAAAGATACAGTTATAAAGATCGTGTGGAGAGAGAAGAATTTGAAGATTCATATCCATAAATCTTTGAAAGTAGTCAAACACAGTGACAGCAGTTAGCAAAGTGTATAGGATTTTACATTTTTAAAGTGGAGACATTGTCTACAAAAAACAGAGATGATGTGGATGTGCCAGTGTTGGACTGGGGTGGAGAAAGTCAGAAGTCACACAATACCAGGTTATAGTCCAGCAGGTTTATCTGAAATTATAAGCTTTTGGAGCGCTGCTCCTTCTTCAGGTGAAGTGGAGAGAAGTGCACAGGCCCAGAATTCTGGAAGCAGGTCATTCAACCCAAACCAAGCCTCCAAACATCATCCCACTTTTATCCCTATATTTCCCACAGCTAATCCACCTAGCCTGCTCATCCCTAGATACTACAAACAATTTACCATGACAAATTCATTTAACCTGCACATTTTTGGATTGTGGGAGGAAACCAGAGCACCCAGAGGAAATGCACACAGACACGGGGAGAACATACAAATGCCACACAGTCAGTTGCCTGAGGGTGGAAGGCTTGGACAAGAGAAATGGGAATATCTGAAGAAGGATTTTTTTTTGTGCAGGGAGTGGTAATGACTTGGAGCTCCCCACCCACAAGGTGGTGGATGCAAAGATGAAAAATGATTTCAAAAAGCTATTGATGGTTAGTTACAAGAAATAAATGCATAAGGCTAAATTAATAAAATGTGCACTTTGGACATGCTATTTTTCAACATAGAGAGCTAGCACATTCTTGATGGGCTGAATGTTCTCCTATGATGAGTCAATTTGTGTTGTGTTGTCCTGATTTGTATTCCAGTGCAGAAGTATGATATTTCCCTTGCCATCAAACCTGACTCTCGAGGGACTGGCCCCGAAACTTGGAATTCTGTTCCTGGGTGACAACAATCACTGGGAAGCAGGTTGGACAACCCACACTGAGAGCAGAGAACACTGGCTGCACATGTTTGCTATGGACCAGACCAGACCAGACCAGACACCCTCAAAATATTTTAACAAGGTAACCTAGACCCTAACTTCTTCTTATTTTAAAGGCAAATGTAATGTGCTTTGTTCCAGATGCAATTTGACTGGTCAAAGTACTCGATGTTAAACAAAACACAATTTATTTAAACACTATAGTTAAAATGCAACACAAGAAAATAGAACTTAGAATAACTTAACACTACTAGAAACTTAACAGGATGATAGATAGAGTAATTATTAGTAATCAACTGTTCCAATATAGCAACACGTCCTTTAAAAAAAAAGGCAAATACAGAAAAGCAGATTTTGTCTCACATGCAATCCAGTAATCCAGAAGGATAACATCAGGAGAAAACTTGGACAGAGTAGCAGCCAGGAGAAATTTACAACAGCTTCCAGCCCCTCGGAACTGAACATGAACTGAAAATCCTGGATCTGTGAGAGCTTGACCACACCCACTCAGGCTGCCTCTAATTTTCCAACTTTTTTAAAAAGCCCAAGGCCTCTCAAGTTGTTTTTCCTCTCATGAATTGCTCAGCACTTGTCTCCCAATCTCTCTCTAAAAGAAACCAGAACAAAGATTCTCTGAAAGCTACAGCAAAGTCATATGTGGCTGGCACACGACCTGCCTCTGTGTGTTGACACTGTGATACAGGTTAATGTTAAAAATGAAACCAAAAGCAAGGATAGTAGTTCAGGACCCTTTTTTCAAAGCTTTGATTTTTTCATTGGCTTTCCGCAACCCCCCACCCCAGGTATCCTGGGACCATATACATGGGGACACCTCCAAAAGGGTAACCTAGCTTTTGGAAATAAATTAACTGAATCAGACCTGCTTCCACCAATATGCCTTACTGCCTTGGAAAGATAGTCAACATATTCAAAGATCCCTTCCCACCAGGTTATAATCTTTTCCATCCTCTTCAATCAGACAGAAGATACAAAAGCGTAAACATATGTACCAACAGGTTCAAGAGCAGCGTCTTCCCAGCTGTTATTAGATTTCTGAATGGACCTCCCAAATTTTAAATCTAATGATGATCTTACTCTCCCTGCACCATCTCTGAAGCTGTAACACTGGATTCCTCACGCTGTTCTATTACCTTATGCACTTGTAGTTTAATTTTAAGCAGTAGCTATTGGAGTCTCAAGACGGTTGGAAGCTTCAATGAATTTCTCCTGGTTGCTTCTCTCTCTGAATTTTCTCTTGGTTTTTTTTCCTTCTGGATTGGAGAACTACATGTAAGAATCCAAGCCTAGATTTTCCATTTTGCCAAGAGGTATGTTTATGGGATGTTGCTATATTGGAACAGTCAATTAGCAATAGTTACTGTATCTGTTATTTTGTTAAGTTTTCCAATCGTGTTAAGTTGTTCTAAATTCCTCTGTCTTTGGCTGTATTTTAAACACAGTATTTAGGTAAATTGCGTTTTGCTTTGCATCAAGTAGTTTGACCAGTCACGTTACATCTTGGGCAGACATTTTACATTTACCTTTAAAGCGAGAACTAGTTAGGATCTAGGCTACATTCTTAAAATACTCTGAGGGGATCTGGTCTGTTGTGCAACACATGAGACAATAATAAATCAAATCAAATCAATATCAACATCTATTATGTGCACTCTCAGTTCTGGACAGCATACTACACCAAAATCTGACTTAGTGGAGAAAGCTGACCACTGAAATGACCCGTTCTCTCCAGGAACTGTGTATGTTCAAAGGTTGAAGTACCCATAAACCCGTCACTGGATCCAGCACTTTCAAATCTCAGGGCTTTCTGCAGTTAGCAATCATTTCAGATAAGTGTTTAAATGAAGGTGGATAGGGACGAAAAGCATTTATTGCTCTGAGATGAAATGTATCGTGTTTTACTTTTCACCGTGTTGTAGAAATCACAGTCCAGAAAGGAATTTGTGGGACTTGTGCTCACTCTTGAAATGGAGATCCTTATTCTAGAATGTTCATATATATACAGAATATACAGAATTGCCATATTAAACATCTCAAACATCACTTATAGTAAAGCCTTCCTTATAAGGCTTTGTCAATAAAACGCATAGTCTGTGTGATCTCCTGAGAGAACTGGAGAAGAATTAATCAATGTTATTCCCTATATTGGCCCTGGGACTGTCACAGTTTCATGGTCAAGTACTTTCATGGTTTTAGGTGGAGTTAGTGTGGTAGAAAATGCCCATAAGCATGAGACATGTTTGGTGAACATACTGATATTTCCCTACTCGGTATGTCCGCCTGTCATGTTCCAATAAACTTTGATATGAGAAATGTTCTTCAGAGATAACACTCCATCTGTTTCCCTCTATTCAATCCAGTCGTAAATCTATTAACATGTGGGGACAATCTTTCACCTCCCAGGATTTCAGAAAACTTATATCCCGTGAGGTGTTATTTCCTTCAGCATATTGTTCTGTAAAATCGCCACATTTCCAGTTGATTGTTCCAAACAGAGTTGCTTCTGGTTGAAACCAGCAACAGCTTGCATTTATATAGTGCTTCTAACAAAATGAAAAAGCCCTCAAGAGCAAGGTTGATTATAGAGAAAGTTTTGGCACCACGGAAAAAGATTTAGAGACAATGGTGTTGATTTCAAAAGAGTATCTTAAAGCAGGTAAGAGCAGCAGAAAACCAAAGAAAAAGAGAAATAAAAAGTGCTGGAGAAACTCAGCAGGTCTGTCAGTATCTTTGGAGAGAGGGTCAGAGAAAACATTTTGAGTCCACTGTGACTGATCTTCGGACCTGATCAGTTTCTCCAGCACACTTGGTTTTTATTTCACATTTCCAGCATCTGCTAGACTTAGCGTTTATTTGGAAAGGACAGACTTTTAAGAATGTTATGATCCCAGCTGATTGACTGAGTCAGGTTCCGGAATGAATTTGATAGACCATAAATTTTATTTGTGCAATATGGTTGTCATGGTAGTCAGTTAGTAATCATATTTATAAGAGGCTGCCAAAGAACATAAGTTTGTTGCACAAGAAAAAAAAACTATAAAAATGAATTTGAAAAGATATTATCATAAATGGCACAAAGAGAGATTTCTTTTTCCCAACAATACTGTTTACAGACTATAAACTCCATGGAAATGGATCTATTTTCACCACTTTTATTTCTTATTCAACTGATGAGTTAACTCATATTTTCTGAAGGCAGCATTCTGCACGTTCACCAGAAGTGTTTCACCCTCTTGGTATCTCTCCCTGAAACACACAGGTACAGGATAAACCAACAACCTTTCTTGCAGAACTCTTAAAAAACACTCAAGGGGTTGACTACTACCTTTAGGCTATTAAACAGCTCATCTGCTTGATTGAATTTTTTTTCAGAACTAACCCTACTCTGGCTTCTGGTCTTGCTTTTTCTCCAGGTCATAAAAACACAATGAAGTAAACACTCCAGAAATTATTTCACCATGTAGCTTGTCATTTAGTTTTAATAACATGATTACTTGGCAATTTTTCTTTGACCCACTGCCAAAGGAAATATTTTCTGGCCCTTAAAAAATAGCCGCCTTCACAAACTGAGAATCAAAAACCTCTACTTTCGAACAAACTTCCCGAATAGTAATACTATATTTTGAACCCTGATCACAAGGAGACAGTTCCAGATTTGGGGTTCAGACAGCTGTCCAAAAGGGTAACATTTAAAATCCAGAAGATGCTCAAGGGGCCACAATTTGTGGGCGGCACGGTGGCACAGTGGTTAGCACTGCTGCCTCACAGCGCCAGAGACCCTGGTTCAATTCCTGCCTCTGTGTGGAGCTTGCACATTCTGCCCGTGTCTGCGTGGGTTTCCTCCGGGTGCTCCGGTTTCCTCCCACAATCCAAAAATGTGCAGGTTAGGTGAATTGGCCATGCTAAATTGTTAGGTGAAGAGGTAAATGTAGGGGAATGGGTCTGGGTGGGTTGCATTTCGGCGGGTCGGTGTGGACTTGTTGGGCCGAAGGGCCTGCTTCCACACTGTAAGTAATCTAATCTAATCTAGAAAAAACAGATTTCTGGAATAATTGTAAACTGGAGGAGATTACAGAGATAAGGAGAGACAAGGTCTTGGAAAGATTTGAAAACAACGAAGATAATTTCAAACTTAAGGAACCAAAGGATGTTGAATGGATTTGACTTGGTGTGAGTTAAAATATGGGCAAGATATTTTGATGATTTCATGTTTATGGAAGATTGGACATGGGAAACGTTTTAAAAATTTGTTCACTGGGTGAAGGCGTTGCTGGCTAAGCCAGCATTTATTGCTCATCCCTAATTACCCAGGGGGCAATTAAGAATCAACCACATATCTGTGGGTCTGGAATCATGTGTAGGCCAGACTAAGTAAGGATGGCAGATTTCCTTCCCTAAAGGTCATTAGTGAACCAGATAGGTTTTTCCAACAATTGGTAATGGATTCATTATCATCATTAGACTGTTAATTCCAGAGTTATTTTAACTGAATTCAAATTCCACCTGTCATGGTGGGATTTGAACCTGGGTCTCTGAACCAACAGCCCAGCGACAATACAACTAGGCCATAACCTCCCTTAAATAGTGTGAGAATTGTCAAGTTTTAGAGGTATCAAAGGCACAGATGAAGGTTCCATTGACAGGTGAAGCTATAAATAATACAGACGTAAGTACATAATAAAAATAGCAACTTGGTTTTTTTTCACAATTGAATATCAAATGAAGATTGACAAGTTAAATAAAAGAATTGTTTAATGTTGCACTATTAAGGTTAATTCTTTCCTGTTTATGCAATTCCTTTGGAATCAATTGTGTTTATTATTTCCTTGGTTCAAAGACTTAAATGCCATTTGATAAATCATCACTGAAGATAATAGAAAATATAACAATCAAATAATATTCATAGAACCCCATGTTTTTCATTAACACCTGATAACTGCAACATCAATTATCCAAGTACCTGCTTTAACCTGATACTTTATTGATATCAGAATTTTGCACTTTCCAGTCATTATGATCAGTTCACCATCTCCCATCTGTAGTTGACCTTGAGAAGGTGGTGGTGAGCTGTTTTCTTGAACCTTTGCAGTCCATGTGTGGTTCATTGACTCACAGTTCGACAAGGAGGGGGTGCTCCAGGATTTTGACTCAGCAACACTGAATCTATGCTGTGATATATTTTCAGTCAGGTTGGCGATTGACTTGGAGGTGCATTTGTAGGTGGTGATATTCCAATGTATCTGCTGCCCTTGTCCTTCTAGATGGTAATGCTTGTAGGTTTGGAAGATGAGTTCGCAGAGCCTTGTCGAATTTCTGCGTATCTTGTAGATGGTGTACATTGCTGCCACTGAGTGCCAGTAACGGAGAGAGTGAATCATGGAGCCAAATGATTGTTACTGCGCAGGAAGCTATTTGGTCCTTCATTCCTGCAACAAATTCTATTTCCTGGTGCCAATCTCCTGCCTTTTCTCCAAATCTCCCCGCACTATTTTTATTCAAATAATTTTCCGATCCCCTCTTGAATGCCTTAATTGAACCTGCCTTCACCAATTTTCAGTGCATTCCAGACCCTGACTATTTGTTGTGTGAAAACGGTTTATCTCACATCATCATTGCTTCATTTGCAATCACTTTAAATCTATGCCCTCTGCCTCTTTTTTCTTTTACAACCGGGAACAGTTTCTCCGTATCTTGTTATCTAGTCTGCTAATAATTTAGAAACCAGGTGAATTGGTCATGCTAAAATTGTCCGTAGTGTTAGGTAAGGGGTATATGTAGGGGTATGGGTGGGTTGCGCTTCGGCGGGGCGGTGTGGACTTGTTGGGCTGAAGGGCCTGTTTCCACACTGTAAGTAATCTAATCAATTCTCTTCCATCTTTCTTCTCTTCAAGGAGAACAATCTTAGCTTTTTCAATCATCCTGAATGTTTGTAGATTTGATGTTAATCAAGCAGGCTGCTTTGGCCAGGATGGTGTTAAGCTTCTTGAATGTTATTGGAGTTACATTCATCCACTGAAATGGGGAGTATCCCATCACAAACAGGCGACGAGGAGTCAGGATTCCTAGACTTTGACCTGTGGATTAGTGAATGGTCTTTGACACTTTGAGCTGCAGTGACATTTGCACCAAGTGTAATAATGTTTTCTCTGTTTTTTTTCAGTGTTGATGACAAAAACATAACTGCCGGCCACAAAACCCACTGTAAATCCATTGGACATGGTTGCAATCACTGAGGATAACAGCTGCCACGAGACGTGTTGTTTGAGTGCAAGGCATGATGTTCTTGCCTGATGAGTTTGAATGTTTATGTTTACTACAGCAAAAGTGGAAAAAGATTTGGATAGAATCAACTTCAAACCTCATGCTCAACTCATCAGTGTGAGAGAAGGCTGTAAGGAATGTAAGTACCAGCCTCGGGCAACTGAGCCAAGCAAGTTGTATCTATGCTGTAAATTATATGTAATTCAGGCAAATCGCATCTTTATGTATGAAGTTATGAGCTTATGGGATCAAACGGTAAATTCCCCCTCCTCCTTCATGAAGTCCTGTAACAATGCGGGGATTCCCCTATTTATCAATGTCCAACTTACAAATACTTTAAAGAGTTGACATAAGAACATTGTCCAGACTATTGTCAAAGGTTATGCATTTATAAATAAAGGGTGATTGATGATGAGGTGCCAGCCTCTGTAGAGTTATTTCAGCCTCCTCTGTTGGTGCTCCAGGGAGAGGACTCCCCTCCTTTACACCACCCAAAATGGTTATTTTATATTGCCCCATATTGTGTTCAAATTTGTGCACAAATCGATTAGCGAACAAAATCAAGAACAGAATCTGTTCCTAACCTGGGGACTACCTGACTACAGCATGGAAAATATCCCCCTCCTACCTTGGCTTGTTTCCTGAACAAGGGGTCCTGAGTGTCCAGTGTCCAGATATAGCCCTATCTTCCCATCACAACAGCACGCTATCAGATGGCACCCAACACATCTGACACCCTACTGACCTTGGCAACCTGCCATCTGACCCAATTGCCCACTTACCTCACTCTCACTCATTTAATAACATGGTGAAAAACTCCTTAAGTGTTCCAAACCTTTTCAATGTGATCGCCAATAGAAATATGCCAGAATACAGTTGCTACTAATATAAAAATACCCAGCTTCCCCCAGTGAATCTATACTACAAAGAAGGCCATTGATATCAGATATGCTCTACATTTCTGAAGAGGCTAGATTCAGAAGTCCAAGCCAGAAATACAACACCTGGTGGTTGTGGTAAAAGGTAGGAGTGAAGTGCTAGTCTGTTAGTGATTGTCATGCCTCAGAAGATATGGCCCACATGATTGTTGAGACAAATCTAATCAGTCTAGTTTTCTACAGGCTTTGTGGCAAGGACAACGTCATCTGCTCACAGACTAAGCTAAACATTTCTTCAAAATAACTTGAGGAGTGAACATCATGTAACCACAAAGGAATCACAAATATCACCCAATACCATAGCGAAAAGCCAAACATTGCAAACTGCATTAAAAACCCACATGCAATTAATATTGCAAACTGTTTGAACACAAAGCCCTCAGTCTGTAAGATTCTTTTTTTTACACATTAGCGTAGGAGGAGTATGTGCGCATAGCTGGGAAAGTGAGTAATGTTTACAATGGGTCGCCCACAAAAGAACTATTCATACACGTTTTGAAGATTGCATTAATTCACACATGTATAACTGGAGGAATCCAGCGCGCTCAAACTTTTGGGGTTTTTTTTTACAGTTGTTTCAGCGACCTATTTTTAAGAGACTTATTTTAGGAATGTCTTGCTTACACTCAAGAAATTGGACTTGGTCGATGCCCACAAACCTTTTTGGTTCCAGTAATTCATTTCTAGTTGGTTTTTTTTCTCGTTTGCTGTAAACAAAAGATGGGGCTGAATTTTACATTTTTGTGGCTAAGCCCAGTTGTGTTGTACTGTTTTGTCACACGGCATAGTGTGTTCCCTTGCTGTATCTTACTAGAGCACTTCCTTTATTAACTGCGCCACTTCCATTGGTGTCCATTTCAATTGATTTGGTTCTCATCTTACCTTGCCCTGTACCCAGAATAACTCCGTGGCTATCTGCTGAAAGACCAGCATCCCTTGCATCTGTGCCATCTTCGAAAGGCTACTGTGCACCCACACCAGCACTGGCATTCCAAAGCTGCCCTGCTCATAGATGGACAGAATCTCAACATGGACAATAATGAGAAGATGGCACATGATTCTTTGACAGGATCTTGGTGGGCAGGCTGGTGTAAAGGAGGGGAGTCCTCTCCCTGGAGCACCAACAGAGGAGGCTGAAATAACTCTACAGAGGCTGGCACCTCATCATCAATCACCTTTTCTTTACAAATGCATAACCTTTGACAATAGCATCACCTCTGCTTGAGTCAGGCATTCCAGCCTCTCAATATCCCTGACGTTCATCCTTAAATGTCAGTCGGGTCTCCCTGATTGGACTAGATTAACAGCCCCAATCAGGGAACTCATACAGTATGGGGACCAGCTGACTGACCTCAGTACAGCCTGGCCTGAGGTTACCTCTGAGGTAGCGACCCAGATCACTGCCAACTCCAGGGTGCAGAGGAATGTCCAGAAGTATCAGAAGAAGTTCAAACGGTGTTTCCCATGATGTTAGAGTAAGTGCAACTCTCTTCTCTCTGATACACTCACACTCACACTGTCTCTACTGCTGCACCCAACTCCCACCAAGGCTCATGCTCCACCACAATCACTGCTGCCTGCAATATCTTCCCCCACCCGCTCTCAACCTCAACTAAACTCCCACCTCAGCTCCCCTCCCCCCCCACCACACCGCAAACCTTGCATGGCCTCTGCCCTGCCCTCTCATTTCCGAGGAGTGCCTCACCATTTTTTGCCCATCTGCAGCAGCACCAGCACGCGTGACACTCATTTTCATCTCACTCCCTCCCTCTCTTTCTTTCATTACAGGGGACATCAGTGCATAATAGGACAGGGAGAGCCTGTACAGGTGGAAAGGAGGTTCTTGTCATTATGCACCTCACCCTGTATGAAGATAGAATCCTGGCCCTCACAGAAGAATTCTGGATCATTCCAGTGGAGACGCTGAAATGCCCATTTCCTGAGGAAGTACCATTCCTCATTCCCCTGAATCTCTCACAGTAACCCCACTGTCAAAGTCATTCATTATACACCAGTCCTAACCACTGGCCACGGCACCTTCTCTCTCTTGTGTCTTATCGGTACAACCAACATCTCCACTAGCCCAGTAGAGAAACATCCAGCTCCCCCCCAACAGAATACACCTCCTCAATTCCGGAGGACAAGAATACTGAGGCCCCCAAGGAAGCATCAGCAGATCTGTGCCTCACATCTCGTCCCACCACACCAGCCCAGATACTGACACCATGCTGGTTCACAAATTGGCTGACACCTCACTGTGACAGCTCTGCAGCCAGCAGAGGGAGAAATGCCCCAGGCCACTGGCACTCAGAGGCGTGCAGAAACCAGGTTCCTGCTCAGCCCCAGACAAGAGAGGTGCCTGTGGTGTGGAGAATCAAGAGGTTCTTCAACCTACTCCATGTTATTTTCAGATTTCCATCATCTGCAGTATTTTGCTCTTATACCTCAATGCCACGCTATCAACAAGTATAAGTGGCAACTCACCACTGCCCAGTGAGAAATTTGTCACTTCATTTGTGAAAAGCAGAAAAGGTGGAAACATTGAGATGGGCCTCAATAGATTTCTTGTCTGTTTCTGCCAGGTATCTCACCATTGCCCACAGAGCTCAGAACGCTATGAGATTCCACCCTACATCACTACTATTGTGGTTGTACAGGACATTGGTGAGGCCTATTCTGGAGTACTGTGTCCAGTTCTGGTCTCCCTGTTATATGAAGGGTATTATTAAACTGGACAGGGTTCAGAAAATTCTTACCAGGATGTTGCCGGGATTGGAGGGTTTGTGTTATAAGGAGAGGCTGGGACTTCTTTTGCCGGAGGGTAGGAAGTTGAGGAGTGACCTTACAGAGGTTTTTAAATAATGAGGGGTATAGATAAGGTGCATGGCAGGTGTCTTTTCCCTTGGGTGAAGATTTCAAGACTAAGGGCATACTTTTAAGCTGAGAGGAGAAAGATTTTTTTAAAATCTTGAGGTGCAATTTTTTTTACACAGAGAATGTTTTGTGTGTGGAATGAACTTCCAGAGGAAGTGATGGATGCAGTTACAGTTTAAAAGATTTAAAAGATATTTAGACAAATACATGAATAAGAAATGTTTGGAGGGATATGGGTCAAATGCAGGCAGGTGGCACTACTTTAGGAATTATGGTTGGCATGGACTGGTTGAACTGAAGGGTCTACTTCCATGCTGTATGACTCAATGACTCTATCACTAATAATTCCATTCAGGAATCAAGAGAATGACTTGAATGTGAAACCAGCTACAAGAGAGGGTGGTTGAGGTGAGCAGGGTAATGTACACTCAAAGCAAAGCTAGAGTAGATTGTCACACTAAGCAAAAAGGAACAGAAAGATTTGCTTATATGGATTGCTGAAGGTGGGTCAGAATGGGCAGAATCATCAGCACAGAGTCTGATGGAGCAAGTAGTCTGTTTCTATCCTTTTAAAGAAAACATTGACCAAGTTAAACAGCCCATTGTGGGGTACTGTAATTGAAACACATTTATGGTCAATTAAAACTTACAAAGCTAGAATGGAAAATTATCAAAACCAAACCAAACTATCATGATCTGGGATGATGGTGCACCCAGCCCATGCAGTGCCCACTGGTCTCTGAAGGCCACTTCTGTGTTAGTTGATACTGTACACTCATTCTCAATGGATACCTGGGTTCATAGGTATCTGTGGAAGAAGGACAGAAAGTACTATGACTCCCTTTGTGGCCCACAGCCTGGACATTTTAATGACTACTTTGAAAAGGGCAGGAGCAGACACTGTTGGAAGGTCTCCCACCTGCCTGTCATGGTAATGCTACTGATTTGGTGGATTTCTATGTGGTTAGGGAAGTCAGTTCAAATGTAGCCCACTTTTATCAATAACTCTTCCTTTACTGTTACTAAGAGCATCTAATGAAATTACTTCACCAGGCAGATGTCCCATGATACTGGATGGAGAAGTTGCCAATTCTGATTGGACATGTTCCTGACGATTTCATTACATGACCTTCTGCTCTAACTGACCCACCGACTCCATTCCACCTCTATTGGCCGACTAACCTGCCCATCATCAGAGGGCCACACCACTCAGAATATGAATAAACTCATTATCCAACTGGATGAGGGGTAGTGATGGTCTTACATCTAACACTCCTCATACTTCCACTAGATTAAAAAGATTCTCAAATATAATTTATAAATTTGCTCAACTTTACATTTTCCTAACAAAACTTAAATCTATAGCTTCCCAAACATTTGTGGTGATTAAATGTAGACTTTGTGTACTGCTTGTCTTAATCTACTGAAGATCATTTTATTTAGTGATTAGAGAGATGATGGCATAGTGATAATATCGAGAGTGTGGTGCTGGAAAAGCACAGCAGGTCAGGCAGCATCTGAGGAGCGGGATGATCAACGTTTCGGGCAAAAACCCTTCATCAGGAATGGAGACTTCATCGGGAATGAAGGGCTTTTGCCCAAAACGTTGATTCTCCTGCTCCTCAGATGCTGCCTGACCTACTGTGCTTTTCCAGCACCACACTCTCAACTCTAATCTCCAGCATCTGCAGTCCTCACTTTCGCCTAGTGATAATATCTCTAGACCAGTAACATAGAGCTACAGACTAACGATCTGGCTACATCAGCTCAAATCCCACTGTGGCAGATGATAAAAATTAAACTCAGGATGAAGTCTAAAATGATAAAGCTAATGTAATGGTGACTGTATAACCGTCATTGTAAGTACCAATCTAGTTCATTAATATGCCATTTAGGGAAGGAAATCTTTAATCCTTCAACCCTAGGGCATCAATGTGGACTTCACCAGTTTCCTCATTTCCCCTTCCCCCACCTCACCCCAGCTCCAACCTTCCATCTCAGCACCGACCCTATGACCTGTCCTACCTACCTATCTTCCTTCCCACCTATCCATCTCCACCTTCCTCTCTGACCTATCACCTCCATCCCCACCCCCATTCACCTATGGTACTCTATGCTACTTTCTCCCAGCCCCACCCCCATCTCATTTACCTCTCCACCCTGAAGGCTTTCTGCCTCTATTCCTGATGAAGAGCTTTTGCCCGAAACATCGATTTTCCTGCTTCTTGGATGCTGCCTGACCTGCTGTGCTTTTCCAGCACCACTCTGATCTAAACTCTGGTTTCCAGCATCTGCAGTCCTCATTTTTATCTAATCTTCAATCCTTACCTGGTCTGATGTGACTCATTCTTAAATGCCTTCTGGGCAATTAGGGCTGGACAATATTGCTTATCTAGTCAGCAATTCTCATTTCCCAGGAAGAACAATCCTTTTCAAAATCCTCTCTGACTTATTTTAAATGAAACATCATTAGGTCGTCTTCATACCAGAGTGTTGCTGGAAAAGCACAGCAGGTCAGGCAGCATCCGAGGAGCAGGAAGATCAACGTTTTGGGCAGAAGCCCTTCATTCCCGATGAAGTCTCCATTCCTGATGAAGGGTTTTTGCCCGAAACGTCGATCATCCCGCTCCTCGGATGCTGCCTGACCTGCTGTGCTTTTCCAGCACCACTCTGATCTCTACTCTGGTTTCCAGCATCTGCAGTCCTCACTTTTGCCTTCATACCAGGTTACTCCTACTTCCCAAAGGCATTGCAGATGCCCTAACGCTCCAACCCAGCTGATTTGAGCAATGGGCCCATCAACTGTCAACATGATTTTGATATTAATACAGAGTTACAACATTAATCACACAAACTGTGAGTTTACTAATCCTTGCCCACAATCCCATCCACTCATCCTTTGGCAGAATCACACACTGCCTCTTTCTGGGTCAAAATTAGTCTTGAATTTGGATTTTACATTTGAACATGAGTGTTACTGTCAAGTACAGACTGCTTCATAGTCACATTGACATGCAATATAAATACAAGCTGGAATATCCAAAGTAAAGTGAAATGAATTGCTATTGTCATTTCAAAGTGGAATGTACTCATTCATCTCTCATGTGTTTAACATCTGTACATTAGGTGATACATTTAAGCTCATCTTTTCCTAAGCAGTGGACTCTTCTGGTGATACAGTGCCACAATGAGTTACAGCAAAGATAGAATCTTCTTCTGGAATAATTTCAAACCTAGTAATTACTGTCATCTAAATCAAAACTTACCTCTAAATAATGAATACTAATCTACACAAGAGATCTTTACTGAGAAAAATTCAGATTGAATTATCCAGCTACTTCTATCACTATTTCACAGATGACATTTATTGCTACAAATCATTTTTTGATGTTTGAATTATTAATTCGTTTTCATGTTTTTTTGCATCAAATAACTGTTCCAAACCATAATTTTGAATTATATTTTAATCCTTATTTTTGAGGGTCTAGTGTGAGAAAAATTGATTCTGGATTCCGTTCTAAATTTCTTTTCCCCATTGACCAATTATAACATTGTATGTCCACACAGAGATTCAAAGTTCGGCATTTTATATTTAAGGAAAATAGTAATGCTCCAGCTTTCAATATCTCTTAAAAATACTTCATGAATAGATCTAGGTCCAAATGATATTCAGCATAAAAAATATAAAAAAGATGGAACCAATTTGGGCGGCATGGTGGCACAGTGGTTAGCACTGCTGCCTCACAGCGCCGGAGACCCGGGTTCAATTCCCGCCTCAGGCGACTGACTGTGTGGAGTTTGCACGTTCTCCCCGTGTCAGCGTGGGTTTCCTCCGGGTGCTCCGGTTTCCTCCCACAGTCCAAAGATGTGCAGGTTAGGTGAATTGGCCATGCTAAATTGCCCGTAGTGTTAGGTAAGGGGTCGATGTAGATGTAGGGGTATGGGTGGGTACGCTTCGGCGGGGCGGTGTGGACTTGTTGGGCCGAAGGGCCTGTTTCCACACTGTAAGTAATCTAATCTAATCAATTAAGTTTGAGTGTTCTGTCAAAACCGGTACAATACACAGCTCCTTACCAGATAAGAATTCAATGTATTTCTTTTACTTTTCAACTTAAACAATAACTCTGACTTTCACTTAAAATCTATAAATATGATTTTGTATAGCCAGATCTAAGATTCTCCTCATAATGAACTGAAGCTTCGAACAACATGCTGTGAATGATGAAGTACTGAAGATGGTAAAGAGTTTGGCACTCATGTGGAGTGAATATTATCTGTCACTTGTCAGCACAAGACTGGACGTTATTCAGGTTTTGTGAAAAGTCGGTGTGCATTGTATTGTTTTCAGAGAAATGTTGAATGGAACTAAATAGTTTGTCTTCTATCCCTTGTAACCTCAATTTTCATCCTGAAGTGGAGGCAGGTGTGGAGGTGGGTGTGCCATCTATTTTTTTTGTAACTAACTGGCACACTGGTCTGCTGGCATGCTCCAGCTTCTTGCCTACTTTCACCGTCATCCAGCTGCCAGTGGCAGGCAGCCTGTTTGGCTCATCACAGTGAGGGCACACTTAACACCTCTTTCTTTCCCCCAACTTTCAGAAGTGTCAGTGAAATCCATGGGGGGGGGTGGATGGTGGGGTACTCCTAGTGACAGGCTGGGGTGGGGGGGGGGAGGTGGTTGGCAGAGGTGGGTCCTGCAATGCAGCCAGGCATAGATCTGTTGGGGCATAAGAGACACCAATTCAGTTGCAAAGGTAGACACAGGTACAGGCATTGTGAATCAAATGGCCTTTTTCGAATTCTGTGATTCTGGGTTCACCCTTGTCCTTAAGGCATAACAATTGTGTCTGTAGTATATTTGGCATCACTTACAAATCTTTGGACGTGTACTTATGGCTCCCCAACAACAGCAGTTGCACCCACCTCTTCCAGCAGGGATGCTGGATATTCAGAGTCAAGAGCTCTCTCTTTGACCTTCTGCCTGAAGGTTCTCCCCATGTCCTTCATTAACCAAGACACCAGAAGGCAGAGTCCTTGAAAATCTCCTCAGTACCACCATGGCCACCTCTGGGTCATTATCCATGGAAATATGCCTGGTGTCACAATCCAGAGTCTGGAACTAAGATTCAGCCCGCTATGCCCTTTCCAGATACAATTCAGCACTACAGTCTTAGGAAGCTACACCAAGACATCCCAAGTTAATCAAGCTTAAAAAGGGAAAGTCCTCTGGCAGCTGGGAGCAATACCTGATATAAAATAAAATGTTTCTAGTCATTGGCGTTTAATCATTGCAACACCAGGACATCATTGCAGATGCTCCTCACAACATCATCATTGACGTTCTCCGTCTCATCTGATTTACAAATACCCTTTCCTCTGTTACAAGGTCAAGAATGAGACTGTGCACTGATTGTTCCAAACTATTTAGTTCCATTCAACGTTTCTCTAAAAACAATACAATGCACACCGACTTTTCACAAAACCTGAATAACGTCCAGTCTTGTGCTGACAAGTGACAGATAATATTCACTCCACATGAGTGCCAAACTCTTTACCATCTTCAGTACTTCATCTGGACAAGCCTATCAACATAAGTGCTATAGGATGAAGGCAATGTCAATAGATCCTGCACGATCAGGTTTCCTGTGGTGTAATGGAGTGCTGAGTGTGCACTGGGATGGATCTAATTGCCTCATTGCTCAAGCAGCTCTAGACCATCTTGACTAGGTCAATTTGCTTCATCATTGCCCCAATTCCTGAAGCCCTGAATGTCCTCTCCCTCTGTCACTGGCTCATTGTGATTCAACAAGCGACAGAATGTGCGGCAGCATCTTATCAAGTTACTACAACAGCACATTGCTGCCTCTAGGGCGTTGACAGCACAGAGCACCAAAATGATGGCAGCAGCTCCAGCTGTTAAGTTCCCTTCCAAATTACACACTACCTTGACTTGGACATAAATCACCAGTCCTTTATCATTGCTGAACCAGCTACATTCTTCTACATAAAACAAAGCAAGCATTTTCACTGCAAAGACCGTATTGGAACATGAAGAAAACCTACCTCCACATTCACAATTGGAGATGGGTAAGAAATCCTGGCCTTGCCAGGGCCTCTCATATTCCATGAGTAAATTATAAAAACCAAAAAAAAATCACTTATCATTCCCCACACTCTGCAAAATCTCTTGGTTAAATAAGAAAAGTATTTATGTGAGAGAAATTATGAGACCTCTTCACTCCAATGCAATAAGATCTGATCTATCAGACTCGGAAATTATTAAACTTACGTTTCCAGGAAAAAGCTTCTCTGAATAAATTGGAATTATTCTAAGGATTGTGGAATTTTTCAGATAATCCCATCATTTTCAATTGAACCTGTTTGTGATACTTAATATAATCCAGCTGCAATAAGGAAAGTTACATTGATTTAAAGTCAAGAAATTTTAGGTCAATAAACAGCCCAACGTTTACTTCGCAAAAAAAAGTTTTAATAAATTGCAATAATTTTTCATGTGATTCGTGTCAGTACTTTGATCTCCCTAAACAGATGACAATCTTGGATGCTTTTTCTAATTCATTTTGATTTGAAAGATCAATAAGCAAACTCTCGTGTTGAGTACAAATACAATAATTCAAAACATAAAACACAATATGCTCTGTTGTTTGATACATCATCACTGACACCATTCCAAGCTTTTAAAAAACGTTTGAGTCCATTCAATGCAGCTGCAATCACATATGTTGTTGAACAGTAAAACCAGATGCACATGAGGCTGGCTCTCAACTTTACTGCCCTTATGTTAAAAGCTGTAAACTCACATACCAACTCCATCTAACCTCTTCAACAGCAGATATCCTGCATTGACACGTTGCTTGCTGGACATAGGCAACGCAATCTTAATATGCTGCTTTTGTGGCCAAAGTCTTATTTATTTCAAATGGGTTAATATCAGAGAGAGCAAAATGAAGTGTCTCACAAGGTACCAACTCAAGCAAGCCCAGTCAACCCCACGTGGATGGTCATGAGTCTATGTTTTATACAGAGGCACAAAAGTTCAAGATTTCAGCTCAGAGCAGATTTTATAAACTGGCATGCCCATCATTTTCTGATGGTTGGAATGGCGTCCTTCTGTCCAAAGATGTGCAGGGTAGGTGGGTTGGCCATGTTACATTGCCCATGGTGTCCAAAGATGTGCAGGGTAGGTGGGTTGGCCATGTTACATTGCCCATGGTGTCCAAAGATGTGCAGGGTAGGTGGGTTGGCCATGTTACATTGCCCATGGTGTCCAAAGATGTGCAGGTTAGGTGGGTTGGCCATGTTATATTGCCCATGGTGTCTAACAATGTGCAGGTTAGGTGGATTGGCCATGTTATATTGCCCATGGTGTCTAACAATGTGCAGGTTAGGTGGATTGGCCATGTTATATTGCCCATGGTGTCTAACAATGTGCAGGTTAGGTGGATTGGCCATGTTACATTGCCCATGGTGTCTAACAATGTGCAGGTTAGGTGGATTGGCCATGTTACATTGCCCATGGTGTCTAACAATGTGCAGGTTAGGTGGATTGGCCATGTTACATTGCCCATGGTGTCTAACAATATGCAGGTTAGGTGGATTGGTCATGTTATATTGCCCATGGTATCTAACGATATGCAGGTTAGGTGGGTTGGCCATGTTATGTTGCCCATGGTGTCTAACAATATGCAGGTTAGGTGGATTGGTCATGTTATATTGCCCATGGTGTCTAACAATGTGCAGGTTAGATGGATTGGCCATGTTATATTGCCCACGGTATCTAACGATATGCAGGGTAGGTGGATTGGCCATGTTATATTGCCCATGTTGTCTAACAATATGCAGGTTAGGTGGATTGGCCATGTTATATTGCCCATGGTGTCCAATGATGTGCAGATTGGGTGGATTGGCAATATTATATTGCCCATAGTGTCTAACAATGTGCAGTTATATGGATTAGTCATAGTGCATGCAGGGTAATAGGGATAGGGTAGGAGGCTGAATCTGGATGGGATGTTCTTCGGTGGAGTGGTGCAGATGTGATGGACCGAATGGTCTCTTTCCACACCTTAGGGATTCTATGATTCTGTGCAGCAATGACTCTACAGCAGCCTCACATTTGAAATGAACCAGCAGTGTCACATTAAAGTGCAGCAGGGGCTTCTCTTCTGCAATAATTGTGATCACAGCTCTAGTATTTGGGTTAAAATCATGAACAAAGATTGACCTTGTGGCCTCCTGAGGTATAATTACAATGATAGGTACTGAAAAGACCTGCTGAATGGCAAAAGTATCTGCAACAAAGATTTGTACCTGTATTTCTTACAGCCACTTGCTTTCCTCTTTTCTAGTCTTCCTTTGTGCCCACATACCCTGGTTGTGCTGGACTCATCACAATTCAAATATATCCAAGCTATACGTAGCTACATTAATGTTATATATTACATTCTCATTTATTCTTTCACAGGAGGCATGGCCTACCCACACAGAGAATCTTCTGCAGAGTGGTCTCTGACATAATGAACTCTGGGTGGTTGAGATCTGTGCTGTCACCAATCCTCCACTCTCAACTGAATCTAAATCCTGTCAAATCATTAGTGTTGGAGGAGAGACCTCTGTATGTCTTAACAAGAAGACACACTTGTCTTACATAACAAGAGGCAATTTATTGCATGGTAACTATAGGTACAAGTTTTATTCACCAGTTAGGCACAATGACTTAAGACTGATAGAGGCCAAGGAGCTCACTTTTGTCTTCATTAGGACCTTTTCTGGACTATCTGATTTTCCACCTGAAGCTGAGTGAAGTTAGCAGATTGAGTAAAGTTACCAGATTGAGTGGAGCTTCATACAATTTCAGCATTAGTGCTTTCAGAACCATTACCTTACACACCATCTCCCTTCATGCTTTACAAAGGAGGTTCCTGGAGAACCTCTTGTTATTGTCTACAAACACCCAATGTAACCTTTGAACTAACTTCAAGCCCAAAAGTGCAGAAGCTTGACAATATAGCAAAACAATTAAAATAGGCTCAAACTTCATGAAGAGGAAGTTGGTAGTACATCAGAAATACAGAATGTTCTCTTGTGAGACATCAAGCTTGGATTAAGAATAAGTACACATTACTATTTTATCAGGATTTTATGCATACTAATAACAATCACTAAATCATGTGATAACTCTGGAGAAGAGTGGTTATCTTCTGTCAGGAACAATTTTTTTTATATTTAGGTGATCAGACGTAAAGGTTCCCCAGATGATGTTATTGGACAAGTAACTAGATTAGCTCGGCTTGTAATTGCAATGTAACTTGTTACTACTGTTACTGTGCAACAAATTGCCTCGTGTTATGTAAGACAGATGTCTTTTCTTATTAAAACTCACATTGGTCTATCCTCCAACACTGATGTTTAGAGAGACTTGTGTCTCTTAACATTCCCAGCATATATTATCGACCAGCCATTCTTGTCCTATTTGTGGGAAACCCTTGCAAACAGGTAAATTGCCATATTATGAACCTAATAGCAGCATTTCAAAGTAATCCATTAAAAGTTGGAACATGCTGAGGATATGGAAATCTCTATATAGATGCATGACCTTTCTTTATTACATGGAGAAGGTTTGCACAACAGAAAAGAGTATTATTTTGAAGTCACTCTGAGCTATTCCAAACATTTCTAATTCTTATGCCATAAAGTTGAGTTTATTTACAATTCTCTTCCCTGCTTTGTTACTTGAGCTTACACATGTATATATATTTCATATCATCCATGACAGAAGTGCAAATGAACTCCAGCTGGGGGATAGAACCAAGGTAACTATTAAAGATTGCGAGTCCCCCAGCTATTATTTGCTGAGGATTCATGATATAGTTAGATTCAGCATCACTTCTCATTTAGCAAAAGTAAGCATGTGCAGCTTTCTCTCAATGGGATTCAAACTCATTTCAACACCTGAGCCATGAGAAAGGGAATCCCACTGACGTTCATGCTCTGAGTGTACTCAATGAACTCATCTTCAGCAGTACCTCCTGAACCGAGAGCTTCCAGCATTTACCACGACAGAGAATGTGTCTGGGAATGTCAACATCTTCAGATTCCCTCCAAATCAGATGGCAACGTGACTTGGGCATATTTCACCAATTGTTCATTGCTGATGGGTTCACTGTGGGAGTGCCATTGCATGGACTGAAGTGGTCCATGATACAGTTCATTGCCACGTTTTAAAGGCAGTGAGGGATAGCCAGATTGACAACAGACACCCACGTCCCATGAATGAATGCACAAGTCAAGTCCCACTTCAATAACAGCTGTTAACAATGAGAATTACATGGCCCAGATCCTATCTAGTCATATATTCTATGTCCAAACCTTCACATTGGCTTGATGCTGTCAATATTTGAACATCAATGCATTTGATCATATGCAGTTCCTTCCTTGCAATATGATTGATTAAATTGTGTGCTTGCAGCATGAGCAACACTAGTAATGTTATTGCCAGTGTTTTTACTTATTGCCCAGTCTTAGCTGCTCTGACGGTATTAGGAGTCAACCCTGTAGATTAGATTCCCTACAGTGTGGAAACAGGCCATCGGCCTAACTAGTGCACACCGACCCTCCGAAGATTAACCCAGCCAGAACCATTTCCCTCTGACTAATGCACCTAACACTATGGGCAGTTTAGTATGGCCAATTCACCTGACCTGCACACCTTTGGACTGTGGGAGGAAACTGGAGCACCCGGAGGAAACCCACGCAGACACGGGGAGAATGTGCAAACTCCCCACAGACAGTTGCCTGAGGTGAGGATTGAACCTGGGTCCCTGGACATCCTCAACATGACGTCCCAACTCTATACTCAAAAGGTCTGAGCAATGAAGCCAAGCGTGCTAAATACCTTTTTTAACTGCCTTGTCTATATGAGATCCAATCCTCAAAGAATTATATACATGAGCCCCTAGGTGCCTCTGTTCTATAACAGTATCCAGGGCCCAGACATTAATTGTACAAGTCCTGCCCCTGTTTGTTGAACCAAATGCAATGAATGGGCCAAAAGTTGGAAATGGGACAAAACTGCTACTGTTCCAACGTCGACTTCAACGTCCTATAATGGTGGTGTTAAAGGAGACCAGATTTTAATGGCGTCCTCCTTTCCCTCAAGAAGTGTGGTAACATAGTGTTAATGTCAGCCAATTAATTCTTCAGAAACAATTGTTCAAATCCCACTGCGGCAGTTAGGGGAATTTAAATTCAATTAATAAATCTGGAATACAATGCTAATCTCTTTAATAATTATTACTACATCTTGGGTTTTAAAAAGAATCCAAACTGATTCACTAATTCCTGTCAGGAGAGGAAACCTGGCATCCATTCCAGGCTGACTGACTCATGAGTCTAAATCCACTGGGGATCTGGGAACCTTCTCAGTTAGACAGACCCAGATTAATACACTTTGGAAGCATGTACACCACATAGTTAGCGTCAGATGGCTCATTCCCACCTTTGCAAAGGCAGTTAGGAATGGGCAATACATTCTGGCCTGGTTAGAAATGCTCACAACCCAAGAATGAAAGAAAATTAGGCAAGGGAATTAGTTGGATTTTTGCAACAATATGACAGCTGCTCTGAGTTATTTTTGTGTGGAACTAACCACAAATTATAAGATATGTACTCAATTCAATTTTAAAACAAGTAATAGAGTAACCGGGAATATTTGGCATGGGCCTTACAAATACAGGAAGAAACAACTCGCAATGTCATTTGTCCTATATCATATCTTCCAGGTATCTTAAAACACTTTGCACACAATAAATTACTCTTATGATGAATTGTTGCCATTACTGTTATAAATGCAGCAGTTAATTAAAAACACTTAAAGCTTAAAAGTAATTAATATGAATTTGTTCAAGTCTATAACTTGCTGTTAGCATTTTGAAAACAGCCGGGGGGAGTAGTTTTCCTGGCATTTTACAGTGAATGTGCGGATTGTTTTCTCTCAGTGTAAAGGGTGACCACTTGCACTGTGACAATTGTTGATCAATAAATGCCTTCAGGACTGGATAAGTGCCATCAAGATGGATGCTAACATCAAAAAACGTTAGTCACTACTAGATAAGATTGTCTTGTGTTTCTTTTTATTTCACAAAATGAAAAAAGCAGAGAAAAATCTCAGAAATGCTAAACTCCCCATGGGGTGAAAGGTCATCTTATCAATCTGGTGGTCCTCGTTGTACAGTGATAGCAGATCGAATGATTCTGAACTCTTGTAGGGTGGGCAGTGTTCTGACTGCGACGATGTGTCAGGAAGCTGCCTGCTCAATGGAAGTACTTTACAGCACAGTGGTTTCCTATCTGGAGTCCCTTTTCATCAGGCCATCCTGCCATTATTGCGGATTCCAGCAAAAAACAAACAAATTCTCAACTCGTTTCTTTAAACTTCTCCCGTGCGGCATCCCAGAAGGTCAGGCAGCAAGTGATGGAGCATGCACTGTATCCTGGATCTGAACCTGTAACACTCTCATCCAGGCCTGAAATGCCAATGCCAACAACATTGTGGCAGCACTGTGGTCAATGTGGCAGCACTGAAATGGGTTGTGCTACTTTCCTGTTCCTGCTCAGTGAACTGAATGAACCAGACTGATTCCCGGATCAATATGAAGAAAGCATGGATTAACTGGGCTTGTATTCACTGGAATTTAGAAGAATGTGGGGAAACCTCATAGAAACATCCAAAATGCTGATGGGACTGGACAGGCTAGATGTGAGAATAATGTTCCTGATGTTGGGCAAGTACAGAACTGGGGGTCACAGTCAAGGAATAAGGGGTAAGATATTCAGGAATGAGATGAGTAAGAATTTCTTCACTTAACGAGTTGTGAACCTGAAGAATTCTCTATCACCGAAAATTGTTGGGGCAAGTTTGTTAGATATATTCCAGAGGAAGCTGGACATGGAGCTAAAGGGATCAAAGGGTTTGGAGAGAAAGTGGGAATGGGATATTGAGGTTGTTTAGGTGAAAGTGAGTGCTGCAGATGCTGGAGATTAGAGTCAAGTGTGTGTTGCTGAGAAACACACAGTAGGTCAGGCAGCATCTGCGGAGCGGGAAAATTGACGTTTCAGGCAAAAACCCTTTATCAGTCAGGATCACACTAAATGGTGATGCACACATGAAGGGCTGAATGGCCTACTCCTGCACATATTTTCTATGTTTCTCTGAAATTTGGCCCCGAAAGGACTTATTCAACTTTCTAACTGCATGGCTCAGTGGTTAGCAGTGCTGCCTCACAGCGCCAGTGACCTGGGTTCGATTCCAGCTTCGGGTGACTGTCTGTGTGGAATCTGCACATTCTCCCCGTGTCTGTGTGGGTTTTCTCCGTGTGCTCCAGATTCCTCCCACACTCCAAAGCACTCCAAAGTTGAGTGAATTGGCTATGCTAAATTGCCCATAGTGTTCAGGGATGTGTAGGTTAGATACATTAGTCAGGAGTAAATGTAGAGTAATAAGGTAGGGAATGGGTCTGGGTGAGATACTCTTCAGAGGGTCGGTGTGGACTTGTTGGGCCGAAGGGCCTGTTTCCACACAGGGATTCTATGAAATACAGCAAGAATTGGAATTTATATCATACCTTTAATATGGTAAAGCATCTGAAGGTTCTACAGATGTACGCAAGGCTGAAACTGTCACAATGGCTGTTCTATTTTTCAAAGATTATCTGCAATTGGTTATGTCCACATAGTCTTTCTGATGATAAATTACTGTTATCAGTGGCCCCTGCAAGGTCACAGGAAAAATCAAAGCAGAAGGTGAAGGGTGACAGAGAAAGAGTGGGCGATGGAATTATTTTATGATGCTCTTGTCAAGATATGGGCACACATCCATTGAGATTCGATGCCCATTTCACCACTTCTTCACTGGGGATCATATTTCAAAGGTCCCTGCTCTTCTGGGTGACACAGAATTCATGGTTACTTGAAGAAAAAGGCATTGACCTCAATCCATAGAAACGAGTCATTTCTGGTAGTACATGTCTCGATAGACCTAACTTCAGTTGATTTCCAACCAGAAAGTTAAGCAACGCCATGCTGATGGATCTGATGACAAATCTTAGCAATGGGGAAAAAAAAGCAAATCTACTTTTCTCACCATTTTACTGAAGGAAAACTCTAACCATGAATTTAAAGGTGTTTATTACCTCCAGCTCCTTTCAGGTTAGGTTCCGTTCAGTGTCAACTGATGTGGGGGTCTCTGGAAGGTTAGATTGTGGAATCCACCTTTCTCTCTGCAGCTTCTGGTCAGATGTACAGTAAATGGAATATGGAGGAAAGTCTAGGAATATCCTAATTGTGATCACCAAAGCTGATGGCATAGATGAACAAATATAAGAACATAATGATAGTGGAAAGCATAGACCATAGTCTCCCTCAGCCTGATTCTCCATTCAAATGATGATGATTGACATTCTACCTCACCTCCACTACCCTGTCTGTTCCCCATAGTCCTTGATTCATGGCGAGGCTAATAATTTGCCCATTTTAGTTTTAGTATATTCAACAATGTATGGTCTACAACCTTCTAGTGCAGCAAATTCCAACAATTCATAATCCTTTAACCGAAGGGCAGCACTATTACCTTAAAGCACCAGGGACCCGGGTTCGATTCCACCTTCGAACGACTGTCTGTGTGGAGTTTGCATGTCTGCCCCGTGTCTGCGTGCGTTTCCTCCGGGTGCTCCAGTTTCCTTCCACAGTCCAAAGATGTACAAGTTAGATGCATTTGCCATGCTAAATTCCCCTAGTGTTCAGGGATGTATAAGCTAGGGGCATTTGTCAGGGGAAATGTAGAGTAGTAGGGTAGGGGAATGGGTCTGGGTGGGATACTCTTCAGAGGGTCGGTGTGGACTTGTTGGACCAAAGGGCTTGTTTCCATAGGGATTCGCTGATTCCATGATCTGCTTAGGAAAAGTAACATCTGACATGGGCACTGAGGGTGACTGGAAACAAATGCCTGCATTATTCAAAGTCAATGCTGTATTATGAAGGAAGCATGTACAGAATTCCTGTTTCTATAATCATAGTGCTTTTAAAAAAACTGATTTCAACCAAGAGAACCACAGGGCCCTCTTGGAGTGTCTATTATGTATGAGAACAGTGACTAAACCCTCATTTAAGCATCTGCTCTTCATCCAACCTAATGTTATTTTTGGCACTGGATGAAATTCCTTTCATGTAATGCTCTAAGAGACAGAGTGCTTCACCAAGAAGGTCACATCTCAGCCATCAATAAAGCTACTTAAATTTGCTTCCTTATCATTCTCAGTATAAGCAGAATAAAATCCAGAAACACAAAAACTGTCTTTTCTGTTTGCATACTGCCTGTTGTGGTGTTCCAGCATTTTCCTACTCAGATTTCCAGCATTTGAGGCCAACAATTAACTGTTTTACACTTAATTTGTAGAAAAGTTTAGACTTCAAGTGTGGTTCTTTAGCACACATTCTGATTCCTGTAAAGCCTGGGGTCACCTTTGGCTATTTGCTGCCATGTACCAGCTGTTTAAATATTGTGGTGACAAAAGCCAGATTTCAACAGTGAGTAACTCACCTCCACACTTACCACAGCCTTTCCAACATCTGCAAGGGCAAGTCAGGAATGTGATGGAACAATAACACTTGCTTAGAGCAATATCAATATCAATTGTGAAACTCAGCATCATCCAATGCAAAACAGTCCACTTGCTCGGTGCCGCTTCCAACTCCACCACCCACCCCCACCCCCCCACCCCCCCCACCCCACCCCGGTAAATGTCCCCATCGTCCTCCAATGGCAGCAGTGTGTATCCTCTAGAACATGAGCAAACCTACTAAGGCTCTTTTAACAACACTTCCTAAACCCTTGACTCATACAGCTTCGAGGAATTGAATGCAAGAGAACAGCAAAAACTGTCCTCCAAGACATTCAACATTCTGGCTCGGAACAGTGGTCTGTTTTAAACAAACACATAAGATCACCGAACTTTGGTTTGCATTGGATTTAATTTATGCTGGATAATCTGAGATTATTGCTGTGCCTGGGTTCGAAAGGGTTAATATTGAGATGTGCTGTAAGCATACCCACTGAAATGATGTCACATAGGCTTGGATGCAGATTAACTTCATGATCTCAAAGAAGCAAGGCGTAACATCAAGGCTTCCTCTTTAGTAACGAAGTCTAACGTATCAATGTAATCCATAACTAGTTGTTAAGGTGCAACAAGCTATACTTTATTAACTACGAGAGACCAGGAAGTGGGTTTGCTCAATCATACAATGCCAAGTTGCACTAGTTTGGTTGACTTTGGACAAAACAGTGCTGTGGAGTACAGCACACCGTCATGAAACCTCGAGGTATTTGTGTTTCAAACTTCAGAAAAAGTGGGATGTTCTGACTTTGAATTCTTGAAACAAAACAGTAACGAGACAGATTCAATCATTTTAATCCCACTTCAGGCAAATTTTTCATGACCATATCTTCATGAGAATTTATGTTGGCCAGATAATAGGGTACTAAACTGTTAGAAGATGCCAAAGATTCGCAATATCACCACTGCGGAGTTAGAGTCATCGAGTCATAGAGATGTACAGCATGGAAACAGACCCTTCGGTCCAGCCCGTCCATGCCAACCAGATATCCCAACCCAATCTAGTCCCACCTGCCAGCACCCAGCCCATATTCCTTCAAACCCTTCCTATTCCTATACCCATCCAAATACCAGTTTTATTTCTTCACAGATCGTAGACACTGCTGACTAGGCCAGTGTTTCTCACACAATGTGAATTAGTCTGGTGATCTGCCATCTTGAATTGCTGCAGTCCATGTAATACAGGTGCACCCACCCACAATGCTGTTAGGGAGGGAGTTCTGGAATATTGACGCAGTGACAGTGAAGAAAGATACATTTCCATGGCAGGATGGTATGGGGCTTGGAGGGGAATATGCAGAAGTAGATGTTCTCATGCATCAGCTGATTATGTCCTTTCAGGTGGTTCAGAAGGTACTGTGGAAGAGGCCATGGTGAGTTGCTACATTATATATGATCACCTGAATAAAGAGCATGACTAGACCATTTAGCCTGTCGATCCTGCTCAGTCCATTAATAAGATCATGACTGATCCGATTGTAACCGCAAAACCACATCGCTGATAGCCTTTCATCATGTCCTTACCAAAACTGAATCCACCACCGATATAAAAATATTCAAAGACTGGTTCTTTCCAGGAAGAGAGTTCTAAAGACTCTACAATCTTCTGAGAGAGAAGATTTTGCCTCATTAGTTTTAAACAGGCAACCCTGATTTTTAAACCGTGACCTCTAGTTCTCCATTCTCACAAAAGAGGACATTGTCAATATTCTGCAGGATCTTAAATGTTTCAAACAGGATACCTCTTACTCCTCAGGACTCCAGTGATTTCAAGCCAAACCATTCCGCATGCCACAGCCCACTCAATCCACATATTAGTCTGGCAAACTATCTCTGAACTGCTTCCAATAAATTTATTTCCTTCCTTACTCAGGTATGCATTACTCCAGATGTGGTTTTACCAGTGCCATGTATAACTGAAGCTTAACCTCCATCCTTTTATATTCAATATCTATTCCAATAAATGATACTATTCTTTTAGCTTCCTGATTATTTGTTCTATCTACACTCTAACCTTGAGGTTCATACACTCTAACACCCGGATCCTGCTCGAAGCACAGCAAACTCTCAGTAACTTGACAGTAAAGTTTTGCTTATTCTTCCTGCCAACATTTTCTCACATTCTCCATTTGCCAGATTTTTATCTACTCATTTATATGTATCTACACTAACAGTAATATAACATATCAGGATATAGATCTTTTCTAGCCTCCTTACGTCAGCTTGGCAAATTACTTTCCTATCTATTGGTCATCAGTATACTTTCTACCCCTGCATCCAAGACACTGATATAAACTACAAACAGTTGAAATGCCAGCACTGATCCTTGGGGCACACCACTCATTACATTGCGCCTACCTGAAAAAAGACCCACTTATTCTTACTATCTGCTTCCTGTTAGCCAGACAATCTTCTATCCATGCCAATGATCCCCCGTACCATGACGTTTTATTTTCTGCAATAATCTTTGATGTGACCCTTTAGCAAATGGATTTTGGAAACCTGAGTTCAATACATCCACCTTTTTGTCCACAGCACTGTACATGTTTCTTTCTCAAAGAACTCAAGTAAATTGGTTAAACATGATTTACCATTCAGAACACTGTGTTTACTCTACCTGATTATCTTGGACTCATCAGAAATGTCCTGCTGTAACTTATTTTTAAAAAGCTCCTAACATATTCCTTTTGATAGATGTTAAGCTTACTGTCTGGTAATTTCCTGTTTTTTGTCTCCCTCCTTTATGAATAAAAGAGTTAGATTCAATACCTTCCAATCTAATGAGACTTCCTCTGACTCTAGGGATTTTTAGAAAATTAAAGTCAATGCTAGCAAAGTAACTGCACAGAGGCTGGTATCCTGTCACCCTATACTTACACGTGGAGAATCCTTGACACTGATCCAGCTCCCTCAGAGTCAGCTCTCAGAGTGAACAGAACCTCTGACACTCCTGTTTATATCTGTCAGTCAGGGCTCCCTGATTGGACCAGAGTAACAGTCCCAATCAGGGAACTCATATGCTATGAGATCTATGTGGCTGACTTCATTACAATCACTACAGCACGTATTATTTCAGTAGCTACTTCGAGCTTGCTCTATCATAATCAGCAGGGTGGCATGGTGGCTCAGTGTTTAGCACTGCTGCCCTACAGCACCAGGGACCTGGGTTCAACTCCAGCCTCGGGCGACTGTCTATGTGGAGTTTGCACATTCTTCTTGTGCCTGCATTGGTTTTCTCCTGGTGCTCCAGTTTCCTCCCACAATCCATAGATGTGTAGGTGAGGTAAATTGGCCATGCTAAATTGCCCATAGTGTTCAGGGATATGTAGATTAGGCGCATTAGTCAGGGGTAAATGGGCCTGGATGGGTTACTCTCATGAGGGTCAGCTTGGACTTTCTGGGCCAAATGCCCTGTTTCCACACCGTAGGGATTCTATATTCTATACCTGTATAAACCCAAACATTTGTCAGCACATAGCGTCAACAAATTAAGTATTGTTCTCGAGTGAAAGTAATTTTCTTGAGTTGCTCTCTCTCATCCATTTCCTGATTTATTGCTGCTTCTGGGAAGTCATCTGCATACTCTACAATGAATATGATGCAAAATAATGTTGCACACTGTGTTAATATAATTCTAGATTTGGACAATATTTGTTGAATAATGCTGAGTGTGCAAAGAGTTATGCTAACAACCAATTTAGGGCTGTCATTCAAGCTCACAGTGTGGTGCTTTTGAGTGTACTGGAAGGTATATATATTTCTATTCAGTACTTCAGTCTTCACAGATAGAAAGAACATGTAACTGCTTTAATTCAAAACAGGTGACAGCCATTCAATGGTTCATTTCTCAGGGCAATTCCCTGAGAACCTGCTTAGACTAAAATTTATTAAAGACTGGCTGTTAATGTGTCAATCAACATTAATGTATGGGTTCACCATGGCAACATCACTATCAATCAGAATCCACTTGGCAACCAATCAACACTTTCTCACAGAGTACAATGTTGGATTTCCTCTTAAATTATTATTCTTGCGAATTGTCCTGATGAGATTAGATGAAAAGAATTATTTAACAAAACTCCTAAATAACATTTTTCTTTTATCTTGTTTCTACTCTAATTTACCACATCTCCCCAAATTTGATCTCTTGCCGTCAATGTTTAGTTTAAAATTATCTCTATGTCTTTAGTCATATAGCTCAGAAGAACACCAGCTCCACACAGTTCAGGTGGGGACCTCCTCTTTAGTACAGATCTCATTTTCTCCATTATTAGTGCCAGTGCCCTGTGAACTGGAACCCACTTCTCCCACACCAGTTTTGAGTCCCACTGAGCCAGTCTTTGCCAGTCGTCTTGCTCTTCACATTTGCTCCATGATAATTTGCACATGGCTCACATAATTATCCAGAGATTATGACTTTTGAGAATTTGTTTCTTGCTTTGGAACATATTTCCTCATAATCGTCATGCAGAACCTTCTTGTTTGTCTTGTCTACACCCTTGTTACCTATATGGACCACAATGGCCAGATCCTCCCCTTCACACTATAAGCTTCTCTCCAGCTCTAAGTGGTCATTCCAAGCTCTGGCACTGGGCAGACAACATGATGGTCTAGATTCTCATCGTTTGCTGCAGAGAGTGCTGTCAATGCCTCTGGTTATACTGTCTCCTAATAAGACTGCATTCTTTTTTGTTACTCTATGTTTCAGTACCAGGGCACCATGATCTGCTAACTCACCCATCCTGCAGCCTCTACTCCCATTCCAAGCCACCTGAAAGAACTTCAAGCCTGTTGGACAAATGCAAGGGTTGAGGCTCCTGCACCCCTGCCAACTTGGTCCCCTTACCTGCCTCCATCACTACCATTCTCCTGTTCCTGAACACTGACCAAATCAGAAAACATAATCCTAACCAGTATGACAGACTCTGACTAAAAATAACCCCTGCTGGATTTCTGTTGTGTTGCAGTGTCTGTGGTTGAGCCTCCAGCTCATAAGCTCTATACCTGACCTTCCTCAAGCTTCAACAGTTACTATATGCGTTTGCCTAAGAGCAAATGAGCTATGAGCTCCCATATACTTCAGCTGCGTCATATTACCTGCACTGCCATCCTTAACGTCTTCTGAAAAACAACTTAATTACTTTATTCAATTATACGTTCAGTTTTTTTTATATAATAGTATTAATTTTAACACCAGTGATGAAAGTATTTTGGAACTTAGGACCAAAATAAACCTTAGTCACACATTTACCAAATAATTGGCTTCTTCTCCTATTATCGAATCCCTAGAATGAGAAAGTAGGCTATTCAGCCCATCAAATCTACACTGCCTCTCTGAACAGCATCTCACCCAGACTCACCCTACATTTCCCATGGCCAATCCACCAAGCCTACACATCCCTGAACACTATGGGCAATCTAGCCTGGCCAATCCACTTCACTTGCACATCTTTGGACCACCCGGAAGAAACCCACGCAGACACGGGGAGAATGTGTAAACTCCACACAGTCACCTGAGGCTGGAATTGAGCCTGGATCACTGGTACTGTGAGGTAGCAGTGCTGATCACTGAGCCACCCATATTGTAGAATAAGAATCAACTCGAGGGTCCTCAAGAAATGGGAAAAAGCCAAAGAGCACCTGTTACCCATTCTCCCCTTAATCACCCAACTCCAAGCACTCCATTGTAAGGCACAGCCAGAGTCCAGAGCTTGGATTTGCTGGAGGTGGGAAGGCAATGGGATCCTGAGCTGTTACTAAGCCAAGTCACTTATTCACCAAATGACTCCACGCCTACCACCTTCAGCTGGAAAATTCTGCCTCATCACTCCTTGTTCATAAACTCCAGAACTTCCAACCCTGTCAATCTTCAATGCTCAAAGGTCAAGGCAGTTCCCCAATAGCAAACCTACAGCTATCTTCTCAATTGACAAGGAACTTGTTGAAATGGATAATCTTCCTTTCTTCTTCCACAAGTATTATCAAATAGAACTTGGGATAACCATGCTAATTGCCTTTTGACTAAATCTTGGTGAATGGATGGGAAGTCTAGCTCAGTCTTTGAATTGAACCTGGATTATAAGTAGAGTTCATCTCTGTATCTGGATGAGAAATACTGTCTTGGATGATATTCAGTTGTCCCTATGCCATGTTTGAACTTTTGATGGCCCTTGGTAGGGGTATGGATTTATAGGAAAAACGTATGAATTGATATTATTACATAATATTTGTGACCAATAGCAGCTAAATAATAAAATTAATGGCTTTACCTTAATGAAAGTTGTGTTATTTCTTCATATGGGCTCTGTGATCGAACTAGCATTTATTGACCATCCGTAATTATGCTGCAGTAGGTGGGCCAGTTCCTTGAGCTGCTGGTGTCTATGTGGTGTAGGTACACCTTTAATACTGTGGGGCAGGAGATGTTGATGTTTTGACCCAGCAACACTGAAGGAACAGCGACATAGTTGCAAATTGAATGCTGAGTGGCTTGGAGGGGAACTTGCAGATGATGGTGTTCCCGTTTACCTGCTGCCTTTATCCTTCCTAATGATAGAGGTCACAAATTTGAAAATTACTGTCACAGGAGTCTGGACGAGTTACTGCAATGCATTTTGTAGATGCCACTGTGCTCCAAGGGTAGATGGAGTGAATTGTTAAACAGGTGAATGGGGTGCTAATCAAGTGAACCAATTCATCCTGGATGATATCAAGTGTTACTGTTATTCAGTTAAATAGAAAGTGTTTCATTAAACTCCTGACTTGGACCTTTGTAAACAATATGCAGTCTTTGAGGAGATAGGACTAGAGTAACATGCTACAGAGTTCCCAGCCCTCTGCCCTGCTGTTGTAACCAAACCAATATTAAATGTTTCTCAGATTACCAAAAGTCCTTATCAACCTTCGCCATAAGAAATCAGCAGCCATGTTGTAAGGATTGTCATTCCAGTATTGACAGGAGGTGTATGACAGGGCCATGTTGGAGTCCCAGCGCATCTGGTTCTGTGGGAAGCACACAGGAAATTGAAACTTCCAGTGGACAATCTCCTGGTGTCTGGAAACCTCCAAAAAGGTCCCCAGCTCTGAATTAGAGTTGGAGACTTCAGTGGGTTCCAACCAAGTTAGCTTAACAGGGGACAAGAAAATGTTAGCAGAATTAAAACCCACTGTAACTCCTGGGCAACTATTAAATTGACTCCCACCCATCCCTTCAGCTCGCCATTGGCACCCTTATTTATTCTCCAGATCACCCCCCCCCCCCCCCCCCACTGGATATCTACTCTCTCCACTGACCTGAAAACACCTGACATGACTCCCCACTGACCTTCCAATATCCCTAGATGGCTGACAGAGGACTATCTTCCCCTTCTCTAGTACTCATCTCACCCAACACCACACCCTTTACCTAAATTATGGAATCAATTTAGGTAAAGGGGCAGTACAGAGAGATCTGGGTGTTCTTGTACACCAGTCAATGAAGGCAAGCATGCAGGTACAGCAGGTAGTGAAGAAGGCTAATAGCATGCTGGCCTTCATAACAAGAGGAGTTGAGTATAGAAGCAAAAAGGTGCTTCTGCAGCTGTACAGGGCCCTGGTGAGGCCACACCTGGAGTACTGTGTGCAATTATGGTCTCCAAATTTGAGGAAAGACATTCTGGTTATTGAGGGAGTGCAGCGTTGGTTCACGAGGTCAATTCCTGGAATGGCGGGATTACCTTACACTGAAAGACTGAAGTGACTGGGCTTGTATACCCTTGAGTTTAGAAGACTGAGAGGGGATCTGATTGAGACATATAAGATTATGGAAAGATTGGACACACTGGCAGCAGGAAACATGGGTGAGTGCCAAACCAGAGGACACAGCTTAAAAATACGGGGTAGACCATTTAGGACAGAGATGAGGAGAAACTTCTTCACCCAGAGAGCGGTGGCTGTGTGGAGTGCTCTGCCCCAGAGGGCAGTGGAGGCCCAGTCTCTGGATTCATTTAAGAAAGAGTTGGATAGAGCTCTCAAAGGTAGTGGAATCAAGGGTTATGGAGATAAGGCAGGAAGAGGATACTGATTAGGAATGATCAGCCATGATCATATTGAATGGCGGTGCAGGCTAGAAAGGCTGAATGGCCTACTCCAACACCTATTGTCTATTGTCTATTGTCTATTGTCTACCTCACAACTTACCACACATCCCTACATCCAATGCTGACTGTTGTTTCCATCTCTGACAGCATCAAAATGTCCCACGACATTACTTGATCCCCCTTGAACAACTCTCAGCCCCTGTCAACGCACTTGCCAACCTACCCACAAGCTAACCTACCATCTTAAGGCACTATCTATCCATCTATTAATGTACCACACTGTCCAACGACAACTTTACAATCTGATCAAGCTGCCACTCTACTTTCACAAAGTTACCTGACTTAGTTCAATTACCCACACCAATTCCCCAGGTATCGTTAAATAACTTTGAATGGTAAAATAAGTCAGACAATATAATGACACTTTAATTACACAGCCAACTACTGTCATATTGTATTGGGAGATAGTGCCAGTATATTGTCCCTGTTGGTTTCTGCAGGAACCATCTGGAATATCTTTAATGGATTCACAATCACCAATCCTTCCTGCTTTTATTAATTAAGCGATTGATACCATGTGTGAAAGGATACCTTTGCCTAAACAGAGACACACACAAGAATTCCTAGAGGCATGTCATTCCAACCGGAACTCTATCAACAAACTCATCGAGTTAGACCCCATCTACCACTCCCTGAGAAAAAGAACAGGAAATGACATCACCTCATGAAATGACATCGCCAACCTAAAGAAACCCAAACATATAAATAGAAAGCAGGAATCATCAACAGTGCTTCGCCTGGAGGCCCACTGAAGATGTTATCTAGTAAGGTGACGAAACATTTGGAAATGAATCTTCCAGCTCAGCGAGCAAACTTACATCCAGAACCTCAACATGAGCTACAAATCTTCTCAAAACTTGCTAAGTAGCTACTTACATTACATCTAAAATAAATAATTGGCACCTGTGAGACATTGAAGCCCAATGTAAAGATATAGCGGCTGTATGTGGAGAATTGGTAGGGAGCACAGACAACTCTCTAATGAGCATGTAGAGAACTCTCTGCAACACTGGATAGCTCCTCCCAGGGGCAGTTCTTTATACCTACCTGGTGGAACTTATGTAGTGATGCCTGCTGACCTTTCAGATACAAACTGCCTGATACAACAATTGCACTACAATTGATTAATAGAAATAGCACTGAATATTTAGAAGGAGCAGAAAAATAATAAAGAAACTATGTATTTACATTGTTTTTACCTTTCTCTGCTATCTGTATGGTAATTGTTGATGACCTTAAGGGGCATTCCCAGGGCCTCTAGCATCATAGGAGACATGGCATCACTTTTTGTGTTGTTGTGAGGCCTGGACAGTCAGCTGTGAAAGAAGCATCTGGAATGGCCAGACTAGAGAGACTTGGAAACCTCACTACAAATACGTGGAAAGGTAAGAGGGAATTTTTTTTTATATATGATCACCATCAGAGGGATTTGTGCCATTGGTAATCAGACACTCTAGGCCATTATTGTCATGAGGTGAGGTTTTAAAAAGTCAGAAGAGTCATGATGGGCCAAACGATCATGTGCAGTCATATGATTCTATGAGTTTAGATTTAATCGCTCAATGGTGTAGCAAATTCCTGAAGTATCAATACTGCTACTGGACTGTTTTTAAACAAACAAACAGAAAAATCCCATTTGCCGCACAGTTTTGGATAACTCCACCACAATGAATTTCATCTTTAAGCATCATATTTAAATAGTTGGGTTATCCATCGATTATTGCAGTGTCAGGTAGAGTTTTCAACAGGGGGCTGGCAACAGGAGAACTACCACCAGTCAGTATAGGAGCAGAATTAGGCCAACGTGCCCATTAAATATGCTCCACCATTCAATCATGGCTGATATGTTTCTCAACCCCATTCTCCTGCAGTCAGTGTGATGGGTTGAAGTGTGTCTATTTTAACGCAACAAGTATCAGGAATAAGGGTGACAAATTCAGAGCATAGTACTTGGAACTATGATGTTGTTGCCATTACACAGACTTGGATATCATGGGAGTAGGAATGGTTGTCGGATGTTCAAGAGCTTAGATGTTTCAAAAGGAATAGTGGGGGAGGTAAAAGAGGTGGAGGAGTGGTGTTGCTAATCAGGGACAGTATCCCACCTACAGAAAGGGAGATCGATGAGGAGAGTTTGCCTACAGAGTCAGCATGGGTGGAAGTCACAAGGAGTAGTTACTTTAGTAGGAGTTTTCTACAGGCCCCCCAATAGCAACAGAGACACAGAGGAGCAGATTGGGAGGCAGATTATGGAAAGGTGCAGAGGCAACATAGTTGTTGTCATGGGTGACTTTAACTTCTCTAATATTGATTTGAACCTACTTAGTTCAAATAATTTGGATGGACCAGTTTTTGTCAGGTGTCTCTGGTGTCAGGTGTCCTGATGCAATATGTTGATAAGCCAACTAGAGGTGAGGCCATATTGGATTTGGTACTTGGCAACGAACCTTGCCAGTCGTCAGATCTTAGTGGGAGAGCATTTCAGTGATAGTGATCACAACTCCCTGATCTTTACTATAGTCATGGAGAGGGTTAGGAGCGGATGGTATGGGAAAGTATTTAATTGGGGGAAGAGGAATAACAATGCTATTAGGCAGGGACTGGGGCACTTAATTTGGCAACAGATGTTCTCAGGGAAAAGCACAACAGAAATATGGAGGCTGTTTAGGAAGTACTTGCTGGTAGTGCTGGATAGGTTTGTCCCACTGAGGCAAGGAAGGAGTGGTCGGTTGAAAAAACCTTGGGTGACAAGGGATGTGGAACATCTAGTCAAGAGGAAGGAGGAAGCTTACTTAAGGTTGAGGAGACAAGGATCTGACAGGGGTTTAGAGGGTTACAAGGTAGTCAGGAATGAATGAAAGAACGGACTTGGGAGAGCTAGAAAGGACATGAAAAGGCTTTAGTGGGTAGGATTGAGGAAAACCCTAAGGCATTATACACAAGGAACAAGAGGATGGCCAAAGTGAGGGTAGGGTTGGTCAGGGATAGTGGAGGGAACTTGCACCTGGAGTCAGAGGAAGTAAAGGAAGTCCTTAATGATTGCTTCTGTATTCACTACTGAGAGGGACCTTGATGTTTCTGAAGACAGCATGAAGCAGACAGATATGCTTGAACAGGTTGATGTTAGGAAGGACGATGTTCTCAAAATTTTGAAAATCATAAGGATAGGTAAGTCCCCTGGTACAGATAGGATATACCCATGGTTATTACAGGGAGTGAGGGAAGAGATTGCTGCTCCTTTGGTTATTATCTATGCATCCTCACTGTCCACTGGAATAGTGCCAAATGATTGGAGGGTGGAAAATGTTATTCCCTTGTTCAAGAAAGGGATTAGGAATAATTGCAGACCAGTCAGTCTTATGTTAGTGGTGGGCAAAGTATTGGAGAGAAGTCTGAGAGCCAGGATTTATGATCACTTAGAAAACCATAGTTTGATTAGAGATAGTCAGCATGGCTTTGTGAGGGGCAAGTCATGCCTCACAAGCCTTATTAAATTCTTTGAGGATATGACAAAACTCATTAATGAAGATAGAGCCATGGACTTCAGCAAGGTGTTTGATAAAGTTCTCTATGGTAGGCTCATTCAGGAAGTAAGGAGGCATGGGATACAGGGAAATCTGGCTACCTGGATACAGAATTGGCTGGACCAAAGAAGACAGAGGGTTGTAGCAGATGGAAAATATCTAGCCTGAAGCTTGGTGACCAGTGGAGTCCTGCAGGGATCTGTTCTGGGACCTCTATTCTTTGTGATTTTTATAAATGACTTGGATGTGGAAATGAATGCGTAGGTTAGTAAGTTTGCTGATGACATGAAGGTTGGTGGAGTTGTGGATAGTGTGGAGGGCTGTTGTAGGTTGCAATAGGACATTAACAGGATGCAGAGCTGGGCTGAGAAGTGGCAGATGGAGTTCAACCTGGAAAAGTGTGAAGGGATTCAGTTTGGAAGGTCAAATTTGAATGCAGGTTACAGGATTAAAGGCAGAATTCTTGGTAGTGTGGAGGAACAGAGGGATCTTGAGGTCCATGTCCATAGTTCCCTCAAAGTTGCCACCCAAGTTGGTAAGGTTGTTAAGAAGGTGTATGGTGTGTTGGCTTTCATTAGCAGGGAGATTGAGTTTAAGAGCTGCGAGGTTATGCTGCAGCTCTATAAAGCCCTGGTTAGACCACACTTAGAATATTGTGTTCAGTTCTGATTGCCTCATTATAGGAAGGATGTGGAAGACTTCGAGGGCAGGCAGAGGAGATTTACCAGGATGCTGCCTGGACTGGAGGACATATCCTATGAAGAAAGGTTGAGGGAACTAGGCTTTTCTCATTGGAGCGAAGAAGGATGAGAGGTGACTTGATAGAGGTGGACAAGATGATGAAAGGCATAGATAGAGTGGATAGCCTGACTTATTTTCCCCAGGCAGAAATGACTATCACGAGGGGGCCTGATTTTAAGGTGATTGGAGGAAGATTTAGAGGAGATGTCAGAGGCAGGCACTTTACACAGAGAGTGGTGATACATTCGGGATGTTTAAATGACTCTTGAATAGGTACATGAAAGATAGTACAATGAAGGGTATGTCGGTTAGTCTGATCTTAGAGTAGGAGAAATGTTTGGCACAACATTGAGGGCCGAAGTTCCTCTACTGTTCAATGTTCTACATTCTATCTCTATCTTAAATACATTTAATGACTTGGCCTCCACGGCCTGCTGGGGCAACAAGTTCCACCAATTAACGCTTCTCTGGGGGCAGCACGGTCGTTCAGTGGTTAGCACTGCTGTCTCACAGCACCAGGATCCAGGTTTGATTTTTGCCTTGGGCGACTGTGTGGAGTTTGCACATTCTCCCTGTGTCTGCGTGGGTTTCCTCTGGGTGCTCCAGTTTCCTCCTGCAGTTGAAAGGTGTGTAGGTTAGGTGAATTGGCCAGGCTAAACTGCCCCATTAGTCAGAGGGAAATGGGTGTGGATGGGTTACTCTTTGGAGGGTCGGTGTGGACTGGTTGGGCCAAAGGGCCTGTTTCTGCACTGTAGGGAATCTAATCTAATCTTAATCTCAGTACTAAAGGGTCGTGCCTTCTCTCTGAGGCCTAGTCTCTCCTACTAGGGAAAACAGCTTCTTCATGTCTAACCTACCCAGGCCTCTCAGTATTCAATAAGTTTCAATTCAATCTCCCCTTCATCCTTCTAAACTCCATCTAGTACAGAACCAGAGGCTTCAAACTGATATTACAAGCCCTTCATACCCAGTGAAGTCCTTCATCACAGTGAACCTCCACTGTACCCCCTCCAACTCCAGCACATCCTTCCAGTGAATCTTATATTTTGTGTCATTGAGGCATGCCCTCGCTTTCAGTGAACATACGCTTGGCTTAGGTAAAATACTACCATTGCTGAACATCTAGAATAAAAGCAGAAAGTGCTGGAGAAACTCAGCAGATCTGGCAGATTCTGTGGGGAGAGAAACAGTTCATGTTTTGAGTCCAATCTGACTCTTCTTTGGAACTGAAGGAGACTGGAAATTGACAGAAGTGAAGGAGGATCTAATGGAACAGTTAGTGAGAGCGAGAGACAAAATGACTGCCACTGGTAATAACCACCTGATGAAGGAGCAGCGGTCTGAAAGCTAGCGCTTCCAAATAAACCTGTTGGGGTATGACCTGGATTGATTTTTAACTTTGTCCAATCCAGTCCAATACCGGCACCTCCAAGTCATGGTAATAAGGAAGAGATGTAGTTGTCAATAGGTAAAGTCACCACAGTCCCAAAGGGCTGCTTTCTCATTACAGGGAGATGAATGCTGATTGGTTTAACATGAGAGTCACTACTCCCTAGGTAAGGTCTGAGGCTGAGAAGGTAGGACCTTCATGGTAATCTCAGCTGAGTGGGAACTGAATCCATATTACTGCTATCACTTTACTTCGCAGACCAAGCTTTCCTGATGAAGGGCTTTTGCCCGAAAGTCAATTTTCCTGCTCCTCAGATACTGTCTGACCTGTTGTGCTTTTCCAGCACCACTCTAATCTTGACTCTGATCTCCAGCATCTGCAGTCCTCACTTTTGCCTCGACCAGCTGTCCAGCCAACTGAATTAACTGATGCCATATCAGCATTAGTGACATGTAACTGATTGAAAACCGATCTGCTCCAAGAGATCAAATCCATGTCATCAAGACATGGCAGAGATGTTGGACAGCGTTCATGGTCTGAAGTTGTTGAACTTGAAGTTGAGTCCTGAAGGCTTTAAAATGCCGAGGTGGAAAATGATGTGCTGTTTCTTCAGCTTTTGTGTGGAAGCACTGTAGCAGGCGTAAGGTGGAAATGCTAGCATGAGAGCATGATGCTTTATTGAAATGGGCAGCAACTGGAAGGATAGCAAGACAAACACACCTCAGTGAGGCTTTGGCCCTGTCTGACTGGATAGAAAATACTCACAAGTCAAAGATAAAATGGTGGTTAGATACAAATATTGCAGGAGTCAGCCTTTTGACGAATGTATTGGAAAATGCTGGCTGTGCAAACAAAGCATTTCAAAAGGAGCATATTACTGTTGGCTCAACTGGGAGTCTAAATTTGAGAAGTGGGGCTGTCACAATGTTAATTAAGAACAGCCACGGTAAAATGATTTTGCAACTTTAGTACAGCTAGAATACTATCATTGAGGTGATACAACACTGTGCTATCATTGAATGCTCCTCTACCAGCTACCAAGTCAAACTTTAGCAATTAGGAGATTACAAGTTGCTGCACTATTAAGATAATTCACCAAAGTAACAAACTAGCATTCACAGGAAGTAAATTAAATGAAAAGAAAATTACTTGTTTCTTTTCAGTTGTCTATATTGATGAAATATACACTTCGTTGATCTTTGATACTGATTTGGATCCAAGTGCAACATATTCATCATGCACTATATTTATATTTAACTTTGAAAAGTGTGTTCCCAAGGCAGCATTGACTTAGTTCATATCCTCCTCCCTACGGCCATTTTTATAGTTTCTTTAACAGTATATAACATTTGGATAAACTCAGTGGATGCAACTAAGAGTTTTAACAGAACCGTATAATAATGATGGATTAGCTAGAAAACGTTTAGAAATAACACATCACATGTCGTTGAAGTTTGGAAGGGTCAGACTTGCCCAGCAGGAATATTAATCTGTTCAATGGCACAATCTCATCGATCTGAACTGGAATCCAAAATGCAGAAACCAAATCGGATGTAAAGGATTCCAGGGCACTTTTTCAAAGGGAAATTGAAACTCCTTGGGAGTTGTACTTGGTGTCCTAGCCAATATTTATCCCTCAATCGCTGAAGCAGATTATCTGGTCATTTTCACATTGCCTTGGGAGTTTGTGTTGCCGAGATTGGTTGCTATGTTTTCTGTGTTACAGTGGTAACTATCTCACTGGCTGTAGTGTGCTTTAGGATTTGTAAATGCACATCTTTAACTTTAGCTGGCTACAAATCTAATCTATCTCTGCATTCCACATTCAATGAGGAGAGACTTCTTTGCAACATGTGCAATAATACTGTGCAATAACTTAAAGGATCAACAGCATACTGGAATGTTGGTTGACCAGAAGATACACGAGCAACTTTCCGTCTGAGAAAAATTATCTAAATGTTAATAATTTAAAGATTTTGAAACTAAGAAACAAACATTTATTTGCAAAAGCTGAGTTTTTCACTCACAGGCAGCCACTTACTCAGTCAGTGGTCAATTTAATAACATTATAAGCTACGTCTGGCTACCTTACGAAGGATTTTCACTTCTACTACTTTTCTTGAAACCTCTTGCACTTCAATACTTAATGAGTTCTTTACTATAAATAAAAGCTCACATTTATATTTTACATATCAACATGAACCGTATTTCAAAAATGAGTCAACTACTGATGACTATTTTCACTTTTGCCCGTGTTTCTAGTCTTCTTTATGATTGTCTGCTGTACCAACATCGTGGAAATTCAGGCTTTTAACATCTCTCAGCCACAATCTCTTGACAGACATGAAAATATGACCTTACCTCCCAGTGTGACCATAGGCATATTGTCCGTCAGAGATTACAAGAGCAACTTCATCCAATTGCATTGAAAATGCACAGAATTCAAGTGCCTACAGATAGCAAAATAAATATTAAGGCATTAATTAATTGCTTGAATGCATTACAAGTCTTCCAAGTTGTACAAAGTGATTAAGGTAATCAGGGGTCCCTGTTTTAAAAATGCTCATACTTATGAACATGATCACATATAAGGGTGTAATTTTAAAGATCTGACAGATAAACACTTCCTGGATTTATGAACAGTTATTTTATATTGTCCTGCATTGTGGTCTGTCTGGTGCACAAATCAATTAGCAAACAGATTCAAGAATGGAACTCTTGGGGGCTACCTGCATATGGCATGGAATATTTGCCCCTTCTGCCTTGGTTTGTTTCATGAACACACAGATTGTCTGGACTCTGATAGTCAAATATTGCCTTACCCACTGAGGTTGAGGTCCCTGCCTTTATTAGAGTGATGAATGGACTCTCTAACTTCAAATAATGCCGATCTTGTTAATGTCGATCTCACCAAGTGTCCATCTCATGTGGTGTAACCTGTATGCGTTACTCTGTCGAAGTTTTGCGTTCATCCTATGTCCTTGCTTACTCTGGTCTGCCTGTACTGCTCACAAAACTTTTCTTTGTGCTTAGGTACATGTGACAATAAATAAAATCAATCAATCATACAATAGATTTTTTTGTCTTTCTGTATCTAGAATTTGGAGATTCTATAATAAAGTGAAGTTAAGATCAAGCATCAGCCATAAGTCCTTTAATCAACTCTTCCACTGAAACTCACTCTCTAAGGTCATGGAAAATATTTACATTTGACGTAGACATTCTCCATGTTTTAGAGTTCCACCAGTGCTCATGGGGCCATGTCACATCTTGAGTCCACTGTCTCGTCAGAGAGGGAGAAACAAATGAATAGCAGTAAATTGTAAATAACCATAAATTAATTATGTTGTTATGCAATGTTTGTGACATAAAGCAAAGTGGCTGCAGAGAAAGAAGACACCAATTGACCACTGATTGGGAGTGGGGGGATTTGGCATCACAGTAGGCATAACTCTTCGACAAAACTCCTCACAAAAATGATAAATGCAAGTCCCGGTTTAATATACCAGGCATGGACCCTGAGATTATTGAAGTGCTGGGAATGACAACAGATGCCCGATGTAGATCCCTCCAATGTGCTAAAAGCTGATTTCTGTCCAGTTTTGAAGACAAACCACAGACTGGTTCTTATAGCTGCTGAAAGGGTATGAGGATCCATTTTGATCTTCAGGATTTGATCCCTGTTATATATCTTTTGAATTCACACATACACGTTACAAGCGGCACTAATAGAGACAGAATTCATTGTCCATCCCTCATTGCTCTTGAGAAGATGGTAGGAAGCTTTCTTTTTGAACCACTGTAGTCCATGTAGTGAAGGTTTACTGCCAATGATTAATAAGCAGATCAAAGATTCCAATCCAGTAACAATGAAGGGACAGAGATGCATTTCCAGGTCAGGATGGTATGTCACTTGTAATTCATTTGAAGTTGATGGTGTTACCATGGACCTACTGATGACAGGTGATACAAAGTGTGGTTTTGGGATGTGCCATTGAGGATACCACAGTGCAATCTATAGATGAATGGGGATGGTGTAGACTTCTATATCATTGGTTAAATGAGCTGCTTTATGCTGCACAGTGTTGAGTATTGGAGTATTGAATATTGCCTTTGTACACACCCAGGCAAGTGATGAGTCTTCCCCTACATTCTTGACTTGCACCGTGTAAGTGGTGGGAGTCTTTCAGGAGTTAGGAGCTGAGCCATTTTGTCACAGTATGCCTTGATCCTGACCTGATCTTGTAGACACAGCATTTATGTAACTGATACAGTTGAGTTTCTGGTCAATGTTGACTGTTGCTTAACCTCTAAGCCTCCAAACCTATAACTGTTGAGACCATGATTGAGCAGGGTTGATGGCTAGGAAGCTGAAGCAAAGCATTGTGCTGTTTGTAGAAAGCTTGATCCAATGTTAATGAGAGCTCAAACTGAAATTCATCAGTTGCCTAATGACCAGAAAATGGTTCCACTATGACACAGACTTAACATCTCCCTGAGGAGCACAGTCAATGTATTTCCAACAGGAACATAAGCTTTAACAGAAGTCCACAGGCCCAATTTGTCACAATTGGAATTTTTCAGGACAACCCACCTCTTAATTAATTTCAGGCAGAAATATTGACAGCACCAACTTTGTAATGAGAAATCTGTTAATTTATTTGTGCAACAAAACTAAAATGCATCCTTCCATGAGAATGTGTTCTAACTGGAAAACTAAGAATCTGCACCAAATAACTCACCTCCTGACTTCCTTGAGCCCATTTATCATCTCCAAGGCACAAGGAAGGAGGGTGATGGAATACTCGCCACTTGCTTGGATGAGTGCAGCTCCAACATCACTCAAGATGCTTCACACCATCCAGGACAAAGCAGCCCATTTGATTGGCACTACACTGACAAGTATTCACTCCCTCCGCCACCGAGGCTCAGCAGCAGCAATGTGCACTATCTACAAGCTGACTGCAGAAATTCACCAAATATTCCTCAGACAGCACCTTCCAAGTCCAAGACCACTTCCATCTGGAAGGACAAGAGCAGCAGATACACGGGAACACCACCACCTGCACATTTGCTTCCAAGACACTCACCATCCTGACTTGGAAATATATCGCCATACCTTCCGTGTCGCTGGGTTAAAATCCAGAAATTCCCTCCTTAAAGGCATTGTGGGTCAACTTACAACAAGATGACCCCATTAGCTTCAAGAAGGCAGCTCACCATCACCTGCTCAAGGGCAAGGTGTCATGGGAAATAAATACTGGCCTCGCCAGCAAGGCCCAAAATCCCATGAATGAATAAGGGAAGAACAAATCCAGTCAGAGACTCTCAACTATGGGTGTGAGTATTTTTGAAAATTTGGGTTCCACAAGACAGTGCCTGATCCATTTCACATTGTGTTGCCAGGAAATATCTGTCCTCTTACATATTGCACTAAATATTTTAGCAGACAAAATATAAAATTGTATTTCGTTTTCCTGTAGCAAATATGAGTTTTATGTTCTTTCTGGAACTATTTCAACAGTTTCAGAACTTTTCATAGTTGGTTTCACTCTAGAAATGTTTTAAATTTGATTTATCCTTTAGACGAAATATTAGATGTCTGAGGTGACTGTAAAAGATTCCATGATGTTGCTGGAAGAAGAGCAAGAGGCCTCATCCCCTACGGCCTAGACAATATTTTTTACATCAACCAACACTCAAAAACACATTATTTGGTCCATTTGCTGTTTGTGACGGCTGCCAATTGGCAGATACATTTGTCTACATCACAAAGGTGCCTACATCTCAAGCACTTCATTGACTATAACATACTTTGGGAAGTGAACGCTGTTACATAAATGCAAATCTTACCATTTTTGCTTGAATTGTACGTTGTTGACCATTTTCAAAACAAAGTTGCCAACCCTCCTGGACTGTCCTGAAATCTCCAGGAATTAAAAACTAAACTCTAGGATGCTACTGTTGGCAACTCTGGAAAAAAAAATTATAATGACAATAAAAATATTCCTTGCAAAACATTTTCATTTTTTTTGTTAAAATAATCTCAGAGATGGGACGAAAAATGTCATTGACAACAAGAATCATCTGATTGGCTAATGAAGTGCTTGCTTTCTGTTGAAAGCCAATGACAGGGCAGATGGAGTAAAACAAACCTGACTTGATACATCCTGAGACATGTGCAGCCAGAGCTGGGACCCGACTTCAAAAGACATTTTATCTCTGTTTTACAGTTTTATAGAAATTTTATTCCCACAATCTATCCTTGATTTTGTTCCAACTTGACACCAGAGCACAAAAATGTATGGAGAAATATGGTAGTATCAGAAACCCAATGAACACTTCACAGAGTTAAAAGCACATTTTTTTTATGAGGGGGAGAGTAGGGCAATGGAATCTATCCCAATTCTGTTAGGAATGTAGCAGAATGATCCAGAATTAGCTTATTAAAACATATAGATCCTGAGAGGACTGAATTGGTTGGATACTGAGTGGGTGTTTCCTGTTGTGAGGGGAACTAGAGCTTGGAGGTGTGATTTAAGAATAAGATAGCTCCCTTTGAAGACAAAGATGAGAATTTTTTTCTCTCTCTTGCAGATTAATTAATCTCCAAATTTTCGTCCTTGGAAAGTAGTGGAGGCTGGGTCACTGAATTTAGTCAAGACAGCATTTGAAAGATTTTTGAAGGACAAGGGAATTAGAGTTACCGAGTCACAGAGACGTACAACATAGAAACAGACCCTTTAGTCCAACTCATCCATGCCGACAAGATAACCTAAATTAATCTAGTCTCATTTGCTAGCATTTGGCTCATATCACTCTAAGCCCTTCTTATTTATATAGCCATCTAGGTATCTTTAAAATGTTGTTATTGTACCAGCCTCCACCATTTCCTCTAGCAGCTCATTCCATACACTCACCACCCTTTGTGTGAAAAAGTTGCCCCACAGGTCACTTTTAAATCTTTTCTCTCTCACCTTAAATCTATGCCCTCTAGTTTTGGACTCTCCTACCCTGGGATAAAGACCTTCACTATTTACCCTATCCATGCCCCACATGTTGTTATAAACCCCTGTAATATCTGACTTTCCAGGGAAATAAAGCCCCAGCCTATTCAGCCTTTCCCTATAGCTCAAACCCTCCAACCCCAGGAGAGTTGTAAACCTTTTCTGAACCCTTTAGTTTAACAATATCTTTGCTATAGCAGGGAGACCAGAACTGAACACAATATTCCATAAATGGCATAACCAATGTCCTGTACAGCTACAAGATGACATCCCAACTCCTATACTCAATGAACTAACCAATAATGACAAGTGTGCCAATTGCCAATTAAGGGCCAAGCAGGGATTCAAGAAAGTGGTTTTAAGTATGTGAGCTGCCAGGGGGAGTGGTGGAGGCTGGTACAATTGCAGCATTTAAGAGGCATTTGGATGGGTATACGAATAGGAAGGGATGGAGGGTCCTGGCCGGGTCCTGCAGGTGATACAAGATTGGGTTGGGATATCTGGTCGGCATGGACCGAAGGGTCTGTTTCCATGCTGTACATCTCTATGACTCTAAGATCACAACCAGAACAGGCACAATCATATTGAAGGGCTGAATGGCCTAATCCCGCTTCTTTGTCCTGTGTTGCTAATTAAGGCAGAACATGGATATGCAAAGGCTATTGGTGTGAAGGGGATAAAGAGAGCTTCTAGCTCCTTCTTCCAATGCTGTGGAGCTGATTCTTCTGCTCCTTTGTACAACATGGGTTCCACTGGTAAAGGCAGCATTTATTTTCCATCCTTGATTGCCCTTTGAGATGGCCATGCTGAGCAAATTGAGGGAGGGAAGTCAAGAATCAATTTCCTTTTCCAGTCTGTGCAAATAAGGCTTGCTGTTTTGTTGGGATTTCTAATGTTCTTCATTAACTGAATTAACATTTCACAGTTGCTATACAATGTCAGGCTTTGAATTCACAGTTCTGATTATTTGCCCAGCCCTTCTGGATTACTAATCCTGTTATGACAGCATCTTAATTAATTTTTTTGTGGATTTGAGTTTGAAAGATTATGGCGATACTGTAATTTTTAAAAAGTGGTCAATGAAAGGATAGTGATTGTGTTTTTTTTTAAGGAGGTTTTTCTTTTGAAGCTACATAGTTCCAGATAATTGCAAATCTTGGTTGCTTGAACTCACTTCAGGGAAAGCTCCTGACTGTTTTTACCTCTGGGTTTTATGGCTGTTCTGTTTCAACACGTTCTGCAGGGTTGGTTCGGCATTCAGTCGAGGAAGCTGCTGAAAGAAGGAAGGTGCTCAGCCCCTGGCTCTTGCTCCTGTTTGTGGAGAATTCTCTGTGATACCTGACTGTATTCGCTTGATGAGCATCTGGAAGCGAGACTGGTCAATACTGTGCTGCCTGAGCAAACTGCATTTACTGTCTGAGCCAAGACGCTAGTGACATCTGCCTATATTGATGACAGTGCTTGACTGACAGCTATTTGAACATCCTACACCTTATTCTTCTTGCCTTCAAGAATTAAGACTTATTACTTATAAGTGCTTTGTTTCTCAAAGTTAATCTCTGCAGAGAGAAATACATTTTATTCCCTTTACTGCGTGTATCTGTGTGTATGTGCATATGTGTGCTTGTGAAGGTGTTTGTGTGTGTGTGTGTTTTAGGTTACTCAGAGGGGTAAACATCTACATTTCCCATTACAAAGTAACCATTTCATGTTTATTAAAGAAACTTGGTTGCCAAAACTTCTTATTCAAAATCTGACATAGTAAAGAATAGAATCCCTACAGTGATGAAACATTTGGCCCAATAGGTTCACACTGACCCTCCAAAGAGTATCCCACCCAGACCCATACCTTTACCCTATTACTCTACCCATGACTAATGCACCTAAGGTACACATCCCTGAACAATATGGGCAATTTAGCATGGCCAATTCACCTATCTCACACATCTTTGGACTGTGGAAGAAACCAGAGCACCCAGAGGAAACCCATGCAGACTCAGGGGGAATGTGCAAACTCCATTTAGGCAGTCATCTGAGGTTGGAATCGAACCCAGGTCCCTGGCACTGTGAGGCAGCAATGCTAACCACTGAGTCACCATGCCACCCTGCAGGCAGGACATAAAGCGAAATCGGGTTCCGTTAATGCATCCTTCACTCAGTCCTTGGTTTAAAATGGCAGACTAGGCCCCAGTGGCAACATTGAAACCAAATGTGAAAGTTTAATGATGGCCTCTTTAGTTTGGAGATTGTTGGGTGTCCTTGTGCCTGTATTTTGAAATTGGAATCAGTCTGATCAGAGCAAAATGTAAGTTAGTAAATCTACTGTTGTTGAAAAGAGATTTGCAAAGCTAGAACAGGAATCAGCAATGGAATCAATTTTGCATCTGAATTGTTAACAAAAGACACATTGATTTTTAGCATGTTAAGATTCAAATTGAAACTAGTGATATGTTTAGGGTTAGGGCTGAAAACAGCTCAGCAAATCTGGCAGCATCTCAGGAGAGAGTAACAGTGTTCACACTCCGTCTCTCCATAGAAGCTTCCAGACTTCTGAAAATGCTGAGCAGTCCCTCTTTTTCTTTTGAATTCCCAGCATCTTCAGCACTTTCCTTTTGAAAACAGCAAAGAATGAAACCTGAAAAGGAGATGGTGAACCTGTTTATGTCCGTAGTAATGTGCTTTGGGGCATTTTTTAAAACTTTGATTAAAATCTTGATTTGAACATATTGCGAATTCTTCATGGTCTCTAAATTTGGTTAACACTTTGGGGATTCTCTAAGATATTTTCAGGAGCACCCTCACCAGGAAAATCTCAAAGCATTTAAAGAGAAATATCGCCCCACCTTCTCATTGAGATGGAAATAATTATGGCCTTGCCAGTGTTGCCCACAATCTGAGAACAGGGAGAGCAGACTTAGGACAGAGCTGAAGAGGAACTATTTCACCAAAGGGTCGTGAATCTGTGGAATTCCCTCCCCAGTGAAGCAGTTCATGCTACCTCATTGAATGTTTTAAAGACAAAGATAGATAGATTTTTGAACAGTAAAGGAATTAAGGGTTATTGTGACCTGGGGATAAGTGGAGCTGAGTCCATGAAAAGAACAGCCAATTGAATGGCAGAGCAGGCTCAATGAGGCCAGATGGCCTACTCCTGCTCCTAGATCTTCTGTTGTTATCGACATCACAATTGCTCAGTAGTTAGCCCTGCTGCCTCACAGCACCAGGGACCCAGGTTTGGTTCTGTCTGCGTGGAGTTTGTACATCCTGCCCATGTCTGCGTGGATTTCTTCTGGGTGCTCCGCTTTCCTTCCATAATCCAAAGGTGTGCAAGTTAAGTAGATTGGAAATGTGGGGATTTGGGGATAGGATAGGGGTGGGGCTGGGTGGGATGCTCTCCGGGGGGGGTCGGTGCAGACACAATGGACAGAATGGCCTGTTTCCACACTGTAAGGATTCCACGTTCTTACAACAGTGAAAAGGTCATAAGCTTTTTAAAAGGTCATATATAGTCACTAACTCGTGGGAGATCCAGGTTTGTATCCAACCAAAATGCTGAAGGCTCATTTGTAAAGGCACAGGACACATGAAGAGACTGCATTAGGGAACACACAAACCTCCAAAAAAATCCAACCGTCCAACTCTGTAATAACCATTTACCATACATGTAGCAGAATCTGTTGATCCCCAGTTGGACTTATCTTTTTAGAACCCCTTGAACTGAGTGAACTGAGACAGATAGATTCTCAAGTATCAAAGGGATCAAGGGTTACAGGGAGAAAGCGGGAGAATGGGGTTGAGAAACTTATCAGGCATGATTGAGTGGTGGAGCTGACTCAATGGGCTGAATGGTCTAATTTCTGCTCCTATGTCTCATGGTCCTATGGTCTCATCCTCGACTCTGAGTGACTGCATACAAAGAAAAGAAATCTTTTCCTCAGATTAAATTAAATCTCATTCAACATCTCAATACCTGTTCAAACTTTGGAGAATCCAACACCTTTAAAGCCATTTGTTTCAAAGAATTAAGAGAAAATGGCTTATATGCTTTTTATCACTTATATAAATGATTTGAGTATGAATATGAGGTATGGTTAGTAAGTTTGACCATGACACTAAAATTGGAGGTGCAGTGAACAGTAAAGATGGTTACCTCAGGTTACAATAGGATCTTGATCAGATGGGCCAATGGGCTGAGGAGTGGCAGATGGAGTTTAATTTGGATAAATGCGAGGTGCTGCATTTGGAAAGACAAATCAAGGCAGGACTTATGCACTTAATGGTAACTTCCTAGGCAGTGTTGCTGAACAAAGAGACCTTGGAGTGCAGGTTCATAGCTCCTTGAAAGTGGAGTCGCAGGTAGATAGGATAGGGAAGAAGGTGTTTGGTATGCTTTCCTTTATTGGTCAGAGTTTTGAGTACAGGAGTTGAGAGGTCATGTTGTAGCTGTACAGGACATTGGTTAGGCCACTGTTGGAATATTGCGTGCAATTCTCATCTCCCTGTAAGGATGTTGTGAAACTTGAAAGGATTCCAAAATGATTTACAAGGATGTTCCTAGAATTGAAGCATTTCAGCTAGAGAGAGAGGCTGAATAGGCTGGGCCTGTTTTCCCTGAAGCATCGGAGACTGAGGGGTGATCTTACAGAGATTTATAAAATCATGAGGGACATGGATAGGGTAAATGGCCAGTCTTTTCCTAGGGGTGGGGGAAATCCAAAACTAGAAGTCATAGATTTAAGGTGAGAGGGGAAAGGTTTAAAAGGGACCTAAGGAGTAACGTTTTCACGCAACGGGTGGTACGTGTATGGAATGAGCTGCCATAGGAAGTGGTGGAGGCTGGTACAATTGCAACATTTAAAAGGTGTCTGGATAGGTATATGAATAGGAAGGGTTTGGAGGAATATGGGTAAAGTGCTGGTAAATGGGGCTAAATTAATTTAAGATATGAGATCGGCATGGACAAGTTGGACCAAAGGGTCTGTTTCCATCCTGTCCGTTTCTATGACCGTATTGCTCTGAATTTCAGGAATGGTTTCTCGTGCTTGTTGAGGTGATCATATTTGAAAAAGGATTAGAATGAAAACTCAAATGTGAATTATCAACTTATTTGGCAGCAACTTGTAGGTTTTGGCCCCAACTTGAAATTTTCATTGACTCTCGAGTCAAGGCTAGGATAGATGAATTCTCTCCAGATCAGCATGATACAATTTGTGCAGCCAAGCTGCTTTCCACAAAGGCATTCAATGGATTCATTCCAATTGCCTGGAGACCATGACCCTCCCTTGCACATTAAACAAGGAATACTCCAGTGATGGTTCAGAAATAAAGCACTAGTTGTGTGAAGGTTATAATTTGAGTTTGGATTGTAAACATTTGCAGTCATCTGCAATGAGAAATAGTTCAGGATGAGATAGTGAAGGTTGCTGGCACCAAAGTGACTGCTCAGTGAATTTGGAAATGAAAAGCATTTCATGGCTAGTTCCATCTTTGGCTTTGGTTGAGCAGAAAAAGAAACATTCTTCTCTTAATGTGAAGACCACATGAGGAGCAGACAATGACTAGCAGAGAACAGTAAACTCAAAGCATCCTGTTAAAGATTGAAAAATATTTGTTCATACAAATTGATGGATAATGGCACATTCACAGTGTTACGATTACAGGAGGGAGAGAATTGAAACCCTTGTTTTCTTGTTTTAACTGTTCAAATGAGTGTGTTTCTTTTAAAGGAATCCATGTGAGTTTCTCAACCTGAGCGTGTGGTCACTTTCTAATGAACAAGGCTTTCCTGGCTTCAAATAAGAAGGCTTATGTGTTTATACATTCAGCCCAAAAGTTTAATGCTACATCCATCACTCAGCACTCACACTCATAAAATTTACAGTTAAAGAGGATAGTGCATTTTATAGTTGTAAATAAAAGAATAGTTCATTGTCCATATGTTTGGCTCATCATAGAAAAAATATTTGTGGTGTGGAAAGGTGGCTCAATGGCTCAGTGGTTAGTACTGCACCTCACAGCATTAAGGTCCCAGGTTTGATTCCACCGTCAGGCAACTGTCCATGCGGAGTTTGCGTGTTCTTCCCATGTCTGTGTGGGATTCCTTTGGGTGCTCCAGTTTCCTCCCACAGTCCAAAGATGAGCAGGTTAGATTGATTGACCATGCTAAATTGCCCATAGTGTCTATGGTGTTCAAGCTAGGTGAGTTAGCCATGGGAAATGCAGGGTTACAGGGATAAGGTGGGTCAGAGGGTCAGTGTGGACCTAATGGACAGAACGGCCTGCTTCCACACTACGGATTCTATTCATCATGGGCTCATTGAAGAAGGTGTTCCCATTCCAAAAGGGTAGCCTGTGTGGTTTGAATGGCTAGAGCCTTATATCAAGATTATTTCAGAATTTTCTCTTTAATGAAAGGTGACTGATTGATATATATATATATTGTAAAGATATAAATTTTAGAGTTTGAATTTTAAGATAGTGATATGCAGGATTTGTTACTTTCCTGAAAGGTTTCCAAATAATAACTAAGTCAGACAATCCTTCTGGAACAATAACCTGTGTCAGAGAGCTGGGCCCTCTCCCGGGTGTTAATGGAAGGTTGCTTGTACTGTTTTGGTTTATAACAATATGGCTCATGAGCTTACTTTTGATTCGGGATAATCAAGGCTGGGACTTCAGTGAGGAAACCAAGAGATTAACAGTTTTTGAATAATTTGTAGGAACCCTGATTTTTGTCAGAAGCAATTATAATTTCCTTCTAAAATAAGAGCCTACACTACATCAGAAATAGTACATTTACTTCAATAAAAAAAAGTTCAGTTTGTGAAACTTGCAGACCAGAACAGTTTGGTTGGAAATCTGCAGGTTATTAAAAAGCTGAGAAAATATAAGCTCTCATTATTGTATTTGTGTAAGAATATTTCACAGTTCACAGGAAGGAATTGGAAAGAATCAAATTTATTGAACTTAAAAATTTGATGTGGAGGCTTAATGTCTCCAGATTTGAATCACTATAAAATGAAGATGTGGAATAGATGAGAGTTTGTTTTATTGTATATTTGAGTATCTTTGTGCTGTGTTTGAAATCTGAATAGTGTTTTTTTAATCTTCTTTTATGTAATAAACTTCTTTCTGTTGCTAAAGAAACTCAACAGCCTCATGTGACAATGTTTTAATGATTGAGCACTAATAACTAAGAAAACAATCAGGCCAAATTTCATTCTGAGATCTGACTTATACAGTAGTACCACCAGGAGGAATCATTACAGCTCAAAGAGTTGTATGTTCTGCAGGTCATGACATCTATCACTTGTAGTTTTTCTTACCATGAGGTCAAGTTTTTGCACAGGGAAAACTTCAAACTGAAGTGCTGGGACACTTTAAGATAGAGGTATCTCCAGGTTTTTAATGTTAGATATTTGCACCTTTTCCTCCCTGATGCTATTTCTGCAAACTGACCAGATGCGATCTTGTTTTTGGGATAACAAGACTCATTATCTGAAACCACCTTTTGAGTAAACCATAAATAAAAGCAGGTGTATTTTTGTCAGATAGATTCTCGGTATGAATGTCCTTTCAAGGGAGACTTCCACCCACAGTTATTCTACCCGGAACTTTTTGGAGACTTGAGGCAGAAAGACCAAATGTCACCTGACCTTCAGTAGCCATCTTTTATTGGTCTCTTTTGGAACCCATTTTTAATTTTCTAGAACACTCTTTTATTTATATTCTGAATGCAATCCATGTTTAGAGTTATAGATTGGTTGAGCCTTTACTGGTCATGACACAACGTAATGACAAACATGTGTTTAATGTTTATTATTGAAGTCCCTCTCATGGCCAACTCTCCTGGAGTCATTAACCAAGTCACTATTTCCCCATTACCTCTATTTCAGGTCTATTTCAGATACAAGGGTGCAATATCAACATTTGAAGATGACACAAATGTATGTGATTTCAAGAGAACAATAAGTTGGTAGTTATCCACTGAATATTGATGTCAAAAGATTTGAAGTGATAAATATTGGGGGTGGAATACAGAGAAGACAGACATTAAACAGTAAAAAGAACATGGGAACAGCTCTCTAGCCTGTTCTATCGTTGGATTTAATTTCCCTGACTTGTTTTTGTAACATTTATTACTATTGCCTTACAAAAATCGATTCATCTCATTTTTGAAATTTACATTTGACCCTCAATAACCTTTCTTCGAGACAGGAGTTCCAAATTTCTGTTAGTTCCTGGGTGAAACAGTCCGTACTTGAATGCACCAAGGTATTGACAACATCCAGACGTGGGTTAATGAGTGACAAGTGCCATTTTCAGTACACAATGTGCCAGACAACCTAACAAGCGGAACCTCATCAAAATCACTTTGATGTTCAATGGTATTAATGGCTCCAGGTTCCTTCTCCATTGACACACTATTCTGACTTGGAGCTATGTTGTCAAGTCTTAATCATCTTGGAACTCACTCCTCAACAATATTGTGGAAGTACCATAATCACAGAGACTGTACTGTTTCAAGAAGGCAACTTACCACCCACCCACACGAGTTGAGAAATAAACTTTGGTCAAAGCTAGTGAAATGTATATGCCATGAATGAGAATAAAAAATCTAGTCACATCACTATCTGAGGGACCTTATTGTTTAGAATTTGAAACAGGAAATCTCACAACCTTTAAAAGGTACTTGGATGAGCACTTGAAATGTCATAACATTAGGCCAAGTGTTGGAAAGTGGGACTAGTCTAGATTTAGAGTAATTTTTTTGTCAGAGCAGACATTTGTAATGTACAATTCTAACCTTTAGTTTGGTTGGTGTGTTTCTTATGATACGACAGCAACCACACTTCAAATAAAACAGTATTTCATTGATTGCAAAGTTCTTTGGGACTTACTGTGGGCAGCACGGTGGCACAGTGGTTAGCACTGCTGCCTCACGGCGCCAGAGACACGGGTTCAATTCCTGCCTCAGTCGACTGACTGTGGAGTTTGAACATTCTCCCCGTGTCTGCGTGGGTTTCCTCCGGGTGCTCCAGTTTCCTCCCACAATCCAAAACTGTGCAGGTTAGGTGAATTGGCCATGCTAAATTGCCCATAGTGTTCGGTGAAGGGGTAAGTGTAGGGGAATGGTTCTGGGTGGGTTGCGCTTTGGTGGGTCGGTGTGGACTTGTTGGGCCGAAGGACCTGTTTCCACACTGTAAGTAATCTAATCTAATCTAAACATGAAAGATGCTGCATAAATGCAGGTCCTTTCCTTTCTTGGCCATAATTATGAAAAGTAGCTCCTGTCTTTGCCAAAACATATTCACCTACACCATAACATTTTCTGTTGATCAATGACAAACTCCCAAGTGATTAGTTATTTGTAAAAGGTGTTACCAGTTATAATTTAATCCACCTGTTTAATTTATCTTTGACTATCATTTTGCCTTTTCTACACTTACCATTTAATTATGCATTTAATAGCAATAAAAATGTGAGAATATTGCTGATATAGAACACAGTTTATCATTTATAACCAATGGGGAGTCAGGCAGATACTCTTGGAATGATATGTATGGCTGTCAGCAGCACAGACCTTTATCCATTGATGATTACCTTTAAGTTCCTACTACCTGGATCATTTTTAATTAAATTTAAGTACTTCACTTATAACTCCATGTCCTCAGATGTGGAACCTAATTAAATATTTTCTGAAATCCAATATATTATATCTACTGGATGGTTTTATGTTTGTCCCTTCATCAATCCTCAAAAGATTTTGTAGCCGATTTCTGAGGCTTGGCCTATTTTCACTATAACCATTCTGATATTTCTATGGCTCCATTATCTTCAGATGAACATTAATGGCACCCAGTCAGAACGGTGAAGTCAATTCACCTCCACACTTCACTAATCTGTGTCAGTTATCAGAATAGCAAACTCTTCTTCACTGTTTGCAGAGGGAAATAAAATAGCTGATAATTTTCTGAGTCACATTGCCAAATTTGTACAATTGTTTTGCTTCAGCAAGGTGAGGCTAACAATCGTCCTATATTTCAGTATAAAAATTCAGCTGATCTTTTTGAAGTTATCTGCTCACAGATTGAACAGTTCTGCAAACTATTACATACGGTTAACCACTACCCCCCCCCCCCCCCCCCCCCCCCAAAAAGGCTGGGTCAGTTGAAAGACCTAAAACCAAGCTTGATAACATTCTGGAATACGTTTCGGGTACAGACCTAGATTACAAGGATCAAACTAAGACAAGAGATTGACCGTGATCTAATTACATGGCAGAGTGACTCAAGGGACTGAATAAAATAAAACTTCGACAGGCAGTAAAAGACTGCTGGTCTACCACAGACTTACTCTACACTATGATGGCTAGAGCATCCTGATTAGACACTACTAAATCCCTACTTCCCATATTTTACATTCCATTTTCCATAGGAAAGCCAAAAGAACAGAGACAGATGTTCGAGCCAATGGATGAAGCTGATTCCGTGAAATTCCACTCCTGAGCATATGTTTCTCACATCAAATAAATCATTGGTTTCATCAGGCAGGGCATAATACTCAAAGCTCACTTCACCAAGGTCCATGTGAACATGTTCCAACTCGTATGAGATGAAGACTTGACAATCTAATTTAAGTGTGCCACAAACTTGATTGAGTTTTTTAAGGAAGTAACCAAGAAAATCGATGACAGTGTTGTTTACTTGCACTTCAGTAAAGCCTTTGACAAGGATCTGCATGGTAAATTAATTAGTAAAGTTAGATCACAGGAAATTCAAGGTGGGCTTGCCAATTGGAGACAAAATTGGCTTACCAGCAGGAGGCAGAGAGTGATGGTGAACGATTGCTTTTCTGATTGGATGCCTGTGACCAGCAGTGTTCCACAAGAATCGGTACTGTTTGCCATTTTGTTTGCCATTTAAATAAATGATTATAGACTATAAAGGCATGTTTACAGAGGACACTGAAATTGGTGGTATAGTGGACAGTGAAGAAGGCCATCTAAGATTACAAAGAGATCTACTGTTGTTAGAATACTGAATGGACTCACAAACTCTTACCATTCACCTGTACCTGTGCGTTTTTGTTTTTGCCGCTGTTTACCTGTTATTTACTTATCTATGCTATTTAACCACGTGATCTGCCTGTATTGCTCGCAAGAGAAAGCCTTTTACTGTGCCTTGGTACACGTGACACTAAATTCAATTCAATTCAATTCATCTTCATCAATTGGGTCAATGGGCTGAAGAGGGGAATTTAGTTATGACAAATGTGAGCTATTGCATTTTGGTAAAATGAACAAGGGCAGGACTTATACAATTACAAGCAGAGCGTTGGGTGATGTTGTAGAACAGAGAGACCTAGGGGTTCAGGTGCATAATTGTTTCAAATTTGCACCACAGGTTAATAGACTTAGGTTAAGAAGGCATTTAGCACACTTGCCTTCATTGCTCAGACCTTTGAATATAGGAGTTGGGATGTTATGTTGAAGTTGTCAAAGTTGAAGGGTGGTGAGTCCTCTTCTGGAGTACTGTGTTCAGTTCTGGTTGCTTTGTTATAGGCAGGATATTATTAAGCTGGAGAGGTTTCAGAAAAGATTTACCAGAATGCTGTTGGGAATGTAGAGTTTGAGTTATAAGGAGAGGCTAGATAGTCTGGGACTTCTTTCACTGGAGTGTAGGAGGTTGAGGTGTGACCTCATAGAGGTTTATAAAATCGTGAGGGGTATAAATAAGATTAATGGCAGGTGTATTTTCCCTAGGGTGGGGGATTTCAAGACGAGGGGGCATATTTTTAAGATGAGAGGACTAAAAAGGACATGGGAGCAATTTTTTTTAACACAGAGTGGATCGTGTATAGAATGAACTTCCAGAGGAAGTGGTGGATGCAGGTACAGTTACAATATTTAAAAGACAGTTAGATTAGTGCACAAATAAGAAATATTTGGAGGGATATGGGCCAAGCACAGGCAGCTGGGGCTAGTTTAGTTTGGGATTATGGTCGGCATGGACTGGTTAGACCGAAGGATCTGTTTCCGTGTTGTATGACTCTATGACTCGATGTGATGAACTAGCCGATGGAACTCTTTCAAACTCTTGGAGTAGGAAATCGCTCCTGGAATGGAAACAATTCATTGCAGACTAAAAGTGAGAAACAATACTTCACTTCTCTGAACGAGTGCAGCTCCAACAACACACAAGAAGTTCAACACCATCCAGGATAAAGCAGCCCACTTCACCCTCAAAACTTACTTGCCCCACCACAAGTGCTCAGCAACAGCAATGTATCCCATCTACCAAGATACATTGCAGAAACTCACCAAAGGACCTTAGGTAGTAACCTCCAAACTTTAAAACCCAGAAGAGCTGAGATAGCAGATGCATGGGAACACCACTATATCATATACAAGTTTCCCTCCAAGTCACACGCTATATAGTTGTGGCCAAAATAGTCCACTTGAAATGGCACTTTTGGTATACGTTATAATGTGCATGTCGTAGAGTCATGGAGATATACAGAATGGAAACAGACCCTTCAGTTCAACCCGTCTATGCCGACCAGATATCCCAACCCAATCTAGTCCCACCTGCCACCACCCAACCCATATCCCTCCAAACCCTTCCTATTCATATACCCATCTAGTTGCCTTTTAAATGTTGCAATTGTACCAGCCTCCACCACTTCCTTTGGCAGCTCATTCCATACCCGTACCACCCTCTGAGTGAAAAAGTTGCCTCTTAGGTCTCTTTTCTATCTTTCCCCTCTCACCCTCAACCTATGCCCTCTAGATCTGGACTCCCCGACCCCAGAGTGATTCATAACTGTGGCGCAGCGAACCTTCACAATAGCTTTTCGGAATGGCCGATAAATACAGACCTCACCAGCAACATTAACATTCAGTGAAGGAATTGAAAAATCCTTAACTTCAACTGAGCTGACCAAATTTTGAGTTTATTTATCTCTCCACTCTGCAGGCTCCCTGCCTCTATTCCTGATGGAGGGCTTTTGCCCGAAACGTCGATTTTCCTGCTCCTCGGATGCTGCCTGACCTGCTGTGCTTTTCCAGCACCACTCTAATCTAGTTCCAAATTTTGAGTTCTCTTGTGAATGCAGAGCTATCCAGACTAATTCGCATAACAACCACTTACATTTTTTTTGTAAATTGCCAAACCTAATCGAGTGTTCATGAGATGAAATGCACAGAAAAATTAATTCTTTAAAAGACTGTTTTGCCCACATTTTTCTTTAATTACTTACAATGTGTTTGGCCAGCTGCCATTGCGCATGGGTTTTTATTTCAGGGACTCTGAATGACTTCCCACTGTCTAAACAACAAAAGAACAAAGAAGCCATACTATAAGCTAGCTGATATAAAATCAAAGAGCTTATTAAACGAAGCCTAGGCAAAGCAACATGAAAGGGCCAAGTTGGCAAACAGGAATGTGTTTAGTGTTCACACAGTGCTTGTTTCTTTACAAGATATATTGATGCAGTGCCCAACGCATATAAATGAATTCGTAGCAGCACAGCAGTGGGGCAGTACTGGCCAGTCCTTGATCTGAGGGGTCAGCGAGGCTGGATTGTTTGGTGGCTTCTTGTGAATACAACCAAGAACTTTGATGTGCTATCACTTCTCAGAATGCAGCAGTATGTTGCTTTCTTGTAAAACCAAAGACAAGGCAAGTGTTAGCCAGCTGGCAGTTCTCCTTCTCCCAAGACACCTGGGTGTGTTTTGTCAGAAATCACACTGAAAGGATACTACAAATGATCAATTACACTTTCATTAGGAGGCCAATATTTTCTGCATAAATCATATTTAATTACTCCAATTTTCAGTGTGCCATTAACAAACATAGGTTGGAAATTTAACATCAAAGTGCCTCCTCTAATATCTAGCTCCAGGAGTGATTCAACATGTTTACATATCTGTATAAAATTTTGTCACTGAGCACAAAAAATGTGGAATACAAATCTGTGTAAATTTTCATCAGTGAAGGTTTGTGAGCAGGAGCTGTCTTTTTCTCTGAGACTGAAATTCTGCTTTATTAAAACCTGGACAGACCTTGTTCCAATCTCTTCTCTAAGCCTTTGTAAGCTCACACTCTGGCTGTGGTTAAGATTTCTGTAGGTTTCTCGGCAATGTTTTCCAATTTGTCTTTCTGTGTGTGGTCATTCGGTACAAAACACAAAGGTACTTTGCACCAATAACCTTTCCATAAAAACTGCTGTCAATAGTCCCTTCATCTTGTATGTCCCTGTTGTTGTGTCACCATAGTCTTACTAGATTATAGGGACTTCTCCCGTCAGAGACAGGCAACTGATGGTGAATTAACCAGGAGAGAGAGGAGTTTTGAGAAGGAGAGCTCTTCTTGGTAACCTCAAACCAGTCCTGGGAATTGAACCCACACTGTTGGCATCACACTGCTCTGTGAACTAACAATCCAGCCTCAAAGCTTTGAGAGGAACCTGGTTCCTAAGTACCAACATTGACTTGATATTGAACACTTCTGGAATACAGCATTCAATTCTGATTTCCCTACTGTAGGAAAGATGCTGGCAGGTGGGACTAGATTGGGTTGGGATATCTGGTTGGCATGGATGGGTTGTACCGAAGGGTCTGTTTCCATGCTGTACATCTCTATGACTCTATGTTGTGAAACTTGAAAGGGTTCAGAAAAGAGTTACAAGGATGTTTCCAGGGTTGGAGGGTTTGAGATATAAGGAGAGGCTGAACAGGCTGGGGCTGTTTTCCCTGGAGCATCCAAGACTGAGGGATGGCTTTGTTGAAGTTTATAAAACCATAAGGGACATGGATAGGGTAAATAGGTCTTTTCCCCAGAGTAGGGGAATCCAGAACTAGAGGACATAGGTTTAAGTGAGAGGGGAAAGATATAAACACGACCTAAGGGGTAACTTTTTCACACAGAGGGTGGTGTGTGTGTGTGGAACGAACTGCCAGAGGAAGTGGTGGAGGCTGGTATAATTGCAGCATTTAAAGGACATCTAGATGGGTATATGAATAGGAAGACTTTAGAGAGATATGGGTCAAATGCTGGCAAATTGGGACTAGATTAATTTCGGATATCTGGTCAGCATGGATGAGTCAGACCAAAGGGTCTCTTTTTATGTGCTGTACATCTCTAGGACTCTGACTGCCATGGTGCAGAACACCACTTCAGATAAGTTTGTCAAACTTTATCTTGATGGCTATACATTTTAAACGGCAATCCATGAAACTTAGTCTGTAAGGTGACCTTAATTGATTCATGAGGACACTAACCATTTATGTCTAGGTCCACTGTATACAACTAATGTTTTGTGAATTCTGCAATCTAGATTTCCTATGTGTTGGATGTATGAAACAGGAACTGAGCCTGAATCTAAAAATAAATTTTGCCATTTGTCACATACCCTGGAGACATGGGCAACAAACAAGTAGACTAATGGAAAGCTGAATTCATCTGAGATGTGGACACATAAGAGGATGGTTTGATAGCGTTTCCAGACAGAAAGCTTAGTGATGAAGTGCTGGAAGTGGCTAGAGAAAAGATGAATCACAGTGTGGAAGCAGGCCATTCAGCCCAACAAGTCCATACTGATCCTCTGAAGAGCATCCCACCCAGACTAATCCCCCTACTCTATCCCCGTAGCCCTGCATTTCCAAAGGCTACTGCACCAAACCTATACATTCCTGAACACAAAGGGGTAATTTAACATAAGTCAAAAATTATGGCACTGGAAAAACACAGCAGGTCAGGCAGCATCCACCTACCTAGCATATTGTTGGACTGTGGGAGAAAACTGGAGCACCTGGCAGAAATAGGGAGAATGTGCAAACTCCACACAGATAGCCACCTGAGGATGGAATCGAACTTGAGGCCCTGACACTGTGAGCCACTGTGCCACCCACAGTGTTTATTATGAAAGAGACAATGATTCAACACTGAGATAATTGGAGCTGCTGGTAGATACAGACAGTTATTGGAGGTTAGATTAATGGACAAAGGAGGAGAAAGAAGCAGGGGAGAAAATAGATGACTGATAAAATAAGCTGGATGCAGCTGATTGATGCAGAATGTGAGAAGGCTGTACAGAGATTAATGGCTGATTCATTGTTGGTACATAGACCTTCTGGAAAGATGATAATACCAATATAAAGCAAACATGTTATAGTGATGTCACTGTCTTCACTTGGGAAGTTACGCAGGTAAGGGTCCATGGTTTTGGGAGTAATGTATTAATAGGAATGGATAAATGGTTAACAGAGAGAAAACAGAAAGTAGGGGTAAATAAAGCATTTTCAAGTTGACAACCTGTAATTAATGAAAAGATTTGAGAATCGGTTAACAAAAGATTTCACAACTAAATATCTTTTCCTAATGCACTCATGAGACGTAGGCTTCAGACTAGGCCAGGATAAATTGCCTATTCCTAATTGTCAAGAGCGCAGTTAAGAGTCAACCCCATTGCTGTGGGTCTGGAGTCACATGTAGGCCAGACTGAGGAAGGATGACAGATTCCTGCCCTAAAGGTCATCAGTGAACCAGATGGATTTTTCCCAACAGTTGATATTGGTTTCATGGTTATTATTAGACCTTTAATTCCCCATTCTTTATTGAATTCAAATTCCATAATCTGCCCTGGTGGGATTTTTATCCAGGTCCCCAGAACATTAGCTGAATTTCTGGATTAATAACCTAGCAATAATACCCCAAGACCATTGATGCCCCTTGATAAATTTTTAATCAATTGATTTTTAATTAGCAAGAATACTATGGTAATGGATAATTGATATTATTCTAAAGATTGACCAGAGATTCAAGGATCTTAATGATAAGTCTCTTCATTCTTGAGATTGCAAGCCCTTAAAAATTACAGTGGTGTAAACTAGGCAAGATGGAGAGAAAATGATTTCCCTTGTGGAGAATGCAAAACCAGGGCAACAAATATAAAATAGTCATTAATATAACCAATGAGAATTCAAATGTTTGACAAATTTCATTTTTCAGCGTTTGGTGGAAGTATTAAAGTTGCTATTGCTTGAGGAAGGAGCCTTATTAGTCTAATACCATTTGTGTCAGACTGCAATGAAGCAAGACATTTGGAACATGGAACCTCTTACTGTCTAACCAACCCATATATTTGGAATTTTGTGAGCTTTTGTGGGCCTGATCCACATTGGCAATAGTGAGATTTGTGGCAGAATCATGTGGGAAATCCAATGGTGATGTTCGGAGCAACTTGCTGTTTGCTGAATGGTGGCCATGTTTCTTCCTAGGCAGCAGCAAGTTCGCAATTTAAGAGGATTATAGTTTGTTAAATGCTTTATTAACAGCACAATTTGCCTCATTAATGTTCAGCTTCCTATTTTCCCAAACAAGTTACTCCTCAAAACGTTTTGACATGGAAGTCAGAGTGACTACTTCAGCTCGCTACTTGCTCCAAAGGACCTTCATGTTTAGCACCATGCTTCATATTTAGCACCAACCTCTCAGGGCATACTGTGTACTCACCGCACATTGCAGACATTGGTGCCAGCCTCTAAGAACTCTATTGGTACGTCTCTAATCCATTCACTAAATGTTTTTATATTGGAATGCTGTAAGTCAGGCTGCATCAGCAACCATCACTATAATGTTACTGCAAGGATACTATGTATTCAGGGACTGGACTCAGCTGTATCTCCACCTCTCCATTTGCTGTCAAAGCACTCACTCACTCTAAACCCACTTGCATGTACTCAGCATTGGGTTTTTTTCCCCTTTTTATGGTTTACCCCATCAGCCAGAAGTACCAGGCTCACTGTGCTTCTGTATTGTTGTTTCATTTAGCACAGGCACAAAGCTTTTCACGATAAGGTGAGGAAGAATGTTTTTTCACAAAACAAGAGCAATTGGGTGAAACTTGCTGCCTACAAGTGGTGGAATGATATAGAATGTGGAAAATAGTATTTCTTTATTGTCACGTATACTCCAGTACAGAACTACAGGAGTACAGTGAAAAGTTTTAACAATGGCTGCCTTTAATGGCTCTATTTTGGGTATATGTACAAATTTTGGATACAAAGAGGACTAAAAGGAAAAATAACAGCATTACTTCCAGCGTGTTAAAATTAAGTTAGAAATAAGGTAGTTATAGGATTGATATTACAGTCCGGCAGAGATTTTCAATTAGCAGCAGCTCAGCATGTGGTCTGACCACCAGCATAAGGCCCAAGTCTAACGACTGTCCTGTTCCAGCCTCCAGACCACTCCTCACTGGCACTCAGCTGCAACAAGGTAAGTTGCACTGTTCCAGGTGTCATTTGCTTCGTGCGGTACGGGCACTCACTTCCCCTCACCCTGCTCCAGGCCTCATTCCCCACACCCTGCTCCAGGCCTCATTCCCCTCACCCTGCACCAGGCCACATTCCCCACACCCTGCTCCAGGCCTCATTCCCCTTGCCCTGCTCCAGGCCTCATTCCCCTTGCCCTGCTCCAGGCCTCATTCCCCTTGCCCTGCTCCAGGCCACATTCCCCACACCCTGCTCCAGGCCTCATTCCCCTTGCCCTGCTCCAGGCCACATTCCCCACACCCTGCTCCAGGCCTCATTCCCCTTGCCCTGCTCCAGGCCTCATTCCCCTCGCCCTGCACCAGGCCACATTCCCCTCGCCCTGCACCAGGCCACATTCCCCACACCCTGCTCCAGGCCTCATTCCCCTCGCCCTGCACCAGGCCACATTCCCCACACCCTGCTCCAGGCCTCATTCCCCTTGCCCTGCTCCAGGCCTCATTCCCCTCGCCCTGCACCAGGCCACATTCCCCACACCCTGCTCCAGGCCTCATTCCCCTCGCACTGCTCCAGGTCTCAATCCCCTCGCACTGCACCAGCCCTCATTCCCCTCGCCCTGCTCCAGGCCACATTCCCCTTGCCCTGCTCCAGGCCTCATTCCCCTTGCCCTGCTCCGGGCCACATTCCCCTTGCCCTGCTCCGGGCCTCATTCCCCTCCCCCTGCTCCAGGCATCATTCCCCTCAGCCTGTTCCAGGCCTCATTCCCCTTGCACTGCTCCAGGCCTCATTCCCCTCGCACTGGCCTGGCGATATTCTCCTCGTGCTGCTCCAGGCCACATTCCCCTTCCATTGCATTGTGGCTCATTTCCTCTCGGGCTGCTCCAAGCCTCATTCTCCTCGAACTGCACCAGGCCTCACTCCCTTGGCACTAATCCATGCCTCATTCCCTTTCTGCTGCTCAAGACCTCATTCTCCTCGCATTGTTCCAGGCCTCAATCCCCTCATGCTGCTCCAGGCCTCATTCCCCTTGCATTAATCCAGTCCTCATTCTCCTCGCACTGCTGCAGGCCTCAATCTCCTCATGCTACTCCAGGCCTCATTCCCCTTGTGCTGCTCCTCATTCCCCTCACACTACTCCAGGCCTCATTCCCTTTGCACGCAACAGGCCTCACCTCCACACAATGCTTCAGGCCTCATTCCCTTCATGTTGCTCCTGGCCTCATTCCCTTCGTGCTGCACCAGGACTCACTGCCCCTCATGCCACTCCATGCCTCAGTCCCCTTGCACTGCTCCAGGCCTCATTCCCCTCACCCTGCTCCAGGCCTCAGTCCCCTTGCCCTGCTCCAGGCCTCATTCCCCTCGCCCTGCTCCAGGCCTCATTCCCCTTGCCCTGTTCCAGGCCTCATTCCCCTTGCCTTGCTCCAGGCCACATTCCCCTTGCCTTGCTCCAGGCCACATTCCCTTCACCCTGCCCCAGGCCACATTGCCCTTGCCCTGCTTCAGGCCTCATTCCCCTTACACTGCTCCATGCTTCATTCCTCTTATGTTGCTACTGGCCTCATTCCCCTCACACTGCTCCAGGCCTCATTCCGCTCACACTGCTCCAGGCCTCATTCCCCTCGTGCTAATCCAGGCCTCATTCCCCTTGCCCTGCTCCAGGCCTCATTCCTCTTATGCTGCTCCAGGCCTCAGTCACCTTGCCCTGCTCCAGGCCTCAATCCCCTTGCCCTGTTCCAGGCCTCAATCCCCTTGCCTTGCTCCAGGCCACATTCCCCTCACCCTGCTCCAGGCCACATTCCCCTCACCCTGCTCCAGGCCACGTTGCCCTTGCCCTGCTCCAGGCCTCATTTCCCTCGCACTGCTCCAGGCCTCATTCCCCTCACACTGGCCTCGGCGATATTCTACTCGTGCTGCTCCAGGACACATTCCTCTTGCATTGCATTGTGGCTCATTTCCCCTCACACTGCTCCAGGCATCATTCCTCTTACGCTGCTCCAGGCCTCATTCCCCTCACACTGCTCCAGGCCTCATTCCTCTTATGCTGCTCCAGGCCTCATTCCCCTCACACTGCTCCAGGCATCATTCCTCTTACGCTGCTCCAGGCCTCATTCTCCTCACACTGCTCCAGGCCTCATTCCCCTCACGCTGCTCCAGGCCTCATTCCCCTCATGCTACTCCAGGCCTCATTCCCCTTGCCCTGCTCCAGGCCTCATTCCTCTTATGCTGCTCCAGGCCTCATTCCCCTTGCTCTGCTCCAGGCATCATTCCTCTTATGTTGCTCCAGGCCACATTCCCCTCACCCTGCTCCAGGCCACATTGCCCTTGCCCTGCGCCAGGCCTCATTTCCCTCGCACTGCTCCAGGCCTCATTCCCCTCACACTGCTCCAGGCCTCATTTCCCTCACACTGCTCCAGGCCTCATTCCCCTCACACTGGCCTCGGTGATATTCTCCTCATGCTGCTCCAGGACACATTCCTCTTGCATTGCATTGTGGCTCATTTCTCCTCTCACTGCTCCAGGCATCATTCCCCTCGCACTACTCCAGGCCTCATTCCCCTCGCACTGCTCCAGGCCTCATTCCCCTCGCACTGCTCCAGGCCTCATTCCCCTCGCCCTGCTCCAGGCATCTTTCCCCTTGCCCTGCTCCAGGCCACATTACCCTCACCCTGCTCCAGGCCTCATTCCCCTCGCCCTGCTCCTGGGCTCATTTCCCTCACACTGCTCCAGGCCTCATTCCCCTTGCACTGGCCTAGGCGATATTCTCCTCGTGCTGCTCCAGGCCTCATTCCCCTTGCATTGCATTGTAGCTCATTTCCCCTCGTGTTGCTCCAGGCCTCATTCCATTCAGCCTGCTCCAGGCCACACTCGCATTCCCTCGCACACTCGCAGGCCTCATTTCCCTCGCACTGTTCCAGGCCTCATTCCCCTCATGCTGCTCCAGGCCTCATTCCCCTCACACTGCTCCAGGCCTCATTCCCCTCACCCTGCTCCAGGCCTCGTTCCCCTCACCCTGCTCCAGGCCTCGTTCCCCTCACCCTGCTCCAAGCCTCATGCCTCTTATGCTGCTCCTGGCCTCATTCCCCTCACCTCATTCTCCTCGTGCTGCTCCAGGCCTCATTCCCTCACGCTGCTCCAGGCCTCATTCCTCTTATGCTGCTCCTGGCCTCATTCCCCTCGCCCTGCTCCAGGCCACATTCCCCTTGCACTGACCCAGGCAATATTCTCCTCATACTGCTCTAGGTCTCATTTCCCCTCGCACTGCTCCAGGCCTCATTGCTCTCGCACTGCTCCAGACATCATTTCCGTCCCACTGCTCCAGGCCTCATTTCCCTCACACTGCTCCAGGCCTCATTCCCCTTACACGCACCAGGCCTCATCCTCTCACAATGCTTCAGGCCTCATTCCCTTCATGTTGCTCCAGGCCTCATTCCCTTCATGCTGCACTAGAACTCACTGCCCCTCATGCTACTCCAGGCCTCGTTTCCCTCGCATTGCTCCAGGCCTCTTTCCCCTCACCCTGCTCCAGGCCTCATTCCCCTCGCGCTGCTCCAGGCCTCGTTCCCCTCGCGCTGCTCCAGGCCTCGTTCCCCTCGCGCTGCTCCAGGCCTCATTCCCCTTGCCCTGCTCCAGGCCTCATTCCCCTTGCCCTGCTCCAGGCCTCATGTTTCTTATGCTGCTCCAGGCCTCATTCTCCTCATGCTGCTCCAGACCTCATTCCCTCGTGCTGCTTCAGGCCTCATTCCCCTCACCCTGCTCCAGGCCTCGTTCCCCTCGTGCTGCTCCAGGCCTCATTCCCCTTGCCCTGCTCCAGGCCTCATTCCTCTTATGCTGCAGCTGGCCATATTCCCCTTGCATTGACCCAGGCGATATTCTCCTCATGCTGCTCCAGGTCTCATTCTCCTTGCATTGCATTGTAGCTCTTTTCCCCTTGTGCTGCTCCAGACCTCATTCCCCTCACACTGCTCCAGGCCTCATTCCCCTCACAATGCTTCAAGCCTCATTCCCTCCATGCTACTCCTGGCCTCATTCCCTTCATGCTGCACTAGGACTCACTGTCCCTCATGCTACTCCTGGCCTCAATCCCCTCACCCTGCTACAGGTTTCATTCCTCTCGCGCTGCTCCAGGCCTCATTCCCTTGCACTGCATCAGGCCTCATTTCCCTCGCGCTGCTCAAGGCCTCATTCCCCTCGTGCTGCTCCAGGCCTCATTCCCCTCATGCTGCTCCAGGCCTCATTCCCCTCACGCTGCTCCAGGCCTCATTCCTCTTATGTTGCTCCTGGCTTCATTCTCCTCGTGCTGCTCCAGGCCTCGTTCCCCTCGTGCTGCAACAGGCCTCTTTCCCCTTGCCATACATTTGGCCTCATTCCCCTTGCCCTGCTCCAGGCCTCATTCTCTTTGTGCTGCTCCCGACCTCATTCCCCTTGCCCTGCTCCAGGCCTTATTCCCCTCACAGTGCTCCAGGTCTCATTCCTCTTATGCTGCTCCCGACCTCATTCCCCTTGCCCTGCTCCAGGCCTCATTCCCCTCACAATGCTCCAGGTCTCATTCCTTTTATGCTGCTCCAGGCCTCATTCCCCTCACACTGTTCCAGGTCTCATTCCCCTCTAATGCTGCTCCAGGCCTCATTCCCCTCACACTGCTCCAGGTCTCATTCCCCTCACATTGCTCCAGGCCTCATTCCTTTTATGCTGCTCCAGGCCTCATTCCCCTCACACTGCTCCAGGTCTCATTCCCCTCACACTGCTCCAGGTCTCATTCCCCTCACACTGCTCCAGGCCTCATTCCTTTTATGCTGCTCTAGGCCTTATTCCCCTCATGCTGCTCCAGACCTCATTCCCCTCACACTGCTCCAGACCTCATTCCCCTCACACTGCTCCAGGTCTCATTCCCCTCGCGCTGCTCCAGGCCTGATTCCCCTCGTGCTGCTCCAGGCCTCATTCTCCACGTACTGCTCCTCATTCCCCTCACACTGCTTCCTGGCAGGATTCCCCTTGATCTGCTCCAGGCATCATTCCCCTCATGCTGTAACAGGCCTCATTCTCCTTGCGATGCTCCAGGTAATGATCAATAATGAAGATGTAAATTGGATAGTACTTGATCCCATATGTTTGCTTATCTTTTTCTCTACTTTCAAGAATCAACACATTTGATTCCCATGTTTATCTCCATCATTTCAAATTCTATCCTTAGATATATATTGTTTCCCTTCTGCCTAAACACATCAACTCACACAACTCTATATTAAATTCCTTTTGACATTTGGCTGCAGAAGGATTTGGACAGATTAGGAGAGTGGGGAAAGAAGTAGCAGATGGAGTACAATGTGGGAAAAGTGTGAGGTCATGCACTTTGGTAGGAAGAATAGAGACATGGACTATATTCTAAATTGGGAGAAAATTCAGAAGTCTGAAGTGCAAAGAGACTTGGGAGTTTTTGTCCATGATTCTCTCGAGGTAAACTTTCAGGTTGAATCAGTAGTTAGGAAAGCAAGTGCAATGATGGCATTTATTTTGAGAGGACTTGAATATAAAAGCAGGGATGTGTTTCTGAGGCTGTATATGGCTCTGGTCAGACCACATTTGGAGTATTGTGAGCAGTTTAGGGCCCCATATCTCAGGAAGGATAGACTGACCCTGGAGTGTGTTCAGAGGAGGCTCACGAGAATAGTCCAGGAATGAAAAGCTTAAAATATGAGGAACATTTGAGGACTTGGGTTTTTTGATTAGATTAGATTAGATTAGATTACTTACAGTGTGGAAACAGGCCCTTCGGCCCAACAAGTCCACACTGCCCGGCCGAGGCGTAACCCACCCATACCCCTACATCTACATCTACCCCTTACCTAACACTACGGGCAATTTAGCATGGCCAATTCACCTAACTTGCACATCTTTGGACTGTGGGAGGAAACCGGAGCACCCGGAGGAAACCCACGCAGACACGGGGAGAACGTGCAAACTCCACACAGTCAGTCGCCTGAGGCGGGTTTATACTCAATTGAGTTCAGAAGGATGAGGGGGGGGATTTAATTGAAATATACAGAATACTGAATGGCCAGGACAGAGTGGATGTTGGGAAGATGTTTCCATTAATAGGAGAGACTAGGACCCGAGGGCACAGCCTTAGAGTAAAGGGAAGACCTTTTAGACGGGAGAGAAGGAGAAACGTCTTCAGCCAGAGAGTGGTGAATCTATGGAATTCATTGCTCCAGAAGGCTATGGAGGTCATTGAATATGTTTAAGATGGAGATAGATAGGTTCTTGAGTAGCAAGGGGATCCAGGGTTAGGGGGAGAAAGCGAGAGAATGGGGTTGAGAAACTTATCAGCCATGATCAAATGACAGAGCAGGTTCGATGGGCTGAGTGGCCTAATTTCTGCTCCTATGTCTTACGGTCTTATGGTCTAATGGTCAAATTCCAATGTCTCTGTAAGTTATAAATATATCAGTAAAGGAGTGATCCAAGCATTGACTCTTGAGGAACAACGCTGTCAATGATCTCACAGACTGAAAAACAACCATTTAACATGGCTCACTATTTTCTTTTCTGAAGCAAATTTTTATCTAATCTGCCACTGACCCTCCTTTCCATGAGACTCAATTTTGTGAACCAGTCTTTGTCAAATGCTTTCTTAAAACCATTCTTGCAACATTTTCTTCAGCAAACCTCCTTGTTACATCCTCAAAAGATTCAGCTAGGTTAGTCAAACGCAATTTTTCAGAAATCCATACTCTCTATCCTGAAGGAACTTAAGGCTCTACAAATGTTTGTTAACATCTTCACTTGTTAATCTTTTCCCAAGTCTTAATGGGTGGCACGGTGGCACAGTGGTTAGTACTGCTCCCTCACAGCGCCAGAGACCCGGGTTCAATTCCCGCCTCAGGCGACTGACTGTGTGGAGTCTGCACGTTCTCCCTGTGTCTGTGTGGGTTTCCTCCAGGTGCTCCAGTTTCCTCCCACAGTCCAAAGATGTGCAGGTCAGGTGAATTGGCCATGCCAAATTGCCCGTAGTGTTAGGTGTAGGGGTATGGGTGGGTTGCGCTTCGGCGGGTCAGTGTGGACTTGTTGGGCCGAAGGGCCTGTTTCTACACTGTAGGTAATCTAATCTAATCTATCTGAATGTTAAATTGAGTGATCTGTGGTCAGTAAGAATGTTCTTACACCTTTTCTTGAAGAAGGTTATGACCTTTGCCACTTTCTCAACCCCTGACACTGTCTCTGGGGGATTTAAGGAAAACTGTAGGATGGTGGCAAGTCATTCTGTTTTCTCCACCTGACCTCCCTTGGAAACCTAGGTTGCAAGCCATCTATATCAGGAGACGTACTCACTATAAGCAGCACCAAGTTTCCTAGAAGATCCTGTCTGACAAATTTCACATCATTCATTACCCATGCCATTTTAGCTTGGACTCAATTTTTTGCAGCAAACCCCTCATTAGTGATCACTGACACAATTACTCAGGAGTTATTCTATCCTTGCCTTGAAATATTGAGGATATATAATCTTCTTTGTCTCTGTCCTGCCTCTTACTACTGATTAGTGCCTAAGTGTGAATCAAATTATTTTGAGTTACCTTTGGGTTGTCATTGTACATCCATAAAGTGATGACTATCTCCAACAAGAGAGAATCTGACCATCATTCCTTGACATTCAACCATAATCCTCGGGGGTGGGGTAGTATTGGCGAGAAGCTGAACAAGACTACCCAAATAAATGTTGTGGCTGCAAGAACAGGTCAAAGGCTAGGAATCTTACAATGAATTACTCATTATCTGATTTCCCAAATCCTGTCCATCATCTACAAGGCAAGAGTGTGATGCAATTCTCCCCACTTAATGGAAGAGACCAGCTTAAGCAACTGCTTTTTGTCATTTTTATGAATGATTTGGATGTGTATATTGGAGGTATGGTTAGGAAGCTTGCAGATGACACTAAAATTGGAGGTGCAGTGGACAGCAAAGAAGGTTACCTCAGATTACAACAGGAACTTGATCAGATGGGCCAATGGGCAGATGGAGTTTAGTTTAGATAAATGTGAAGTGCTGCATTTTGGGAAGGCAAATCAGGGCAGAATTCACACACTTAATGGTAAGGTCCTGGGGAGTGCTGCAGAACAAAGAGACCGTGGAGTGCAGGTCATAGCTCCTTGAAAGTAGAGTCACAGGTAGATAGGATAATGAAGAAGGTGCTTGGAATTCTCACCTTTATTGGTCAGTGCATTGAGTATAGGCGTTGGGAGGTCATGTTCCAGTTATACAGGACTTTGATTAGGCCACTATTGGAATACCGCATTTCGTTCTAGTTTGCCCTCTGTGGGAAAAATGTTGTGAAACTTGAAAGGGTTTGTAAAAGATTTTCAAGATTGTTGCCAGGGTTGGAGGTTTTCAACTATAGGGAGAGGCAGAATAGGCTGAGGGCTGTTTCCCCTGGAGCGTCGGAGGCTGAGGGATGACCATATAGAGGTTTATAAAGTCATGAGGGACATGGATAGGGTGAATAGTCACGCTCTTTTTTCCACAATAGGGGAGCCCAAAACTAGAGGGCACTGGTTTAAGATAAGAAGGTTGGATTTAAAAGAGATCTAAGGGGCAACTTTTTCACACACAGGGTGGTGCATGTGTGGAATGAGCTGCCAGAGGAAGTGATGAAGGCTGGTACAATTATGACATTTAAAAGCATCTGGATGGGTACATGAATATGAAAGACTTGGAGGGATATGGGCCAAAAGCTAACAAATGGGACTAGATTAACATCGAACATGGACGGGTTGGACCAAAGGGTCTGTTTTCATTATGCACATCTCTAAGACTCTATTCAAGAAGCTTAACACCATCCAGGATAACTCAGCTTGATTGATTGCCACCAAATCCCCAAACATTCACTCTCTGCTTCACCAATATTTAGCAGTAGCAATGTGTACTATCTACAAGATACACTGCAGAAATTCACCAAGGTTCCTTAGATAACACCTTCCAAATTTATGGGCACTACAATCTAGAATGACAAGGACAGCAGATAAATGGGAACACCACCTGCAAGGTCTTGCCCACACCACTGACCATCCTGACTTGGAAATATATTGCAGTTCCTTTAATGTCACTGGGAAAAAGTCCTGGCACCATCTTCCCAACAGCACCTACACCAAATGGACTGCAGCGGTTCAAGAAGGCAGCTCACCACCACCTTCTCAAGGGTGATTAAGTACGGGTAATAAATGCTGGCCCAGCCAGTGATTCCCATTTCCCATGAAAGAATAAAAATAATTCTATAATTGTCAGTGGCTATAAAATACTTCAGGAAACCTCAGGATATAAACGGTGTGATATTAATTGTTTTTACTTTCGATTTGAATTAATTGCAACCAAAGATTGCAAACCTTTTTCATCTAATTCTACAAAGTGACCTTTTGTTCAACAATAGCAATCTCCCATAAGGTCATAGCTTTTTCCAGATGCTGGTTTTTTGGGAAATTCCTACTGGGTAAGAATAGCTGACAGTATTAGACAAATGGATCGCCGACTTTATTAATAGGATTCTCTTCATTAATTTCCCTTCCCATTAAGCCAACACAAATTTCCTGAATGAATAACAAGCAGAATCAATCCTTAAAAAGTATAGAATGCTGGAAATACACAGAGGGCTCGACTGAGACCCTTCATGAAGATCGCTGCCAAACCTATAAAGCCTATTTTCTTTCAGAATCTGAATAATGGACTGCATCTGTGTAGTGTTTCCTGTTTTTATGTCAGAAAGTCTCTTAATTTTACACATTTCTTTTAATCAGATGTAATGTGGTTGTGGAGGTCTTGCAGCACACTCAGTGGTGCTCTGTGTCTGTGCCTTGGTCGACTGTCTGTGTGGAGTTTGCACATTCTCCCCGTGTCTGTGTGGGTTTCCTCCGGGTGTTCCGGTTTCCTTCCACAGTCCAAAGATGAATTGGCTGTGCTAAATTGCCCGTAGTGTTAGGGGAATGGGTCTGGCTGGGTTACTCTTCTGAGGGTCGGTGTGGACTTGTTGGGCCGAAGGGCCTGTTTCCATACTGTAGGGAATCTAATCTAAACTAAATTGAGTACCAACTTCTGATTCCTTCAAACAAATGCCAATGGCAGACAGTCAAAGTGGGAGTCAGCCATATAAAAGCTGGCAATTGGAGATTCTATCTTCACTATCTGTGTCTATTTACTATAATATGCACATAGATGTGTATGTTTCTCAGCAATTGGTAGGTCACGGGGTTGGTTGGATTAGTTGCTGTCATGGATAGTGCAGATAGAGGCCACTTGGCCCACTAAGTCTGCACTGAGCCTCCAAAAAACATCCCATCTAGATTCACTCTATTGCTGTAACCCCACGTTACCCCTAACACACCTTTGGCCTGTGGGAGGAAACCGGAGTACCCAGAGGAAACCCATGCAGACACAGGGAGAATGCACAAACTCCACACAGACAGCCACCCGAGGCTGGAATTGAACCTGGGACCCTAGTGCTAACCACTGAGCAACTGTGCCACCCTCAGGTTGGTGCCAATAGCATGGGGTTTGATTCTTATAATCGTTGGAGTGAATTTTGGGCCAGTTTCTTTGCCCTACCTGCGGCAGAGACAGAGAACACAAGAAGAACATGGTTGCATTGAAACATTCTAAAGGGTGGAAAAACACAGTCATGGTCAGGAGCAATCAATCAAGACAGTGAAACCAAAGATAAAAGTGAATGAAAATGGGACCAACCTGTATGACATCACCATCACCAATGATAAAGGTAAGCTTTGGGTCCCTGTCTATTATGGTCCCATCTTCCAGGACTCCAAGCAGCTTTAATGTGACCTCTTGACCTACATCAGGTCTGGTAGCTTGTCCCTGTCCTTCTTTCAGGATTTGTTTCTGAAGCAGCCAGTCATCTGTAAATTGAATGTGTTTTGAAGGTTATTGTAATGGGGTTAATCCACTTAATACAAGTGCAGCCCGCACTGTAGAGAGCAACACTCTGATTTGTGCACTGCTGCTAGTAATACTGCTGACTGCCCTTCACATTGACTTTAGCAACAGTTGAGTTGTGCACTAAGTGACTACAGTCCCAAGGACCAATCCTTCATTCTGTGAGAGGCTGCTGATTTTGAAAACCTTGAAAAAGTGCATTTCTAAATTCTCCAAGGAACTTATTATGGCCTTGTAAAATGCCAACCTTCTAGAATAGGTTACCCAGTCTTTTGCTGTCGGTGGAAGTTTGCTGTGTTCATTTTGACTGTTGCCATTCCCAACATTAAATACATTTTTTTCTGTTCCTTACTGGCTTTGGGACATCCTTGAGTAAGATAGGCTATAAATGCCGGATCTGTTTTCTTTCTTATTAATCCACAACGAAAATACTCTCCAAAAAATGTGAGGTGACTTAATCGAAGTTTACAGCTAATCTTGTGGGATTCTGCTCTCTGTGAAAAGCTAGCTGAATGATCACACATCTTTGACGACCAGGGTCATGCTACTCACTGTTGGATATCTATTAAAATCTAAGTAACAGAAGACAATGCAATAAACCTGAGGTATCCCAATATGCACACACTATCTCGCTTAAGAAATGCTCAAATGGCTACTAGAAACACAATTCTTAAATATGCCAGACAGCTTCAACTTATTGCAAAATCATGCTGAGACAACCTTGAGGCAGGAGTTCAAAGATCTTACACCTGCCCAGAGATCTGCTCTTCGTCAGCTCATTGAACTGGTTGCAGGAATGCCTGGCACTAGAGGAATGCCTGTAGCAATTGTTCATTGGAAAGACTTGAAAGACTTGCATTTACATAGCACCTTTCATGCACTCAAGATGTCCCAAAATAATGAGGTACTTTTGAATTATAATTACTGCTATAATTAAGTGGGGTACTCAAGTAATCCAACATTCAGGCTATAAGTTGGCAAAGACATATACCCAGAAGCAACAGCAACAACTTGTACGTAGCAACTTTAATGCAGTGTGACATCTCAAGGTATTCCTTGGAACATTAACAAACAAAGTTTGACACTGCATCAGGTAAATAGATGCTAGAATGGATAAGCAAGCACCTGGTCATAGAAGTAAGTTATCAGAAGAATCTTAAATGAGGAAATCGGTTGAGAGTTTTGGGGAAGATGCTTAGGAGCCAGGCAGCTGAAGATATGGCTCCCAGTACGGGAACAATTAAAATTGGGAATGTGTACATAGAAAATAGAACATAGAACAATACAGCACAGAACAGGCCCTTCGGCCCACGATGTTGTGCCGAACTTCTATCCTAGATTAAGCACCCATCCATGTACCTATCCAAATGCCGCTTAAAGGTCGCCAATGATTCTGACTCTACCACTCCCACGGGCAGCGCATTCCATGCCCCCACCACTCTCTGGGTAAAGAACCCACCCCTGACATCTCCCCTATACCTTCCACCCTTCACCTTAAATTTATGTCCCCCTGTAACACTCTCTTGTACCCGGGGAAAAAGTTTCTGACTGTCTACTCTATCTATTCCTCTGATCATCTTATAAACCTCTATCAAGTCACCCCTCATCCTTCGCCGTTCCAACGAGAAAAGGCCGAGAACTCTCAACCTATCCTCGTTCGACCTACTCTCCATTCCAGGCAACATCCTGGTAAATCTTCTCTGCACCCTCTCCAAAGCTTCCACATCTTTCCTAAAGTGAGGCGACCAGAACTGCACACAGTACTCCAACTGTGGCCTAACCAAAGTCCTGTACAGCTGCAACATCACTTCACGACTCTTGAATTCAATCCCTCTGCTAATGAACGATAATACTCCATAGGCCTTCTTACAAACTCTATCCACCTGAGTGGCAACCTTCAAAGATCTATGTACATAGACCCCAAGATCCCTCTGTTCCTCCACCTGACTAAGAACCCTACCATTAACCCTGTATTCTGCATTCTTATTTGTTCTTCCAAAATGGACAACCTCACACTTGGCAGGGTTGAACTCCATCTGCCACTCCTCAGCCCAGCTCTGCAACATATCTAAGTCCCTCTGCAGCCGACAACAGCCCTCCTCACTGTCCACAACTCCACCTATCTTCATATCATCTGCAAATTTACTGACCCACCCTTCGACTCCCTCATCTAAGTCATTAATAAAAATTACAAACAGCAGAGGACCCAGAACTGATCCCTGCGGAACTCCACTTGTAACTGGGCTCCAGGCTGAATATTTACCATCTACCACCACTCTCTGACTTCGACCGGTTAGCCAGTTTTCTATCCAATTGGCCAAATTTCCCTTTATCCCATGCCTCCTGACTTTCTGCATAAGCCTACCATGGGGAACCTTATCAAATGCCTTACTAAAATCCATGTACACTACATCCACTGCTCTACCCTCATCCACATGCTTGGTCACCTCCTCGAAGAATTCAATAAGACTTGTAAGGCAAGACCTACCCTTCACAAATCCGTGCTGGCTGTCCCTAATCAAGCAGTGTCTTTCCAGATACTCGTAAATCCTATCCGTCAGTACCCTTTCCATTACTTTGCCTACCACAGAAGAAAGACTAACTGGCCTGTAATTCCCGGGGTTATCCCTATTCCCTTTTTTGAACAGGGGCACAACATTCGCCACTCTCCAGTCCCCTGGTACCACCCCCGTTGCCAGTGAAGACGAGAAGATCATTGCCAACGGTACTGCAATTTCCTCTCTTGCTTCCCACATAATCCTAGGATAGAAGTTCGGCACAACATCGTGGGCCGAAGGGCCTGTTCTGTGCTGTATTGTTCTATGTTCTATGTTCTATATCCCGTCAGGCCCGGGGGACTTGTCTATCCTCAAGTTGTTCAAAATGTCCAACACATCTTCCTTCCTAACAGGTATCTCTTCTAGCTTAACAGTCCGTTTCACACTCTCCTCTTCAACAATACGGTCCCTCTCGTTCGTAAATACTGAAGAGAAGTACTTGTTCAAGACCTCTCCTATCTCTTCCGACTCAATACACAGTCTCCCACTACTGTCCTTGATCGGACCTTGATCCTGTGTAAGAGCGCAGGATGGGTACAAAGATCCTGGAGAGATGTAAAGCTGGAAGAAGTTATCGGGATGGTGAGGGGTGAGGCCATGGAAGAAACTGAAAACTCAAACAAGATTTAAAAGTGGAAGCTGGGCTGAATCAGGAACTCAAGGAGGCAAATGTGTACAGCGTTGGCAAATGGGATTTGGTGCAAATTAGCATACAGGCATCACAATTAGCATATAGGCATCACAATTAGCATACAGGCATCACAACATTGGCTCAACTCAAGTCTACAGATAGTTCAAGACTGGAGGCTAGCCAGAAGATCATTGTGGTCTTGAGGTGGCAAAAGTGTGATAGAGGGTTTCAGTAACAGATAAACTGAGGCAGCAAAGCGAAGGGTAATGTTACTCAAGCTGATGGGTTACATATGGAAACACATCTCAGGATTAAATAGGACACTACATTTGTTGGTTGTCTGAAAACATCTCAGACAGTGGTCCAGGAAAGGGATTGAGTTGGTGGCTAAGATGGGTAAAAACAATCATACAATCCCCACAATGTGGATGCAGGCCATTCAGCCCATATCAACCCTATCCCTGCATTTCCCATGTCTAATCCACCTCGGCCACACATCCCTGGACACTGTGGCCAATTTAGCATGGCCAATCCATCTAACCTGCACACCTTTGGACTGTGGGTGGAAACCAGAGCATGCCCACACAGATAGTCACCCAAGTCACCCAGGTCCCTGGCATTGTGAGGCAATTGTGCTAACCGCTGAGCACCATGGCTTCATCATTTACAATATTTAGCTGAAGGAAAGTTTTGCTCGACTGGATTAAGCAAACACGACATTACGGCCCTTGGTTGGCTCAAAGGCTCTCAATCTCACCCTAAAGAAATCCAATCAAACATCATCCTCCCAACAACCAGGAGTCCCTCAAAAGGAACTGTGCTGAGATATCTGTTCTATATAAATCACAAATACAAAGAGGAAATATTAAGTTTTACAGGAATCACACTTTGGCACTGGGTTAGACTGATGTATTGTATTTGATATTCTGTCTTCCCAAGGTGGCTGTATCAGTTGACCAGAAGTGCAGCAAATGCAGAAATGTTGATATACGTGCCACCCTGAAGCACCACATTCCTGTTCTTAGGGCTCTTTCTCTGCCTATTGATTTGCCTAATTGTTGGACGAGAGGACAATTTCAGTTTGATTGTGTCAGTGTTGTTCAGGGGTAAACAGGCAGGAGAACAGATGGGAGCCTCCGCAGCAAGGATGGTGCTACCTGAGGGCTTGGAACACGGCATACGGGATACATTAACATTGCCAGTGAGTGTGCTTTCCTGGTCCTCTGCCAATAGGTTCAACAATGCAAAAGCATTTGTCTTGACAATTCATAGGAGAGACTTCCTTTTGGGGGATTTTTGGACAATGGAATGAGTAGTAAAAAAGATGTCAGCCTTGGCACAGCGAAATTCCTGTTATCTCAAAATGCAAAGGTCAGGAGTTCAAACCATAGTCCAAGGATCTGAGCACATCACCGAGGATATTGGTCCTGGTCAGCAGACAGAGAATCTTACACAGCGGTCAGAGCATTTGGACAGGTGGACACAGATATGTGTGAAATTGATAATCACATTATTGGAGAGGAATGCAAAGCCAATTCCTATGGGAAGGTGAGGATGTGTCTTCAGGACTTCTTAATGGACAATGGAGGTACCTGTTAGGCCTATAGAAGAGTCCTCACTGGGCCAGCTCAGGCTTTTCAACCTTCAGGCATGGGAACCCTAGAGTCTGGTGCAGTCAGGGTACCCCAGGTAGGCACACAGAGGAGAGCCTTCAGGCTTAACAGGGGCACAGGGCAACTCAAAGAAAAGATGGATAATCACAATAAACAGCTCAGCAGGTAGAGTTCGCACTGCTGGTGCTGAGGACCTCGCATTTCTCATCGATACCTGTGTGGGGAGGGGAGGGGTACATGAGTTTTGGGCTGGGTGTCAGGCTGTTGGTTTCAGCTGGGTGGCAAAGGTTGACAAAAGGTGCCCTGCCACACAAACAGCTGGCAACTCAGGGATGGGAGATTGGAATGGGCGACACCAATCCAAGCAGACCACTGAGGAGAAGCCTGTGCAGTGTGCATCCCTCTGATCGGGAGGAGACCACAGGAGCTCACTGAGGAGTGCCAAGAGAAGATGGCGCTATGAGCAATGTAGGGCACACTGCCCAGGAGTCAGCTCCCCGCAGAGTGTCTCTACCAGGGGGAAAGTGCACCTCTAGGCCATTGGGCTGAGAGTCTTGCAAAGTGCTCTGTTGCTCATGAACCCCATGACAGTTCCCTATTTGCGTCCGTCAAGGTTATCAGCGCCCTGATATTTGAAGGGTCTAGGTTGTTCCAGGGGATAGCCATAGACCTTGGTGGCATTTCACCATCAGCAGCCCATCACTGTTCCCTGTGTCATTGTGAGGTCCTTGAGTTCAAGGGGCCTAGGAGTGGGGTTGAGGAATAGCACACTCAGCTGCTTGTGAATGTCTTATTCCAGGGTGTTCAAGGATGAATCTAACTTGACACAGAGACAGTGCAGATACATTTACCACCATCGATGGATTGCACCAAGTTACAAGGGGGTCACTGACTGTGCAGAGCCATCAAGGCACTGCCAGAGCACTCAGCCCCACTGTTGAACAGAAAAAAGCTTCCACCCATTGTCCACAGGAAGCTTATCTTGCAGGATGGTCCTCAATCCCGAGAAGCCGGGAATTCTAGGGACAGTCCCGGGGATCAGCCCTCTTTAGGCTGAGATCCAGACCCTGTGGGTGGCTGCTTGGGGAAAAGGGTTATCTCCTGAAGAGATGGCTCCTATTATGCCATCCACTTTCCAGACAGGGATAGAGGGAAAGTGATGGCATCCAGCTCAAGCCAGCTAGAGGGGCCCACATTGTGACCGTCTGCTGCAGGTGTCTGCTCCAGGAGGCCTGAAGCTAGATGAGGGGCAGCGAAGGATAGATGGCTCTTCCTCAGAGGATGACAGAGACAAGGAAGGAGAGGAGGATACAGGGGGAGTGACGGAGGAGCCTGGAATCTATATAATGGAGGGAGGCTATCAAGACTATAGTAGGCCTCATGGAACCAGCCGGCTGGCCTGGAAACGTGAACCACACTGATTTGTTAATAAAATAACTTCCAGGCTAATGTCAGGTGGCTCCCAAACTGGAATTAAAACACTGAAGCAAGTTTTCAAACCAGCATTCCCATTGGGATCACACGCAGGAATAGATCACGGAACAGAACAGATACAAACTGCAGCAGATGGAGGGGAGATCTGTGCTCATGAGCACTCCCCACCCACTGTGGATAAGGTGGTGAGGGGCAGCCTGCTCACCTGAACCAGCAGCCAGTTGAGAGGCCCAGGGCTCCCAGGGACTTGCCCGACCCCAGGGAAAAGACTTTGGCTATTTATCATATCCACGCCCCTCATGATTTTGTAAACCTCTATAAGGTCACCCCTCAGCCTCTGATGCTCCAGAGAAAACAGCCCCAGCCTGTTCAGCCTCTCCCTGTAGCTCAAATCCTCCAACCCTGGCAACATCCTTGTAAATCTTTTCTGAACTCTTTCAAGTTTCACAACATCTTTCTGATAGTAAGGAGACCAGAATTGCATGCAATATTCCAACAGTGGCCTATCCAATGCCCTGTATAGCCGCAACATGACCTCCCAACTTCTGTACTCAATACTCTGACCAATAAAGGAAAGCATACCAAATGCCTTCTTCACTTCCTATCTACCTGCAACTCTACTTTCAAGGAGCTATGAACCAGCACTCCAAGGTCCCTTTGCTTAGCAACACTCCCTAGGACGTTACCATTAAGTGTATAAGTCCTGCTAAGATTTGCTTTCCCAAAATGCAGCACCTCACATTTATCTAAATTAAACTCCGTATGTGTGTGTGTTGTGTGTGTATGTGTTTGTATGTGTCTGTTGCATATGTGTGTGTGTCTATGTGTGTTTGTGTGTGTTGTGTGTGTATATATGTTTATGGTCTGTTGTATATGTGTGCGTATGTGTCTGTGTATGTGTGTGTGCATGTATGCGTGTACACGTGTGTGTCTGTGTGTGTGCATATGTATGGGTGTTTTGTGTGTATGTGTGTCTTGTATATGTGCATGTATATATGTATGTATATATGTGTGTGCATATGTGTGTATATATGTATGTTTATGTGTGTGTGCGCACTGCATTTGTGTGTATGTGTGTGTGGGTGTGTGCTGGTTGTGTGCATGTGAGTATGTGTGTTTGTGTGAATGTTGTATATGTGCATGTATGTGTGTGTGTTGTATATGTGTGTATATGTGCATGTGTGTTGTGTATATGTATTTGTGTGTGTATGTGTGTGTATATACCTGCAGATTCAGAGATCTTTGCTCACTGGTTTGGGGGATGTAAGGGGTTGGAGGGCCCTGCACAGTGTGATCTACCCCAGGTCTTGCCTCCCTCCCACCTTCGGGGCATCTCATCCAATCAGACCTGTGCTCATTAGGCTGTTTGAAATCCACCTGGAGAATGTTTTAAATATCAAACTCTGAGCAATTTTACCCTCTATTACAGTCAATATAAATTGACTTTCCACCTAATGCTTTCAGTTTGCCATTCCCCTTTACAATTTCCTGTCTTTCACGCCAAGAAAATGTTTAGTTGGAGGAATTGAGAAAGTTGTGGAGGCCCCAGTCCCAGCGTTGCTGTGATCTGAGGAGAAGATAGAAAGATTTGATAACCTCAAAAAGAAGCTTACACTGCTTTCTGAAAACAATTCGGTGAAATAATTCGGCAAATTCACTGCACAAAGTGGGTGCTGCTTCACTGAGCTCCAGAATGACTGAGAATAGAAATGTGTGGATGCCAGTGAACAGAAAACATTAGTGATAAGGTAAAGCAGAGCGAATATCGAGGGATGGGATGAGTCGATTAACCTGTTCCTTTCCTGACACAGCTTCTTGTCACCATCAATCATCAAAAATGTGGAAGAATCCAGTCCAAGCTCAATGTTAATGCTGCCTGCAGGTAATAATTGCATTCCTGCTCCAAGTACACAGTTTGAAAGAGCATTTCTGCAGCCCCACTCTGTCAGCATTGTGTTAACATTCCACTAAATATAAAACAGAAGCTTAGAGATGCCATTAAAAAAAGTGTTATTTTTATTAAACGGGATTTGATGTTACAGCTATTGATTGATCTTTAAATAATTCCCAGAAACAAACCGATTGTAAAATTCAATGTTTCTTCATTAAATAAATCCTTTGAATCAAATGTATATTTTTGTAAAGTACGGGTCTTAAAATTGTTCAAAAAGGTTTTAAAGTGGGGGGTAAGGTAATAGAATAAACTGTTTAGATTTCAGTATTGTGAACTGCTTAGACATTATCTTTTCGCAGTCAGAATAACTGAATGATTTGCATTATGTAAGTGGATCTGGATGTATTTATATGTATGTGCAGATTATTGCTGATATAATGACTTTCTTTAAAAATTTTAGATCAAAGTTATGGTAACTACTCAACAGGTCAAAGGGTCAATACTTGCCTGTGATGCCAATCCAATTCTCAGAGTGATAAGTGTTCGTGAAAGTACTGACACAGCATTCTCCAAGGCCATCGATTTCAAAAAATGGGGCCTGTAAATCATCAACATCAGACGCTCGAATTGTCTCCGGAGGCAGCTGAAATCTGACAACTTTACTGAGGCCAGGAACTTTGTCCAGGTTTGTTTGTCCTACCTCCTGTGGACTGACAGATCCCATGATGGACTCGTTATTGGTTTTGAAAGCTGCTTCGTCGGTGTTCCCTGGTCCTCTGACCGTTTGTGCTCCGAGCATTTGATGATGTTTACCCATCTCATCGACCAAGGCCTCGCCATCTGGACAGGTCTTGGGTCGTGTATAGCGCTGAGCTCCTTCGATATCTGCCCAATTATCTGCCTGTTTTTTATCCCCATCCACTTCTGCCAAGGTCTCACCATCTGGACAGGCTGATGGATGTGCACACTGCAAAAACATTTCAGCACGATTAACTGATTCCTCTTCAGTTTTTGGCAAACAGTTCCCGGGGGTTTGTTGAGTCTTTTTGGAGGACTCTGCTCAACTGAAGAGCCCCTCAGAGGTTGTCAATCCATCGGTCTCCTGTTTATCAACTAAGTCTGTACAATATGTGAGATATTGCAGCTTTCACTTAACTAGTTCAATGGACTGTTCAGCATTTCTACGGCAAAAGCAGGACAAAGTGAACAGCTAAGGTGATTTTACAAATGCATCAAACAATGTCAGTAAGGAATCTGTGGAGATAATCTCTGTAGATTAAAATGACAAAATCCTGTAAAGTGTCAGTCAAAACCAATTAATTATCGAGCACTCCCATCAGTCCTTGGATTTTAAAAGAACAACTTCAGCTAAAAATAATTGGAAAATATATTTTTAAAAAAAGACTCAAAGAACCTTGATCTTTCCAGAGTTGCTTCAGATTCTGATGCTCTGAAACTCAACAATGTTTTCCAGTCCATTCTTATGATGGAAGCATGTGTTCTACAATATTGTTCTATATTTACATCTGCTTAATTAACAACAATGTTGAGCGTTTGACAGCCTCAGGAATGGATTATTTAGAATGTATGCCTTAGGTTCATAATTTTCAAAGTTTGCCACTCATAATGGCACTCATCCACTGATTCAATCAACAAGCACATCAACCTGGACCCAATATACCGGCCACTGCAGCGGACAGCTGGAACTGACAACCGGAAGCGGCAGATTCAAACCACTACAAATGCCTGAGGATACATCACAGAAGCCCTTCACAGGAGGCTCCCAAGCACTGAGGATGTCTCCTAGACAGGGGACGAAACGTCTGCAACACAAATTAGGTTCATAATTGGTGGCGTCAACACCTGAATTCCCAATTAGGTGGCTAAAAAACAGCCTGAAATTGGTCTTCAGGTCTTGAGAAATGTTTTGTGCTATTGCAATTCCACAGGTTTGTTGTCGTAAACATGCCAAAGGATTCTGAGAGGAAGACGTCCAAGCTCTGGCTCTGCTTGTCAGGAAGCAATTTCTCAAAGAGGCCTCTTATTAATATGTGCAAGGTGGAGGGGGTCCTAATGCCTTTTCTTAGGTGACCTCTTGAAATGCCTAAAAGCAATCTTGAGAGGTTGAGCATAGGCCCAAACATATGCGCAGATTAGTCACTGGAGGTATCACAAGCAAGTGCCCCTATTCACACCTGAAAATACACAATTAATCTCTACCCCACATATGTTTTTTGTTAAAATTGTTGTACCCTTTCCTAGCTCATGCATTGGCATAGGATAATAGGAAGATGGTAACTGAGCTTTACATTAAAGACTTATTTTGAAATAATTTGAAATATGCATGTAACGAACTGATAATGCTTTGAGAGCTACAACAACTTGCAGTTATGAAGCACCTTTAAAGTAAGGAGACAGCTCCTGCTTGACAGGACCGTCGTCAGACTGAAATTGACACCAAAGGTGGCACAGTGGCTCAGCAGTTAGCACTGCTGTCTCACAGCACCAGGGACCTGAGTTCAATTCCACCCTCAGGTGACTGTCTATGTGGAGTTTGCAGTCTCTCCGTGTCTGCGTGGGTTTCCCCCCATAGTCTAAAGATGTGCAGGTTAGGTTAATTGGCCATAGTCAGGAGTAAATACGGGGTGGGGGAATGAGTGTGGGTGGGTTGCTCTTCAGAGGGTTGGTGTGAACTTGTTGGGCCAAAGGGCCTGTTTCCACACTGTAAGGATTCTATGATTTATTGCTGATCCTTTCTTGCCCTTGAGAAGGTGGTAGCCTTCCTGAGTCGTTGCAATGCATGTGGGACATTTACACTCAATACTTTTACTCTAATCATTTAATGCAACTGAGGTGCTTGCTCAGCCATTGGAGAGGCCAGGTAACAGTCAACCACATTGACTTGGGTCACATGCAGGCCAGACCAGGTAAGGATGAGAGATTTCCTCCACTAAAGGACATTCATGAACTGGGCAACTTTTAAACAAACACTTGATTCTACTCATGGTTTGTGTGAATAGATTTGAAAGGGGATTAACCTATAGATAAACTGCATGCAAAACAGTCTCTGAGTAATGCTGCCTGATTTGTGAACATGTCTATAATATTCAACTCTACTGTTTGGATTAGGCAATGCAAACGACTTTGGTGGCTTAGTGGTTCGCACTGCTGCCTTACAGCACCAGGGAGTTAGGTTCAATTCCACCCTTGGGTGGCTGTCTGTGTGTGAGTTTGCACATTCTCCCCATGTCTGCATGGGTTTCCCCCCACAGTCCAAACTTGTGTAGATTAGCCATGGGAAATACAGGGTTACAAAGGGTAGCGCTGGGTCCGGGTGGATGCTCTTAGAAGAGTCAGTGTGAAATTGATGGGCTGAATGACCTCTTTCTGCACTGTTGGGGTCCTATGACTCTTATAAAACATGACAATCAGTTACCTTTGTTGAAAAGTGTTCTTCATTTTGATATAAACTATTCTTAAAATGAAGCAGAGTGATCGAAGATCAAGTGGGCTCAAAATTAGTCTCTCTTGCTAATTTTCTCCCTCTATTCTTCCCTGTGTTCATTAATTGGGCACCAGATGATACAGACATGTTACTTCAAGGAACAGGAAGAGACTGATTCACTTTCCATAATTCTTGTTCTTCACCCGCCCTTAATCCAACAGCACTATTGTTATCTTTTGCTAAAGTTTATAGACAATAGACATTATACGATAGGTGCAGGAGTAGGCCATTCAGCCCTTCGAGTCAGCACCACCATTCATTATGATCATGGCTAATCATCCACAATCAGTATCCCCATAACCTTATCCCCATAACCCTTGATCCCACTATCCAACTCTTTCTTGAAAGTATCCAGAGACTGGGCCTCCACTGCCTTCTGGGGCAGAGCATTCCACACACCCACCACTCTCTGGGTGAAGGAGTTTCTCCTCAACTCTACTCTAAATGGCCTACCCCTTATTTTTAAATTGTGTCCTCTGGTTCGGGACTCACCCATCAGTGGAAACATGCTTCCTGCCTCCAGAGTGTCCAATCCTTTAATAATCTTATATGTCTCAATCAGATCCCCTCTCAGCCTTCTAAACTCAAGGGTATACAAGCCCAGTCGTTCCAATCTTTCAACATATGATAGTCCCGCCATTCCGGGAATTGACCTCGTGAACCTAGGCTGCACTCCCTCAATAGCCAGAATGTCCTTCCTCAAATTTGGAGACCACAACTGCACACAGTTTGTTCCATTTCACATTGCTGAGTTCAAACTGTAAGGTTGTAATGGATGATAGATTGGGTGGCATGCCATAGCTTGATATGGAGGGCAAAAACCACCATGGGAAAGGGTTTAACAGCAGTGGGTGGGCAATATGAGGTGGCATGGATTGGCACAGATGGTCCAGGACCTGTGTTGGGATGAGGGGTTGTGAGAGGTTGAGAGGGGAGACAGTTTATCGAGTCATAGAGTTTTACAGCATGGAAACAGACCCTTCAATCCATGCACTCCGTGCTGACTATGTTCCCAAACTACACAAGTCCCACTTGTCTGTGTTTGGCGCATATCCTCCAAACCTTTCCAATTCATGTACTTATCTCAATGTTTATGTTTTTTAAATGTTGTAACTGTACCTGCACCTATCACTTCCTCCAATAGTTCCTTCCACACATGAACTGTTCTCTGTGTAAAAAGGTTCGCCCTCATGTTGTTTTTAAAACTTTCCCCTCTCACCTTAAAACTATGTTCCCTTGTATTGAATTCCTCCGCCTTAGGGAAAAGATCATTGTTATTCATTTTATCTATACCCCTCATGCTTTTATAAACCTCTACAAGGTCACCCCATAACCTCCTAAACTCTGGTGATATAGTTCCAGCCTATCCAGCCTATTTTTATAACTCAAAACTTCCATTCCCAGCTACATCCTGGTAAATCTTTTCTTAATCCTCTCTAAGTTTCATAATATCCTTGCTATAGCAGGGAGACCAGAATTAGACACAGTACTCCAGAAGGAGAAAGAGAGGACTGCAGATGCTGGAAATCAGAGTCGACAGTGTGGTGCTGGAAAAACACAGTAGGTCAGGCAGCATCCAAGGAGCAGGAGAACTGATGTTTCGGGCATAAACTCTTCATCAAGAATGAGTCTTGTGGGTCGCGGGGGCGGTGCGGGCGCTGAGAGGGAGGTGGAGCTGGGGGGAAGGTGGCTGAGAATGCAATAGATCGATGAAGATTGGGGTGAAGGGAATAGGTTGGAGAAGAGGGTAGAGCCGATAGATGGGAAAGACGATGAACAATCAAGAGGGCGGTGCTGAGTTGGAGGATTTGGACTGGGATAAGGTGGGGGGAGGGGAAGTACTCCAGAAGAGGACTCTCCAACATCCTGTACAAACTCAACATGACTTCCCACCTCCTATACTCAAAGCTCTGAGCAATGAAGGCACGTGTGCTAAACACCTTCTTAATCATACGTGTGATGCAAGTTCCAAGGAATGATGTACCTGAACCCTGAAATCCCTCTGTTCTACAACAGTACCCAAGATCCTACCCTTAATTGTATAAGCCCTACCCTTCTTTATTTTATCAAAATGCAATACCTCACATTCATGAGGGCTGATCTCTGTTGTGTTCTCTCATGAACAGCAGGGAGGAAGTTGCAGTGCGCCAAAGATGAACATTCAATTGACTAATTCCACTTCTGTCTCCCAGTTGCTCCTGAACGTTTCCAGTATTTTCTCTTTGCATTTAATTTATTACCTAGTTGGCTGAGTGCTCAAGAATTTTCTTCCAGTCCAGATCCTTATCCGCAAAAGATTATTTTTAAAAAGAACCTTGATTTCATCCAATTTCGTTAATTTGCATATTAATAGAAATACATCTTAACCTCAGAAAGAAAATTCAATTAACCTATGACACTGTTACGTCATGAAAGCCTCATTCCAATTTAAACAATTTATGTAATGGTAGTATCTGCACCTGCTTTAAGTTGCATTTATATCTATTAAAAATTCATCGATAAATCCTTACTTTTCTTTTATGTGTCTGTGATTAGTTCCTGATAGGAATGCGACCCTTAAATCTTGGACAAAAGCTCAAGCCCATTCAATTGTCTCCCTATTTTAAGGATCTTATTATCCAATCAAGGTAAGAACTCCCAGCTTCCAAGGATTGCATCACATAGTGAATCATAGTTGTGGTTGAATTTCTCACAGAAAAGTCGCACCTATGACAGTACGGCACTCCCTCAGTATTGAACTGAAATACTAGTTTCAGTATTTCCTCTCTGGAGTGAGGCTTATGTTCCTGATCACCTCACTCAGTGGTCAGAATGCTGTCAACCTTGGCAATCGACCCAGTCAAACTCCTCTAACTCCGCTCCCCCTCAACCTCCAACTGCCCCTTTAACCTTCTGATTTGTCTTTGATGCCTCCGACATCCTGGCATAGGGTCCAACTCCCACAGCCATCGCGACTCTCTCCTCAAACCAATGTGGCTGGTTGTCACCACCTACCTAGCTACCATCTTGTGACTTTCCACCTTGGCACACTATTCCCTGCTCACCTCACTCTCATTCATTCACGAACAAGTTGAAAAGCTTTGTAAGGGTCCCAGATCTTTTGCTTTGTAAGGGTCCCAGATCTTTTGCTTTGTAAGGGTCCCAGATCTGCATTATATCACACAAAACCAACGTAGACAGAAGAGAAAAAAACCCCATCACTGGTTTTATACTCAATCATTAATTTGCTTGCATTAGGAAATCATGTTGGCACATCCTGTGACTGAAGCGATTATTTGCAAAGGGCGTTTAAGGTAAATCAAAGGCCATACACAGCTCATATTCAGATTTCTGCCAAAGTAGAAATATTCATTGGCTTCGGGTTCAATTCTCTTTCCTGCCTTTTCCAAAATGTAATTCCACTTGGCATTTTTATAAAATTACATAATCACTTTGCAGAAAGTTCCTTTCTTCATTGATTAGTATCGTTTCGACAAATTAACAGCGATAAATCTATACTGCCCCTTTCTTCTCATTGTTCTTGTTGAATATTTTGCTGCCCCCAATGTGCCCACCCTTCTGACTCCTCCCCAACCCTCAGGGAAAGCTCAACATCCTCTGACAACCCCCTGATCTCCAAACCCCTCTAACTCCACTCCCCCTCAACCTCCAACTGCCCCTTTAACCTTCTGATTTGTCTTTGATGCCTCCGACATCCTGGCGTAGGGTCCAACTCCCACGACCATCGCAACTCCCTCCTCAAACCAATGTGGCTGGTTGTCACCACCTACCTAGCTACCATCTTGTGACTTTCCACCTTGGCACACTATTCCCTGCTCACCTCACTCTCATTCATTCACGAACAAGTTGAAAAGCTTTGTAAGGGTCCCAGATCTTTTCAGGGTCTCAGTGAACAAAGAGTCACCAGAATACAGCAGCTAGTATTGGCAAGAGGAGAATTAACTTGGATTCCCCAGCGCCCAATGATCCAGCAACATGAGGAAGAATCCCAATATCAGATATCCTCCATTTAGACATCTGGCCAGAAATGTGGAGCCTGTTTGAAACAGAGTAATGTAGGACTGGGAATAGCCATCTATTCCCAAAGGATTCAAAACCCTGATCTTCAGCTGTGTAGGATTTCATCTCTAGAACCTCTTCCAAAACTCTCTCTGCTTCACTTTTACATTTTCAGAAACCACCTCAAAATCTTTCATTTTTGGCTGTTCCATTAACTCATGCGCCAATCTCGGTTATTTCTGTCCAAGTCAATCAGCCGGGAATAATTTCTCCTTTTCAGGCTCAATGGAAATGAAAGACTAATTTGAATAGGAGCAAAAGTTGTTTTTAAAAAGGCATCACTTCTGAAACATTCAGCAGAATTCTCACTGCCCACCCCAGAGATTTTACAGAAGTGTGTGAGGGAAGTTTAATTGAGTAGGAGACAAAATTTCAGTGTTTCATCTGTGGTTTTGGTCTTAAGTTCTCAGAACGTTTTATGCCGGATAGCTTTCCCGACCTTCTGTTTTGCATTAATTAGCATGTTGTGAACACTCATTAAGATTTCAGTCTGCTGGAATTACACTCTCAGGGAAACAATCTGGTTCAGTATAAATGGGAAACATGTGTGTTCACAAATCTGACTGTCTATGAGGCAGTCTACCTGGAGAGGGTAGATTTCTTCAACCAAGTCCTGGCAAGTACAGACCTCTTCAGTTATTTGGCTTCTTTATTGCCAAGACTTTTCTTTGTGCAAAGACTTACTCAGTGGTAGCGGTGAAGCCTCTCCATGTTGATCAGCTCATGGGAACTTTCAGTCATATGCCCTTTGGCTTGTGGTTGTCAAATGCAAAAGCCTGACTTGACCAAGAACTTCATCCAAACGAGATAGTCACACTGATTGATGCCAGCTGGACGCTAATGGGGACTCACCTCAGTCAGCCATCTTTTCTGGTTGTGTCCTTGTCCCATGCAAGGTTTTGGTGAAAAGCAGCTCTCAGTTGTGCACGATTTGTCTTTTCTCCCAGATAGGAGTGCTTTAAGGAGGTTTCTTAGATATTTGACTTTGTGTTAAAGAGTAATGTAGAAGAATTAGGACTTTACGAGGCTCAGTGGTTAGCACTGCTGCCTCACAGCACCAGACACCCGGGTTCAATTTAACCTGCAGGTAAATGCCTGTATGGACTTTGCTCACATTCCCCGTGTCAAGTAGGTTTTTGTCCAGGTTCTCCAGTTTCCTCTCACAGTTGTAAGCTGAGCAGGTTCAGTGAATTGGCCATGCTAAATTGCCCATAGTGTTGATGAATGTCAAAGCTGGATGTGTTAGCCATGAGAAATGCAGGGTTACAGGGGTAGGGCAGCGGGTTGAGTCTGGGTGGGAAGGTCTTTGAAGGGTTGACATGCACTCTATGTCCACATCCCCACGACGATTGATTGCGTCACTTCCACCCCCATCATGGCAGCTTCCACAGCCACTTCCGCCCCTCACAATTTCACAATGCACCACACGTGACATCACTTCCGCCCCACATGTCATCACTGACATCACACGTTCAGTGACCTCTGCCCCCCTACTGTCGTGTTCACCACCATTTCCACCCCCACCAATGCCACTCACCTGCATACTGCCAACATGCACACCCCACCACCACCCCCCCGGCACCCCACAGATCCCACTGTCACCATCCCTGCCCCCCAGTACCCTGAGGGGAACATCACCCCTGCTCATGACTCTACCCCCATTCCCCCTACCACTATTACAGGCTCCATCCCCCACTCCCAGCTCCACACTCACACCAGATCACACCTCCTGGCCCTGCCGATCTCCCTCTCACTGAAGATGAACGATCAGTCCTCAGCAAAGGCCTCACCTTTATACCCCTCCACCCACACATCAATGACTTTAATACACACCGTGACGTCGAACACTTCTTCCGCCACCTCTGTCTCCGAGCTTACTTTTACAATCAGGACTCCCGCCCACCTTCCGAGGACCCCTTCACTCACCTCCAACACACTCCATTCACCTGGACACCCCACGCTGGCCTATTACCTGCCCTCAATCTCTTCATTTCCAACTGCCGCCGAGACATTAACCGCCTCAACCTGTCTACCCCCCTCCCCCACTCCAACCTCTCACCCTCACAATGCGTTGCCCTCCAATCCCTCTGCTCCAATCCCGACCTCACCATCAAGCCAGCAGATAACGGGGGCGCAGTGGTAGTCTGGCGCACCAACGTCTACACTGCTGAAGCCAGACGCTAACTCGAAGACACTGCCCCCTCGACCACGACCCCAACCCCCATCGCCAAACCATCATCTCCCAGACCATACAGAACCTCATCACCTCAGGAGATCTCCCACCCACAGCTTCCAACCTCATAGTCTGGGAACCCCACACCGCCCAATTCTACCTCCTTTCCAAGATCCACAAGCCTGACCACCCTGGCCGAACCATTGTCTCAGCCTGCTCCTGTCCCACCGAACTCATCTCCACCTACCTCAATACTGTCCTATCCCCACTAGTCCAGGAACTCCCCACATACATTTGAGACACCACCCATGCCCTAAACGTCCTCCAAGACTTCCGTTTCCCCGGTCCCCAATGTCTCATCTTCACCATGGATATCCAATCCCTCTACACCTCCATCCGCCATGACCAGGGCCTCCAAACCATCCGTTTCTTCCTCTCCCGATGTCCCCAACAGTACCCTTCCACTGACACTCTCATTCGTTTGGCGGAACTGCTCCTCAACCTTAACAATTTCTCCTTCGAATCCTTCCACTTCCTCCAGACCAAAGGGGTAGCCATTGGCACTTGCATGGGTCCCAGCTATGCCTGTCTCTTTGTCAGCTACGTAGAATAGTCCATCTTCCGTAGTTACACTGGCAGCACTCCCCACCTCTTCCTCCACTACATTGATGACTGTATCAGCACCACCTCGTGCTCCTGCAAGGGGGTTGAGCAGTTCATCAACTTCACCAACCAACATTCCACCCCAACCATAAATTCACCTGGACTATCTCTGACACCTCCCTCCCCTTTCTGGACCTCCCCATCTCCATTAACGACGACCGACTTGACACTGACATTTTTTACAAACTTACCGACTTCCACAGCTACCTGGATTACATCTTTTTCCACCCTACCTCCTGCAAAAATGCTATTGTGTATTCCCAATTCTTCAGCCTCCACTGTATCCGCTCCCAGGAGGACCAGTTCCACCACAGAACACACCAGATGGCCTCCTTCCTTAGAGAACGCAATTTCTCTTCCCACGTGGTTGAAGATGCCTCCACGGCATCTCATCCACATCCTGCACCTCTGCCCTCAAATCCCACCCCTCCAACTGTAACAAGGACAGAACCCTCCTGGTCCTCACCTTCCACCCTACCAACCTTGGTATAAATTGTATCATCCACCAACACGTCTTCCACCTCCAAACGGACCCCACTACCAGGGATATATTTCCCTCCCCACCCCTTTCCACTTTCCGCAAAAACTGTTCCCTCCGTGACTACCTGGTCAGGTCCACGCCCCACAACAAACCACCCTCCCATTCTGACACCTTCCCCTGCCACCACAGGAATTGCAAAACCTGTGCCCACACCTCCTCCCTCACCTCCATCCAAGGCCCCAAAGGAGCCTTCCACATCCATCAAACTTTTACCTGCACATCCACCAATATCCTTTATTGTATCCATTGCTCCCGATGCGGTCTCCTCTACATTGGGGAGACTGGACACCTTCTCACAGAGCACTTTAGGGTATATCTTCGGGACACTTGCACCAATCAACCACACCGCGCTGTGGCCCAACATTTCAACTCCCCCTCCCACTCTGCCAAGGACATGGAGGTCCTGGGCCTCCTTCACCGCCGCTCTCTCACCACCAGACGCCTGGAGGAAGAACGCCTCATCTTCCGCCTCGGAACACTCCAACCCCAGGGCATCAATGTGGACTTCACCAATTTCCTCATTTCCCCTCCCCCTCACCTCACCCCAGTTCCAATCTTCTCGCTCAGCACTGTCCCATGACCTGTCCTACCTGCCAATCTCCCTTCCCACCTATCCATTCTACCCTCCCCTCTGACCTCTCAGCTTCATGATGCCCCCCATCCACCTATTGTAATCTTTGCTTCCTTCTCCCCACCCCTACCCCCACCCTCCCCATTTATCTCTCCACACTGGAGGCTCCCTGCCTTCATTCCTGACGAAGGGCTTTTGCCCGCAACGTCGATTTTCCTGCTCCTCGGATGCTGCCTGACCTGCTGTGCTTTTCCAGCACCACTCTCATCTGGACTCTGATTTCCAGCACCTGCAATCCTCACTTTTGCCTATGCACTCTATGGGCCAAACGGCCTCTTTCCGTGCTGTTGGGATTCTGTGAGACATTGCAAGCAGCTCTAACAGCTCCAGAGGTTGTATGGGTTTGATGAGCAAAGGGGATTGAGCGATGTATAATGAAGCACAGAGAATGAAACATTGGGTGCTTTTTAGATGTGAAGTTGGATATTGGTGCTATAAGGTTCCAGCAGGGTTCAGAAAAACTGGCAAAGCTTAGAAGCATGTAATTATGTGAGAAAATCCGACCCACATCACCCCACACAGAAACACATCTTATTTCAGACTCACCTTCATGCTCTGCCTCAGAAGAACAACATTCTGTCCTTGTACAAGAAATGCTGTGCCAATAACTGAGTGAACTTAAACTTTGCCCTTTCATTAACATGTTAAGAAAAGTCTGTGTTTCAGGTGAAAGACTATCAAGTCTGTACAATTTTTAAAAAATTGTTGCCCTTCTATGATTTGCCAGCAATTTGTTTTCCAATGCAGGGCACAATGGAAAGCTGATGCATATTGCAATAATAATACTGTAACACACCGTTTCCCCTCTTTCTATTGTGATGGCCCACTCTCCACTTATCTCTGGTACAAGCAGAATTCCAGGTCATAGAAAGCAAAAAAACATCAAAGTAACAACTGAGAGTGCTGGAAACACTCAACTGATCTGGCAACCGAGACATATGGAGACAGGAACAGTGTTAATCTTTTGAGTCCAATATGACTGTCTTTGTGGGAGAAAATGAGATCTGCAGATGCTGGAAATAAGAGTCGAGAGTGTGCAGCATCTGAGGAGCAGGAGGATCGATGTTTCGGGCCGGAGTCCTTCATCGGGATGCTGCCTGACCTGCTGTGCTTTTCCAGCAACATGCTCATGACTGTCTTTGTGGTGAGAGAGGTTAAGGATTTGGAAGGGGTTGCCAAAGAGATTGTATTGAGTTTCTGCAGTGCGTCTTATAGATGGTACACACTGCTGCTTTTGTACATCAATGGTGGGAGAGTGAATGTTTAAGGTGGTGAATGGGGTGACAATTCAACCAATGTCAAATGGTGTCAAGTGTCTTGAGTGTTGTTAGAACTGCACTCATTTAGTCAAGTGTAGAATCTTCCATTACAATCCTAAGTTGTTCCTTGTGGATGATGGACAGGCTTTAGAGAGTCAGGAGGTAAGTTACTGACCAGAGAATTCCCAGTCTCTGGCATGTTCTTGCCACCAGTGTATTGATATGGCTCAGCCAATAAAGTTTCTGGTCAATAATAATCACCATTATAGAACAGTGGTATAGGTTTGAAGTGAAGGGCTTTTGACTGAAACATCAATTCTCCTGCTCCTCAGATGCTGCCTGACCTGCTGTGCTTTTCCAGCAACACACTCTCAACTCTGATCTCCAGCATCTGTAGTCCTCACTTTTGACTTAAAGGGCCGAATGGTCTATTTCTGCTCCTACGCCCAAATTACAGCTAGAACATCTTGTTGGAACGTCAGGGTTAAATTTTGTGAACTACAAGGTGCCAAATTAGCTGAAACTTCGAAAAGCATCCTAAAACACAAAAGCAAAATGTGGGCAATTTACAGATCCTCTTCCAGCTCTAAGAATCCTTCATTTGCTGAGACCTTTCCAGTATTATTTATAGTAGATTCAATTTTCTTCGCTGTATATTTTTCCATTGCTATGAAACCTGTGCAATGGGAAATAGCTGAATTTTCGAGGCTGATTTGGGTACTGATGCATGTGATAAACAAACTGCAGGATTACCAGTTTCCACAGATTATCTTTGACAATGATCTCATCTGTAAGTTATTGTCCTGTATATGTTATTATTAATTTGAAGGGTGCAAGGTAATTGCTGCCTACAGTTTATACTGCAGGTAGTTAATAGCATCAGGTAACACAGAACACAGGCCTAACAATAGTAACATCTATCCAGTCCTGGGAATAAACAGTCGCTGGCAGAGTCAATGAGATAAACAAGTTCCAACAATTCTCTAGGGAGTGTAGCCTACAGGGACTATCACAGTTCACTAACAAGTGTTTAGAGAATACTGGGAAGGGTAATTATCGATGGCTAAGGCTCAAGTAGCATGGACATTTTCAAGATTTGAAGATAATATCTGAGCTGCCTCATGGAAAAGGCCAAAGGCTAAATGCACTTTGTCTGCAATACTGTTGAAAGTTATATTGACGTGCTTTATCTGGCATGAGACCACAATGTAAAATAATTAGGACAAGTCAGTACATTCTGCATAGAATAATCATGTATAATAACCCAGCTGTGTTATGTCAGTACACAGAATTAAAGTGCCAATGAAGTTACTAATGAGGGGTGAATGTTGTAAATGGCTATTTAGGGTAACTTCTCCAGACCTGCAGCAAGCAACCTGCTGCACGGGAGTAGGAGTTGAAGTGTTGGAACGGTAGCATTTTCGTCCCATCTCCAACTTGTGCCCCATTCATTGCATTTTGGTAAAACAAACAGGGGCAGGACTTATACAATTAATGTCTTGGCCGTGGATAGTGTTATAGAAAAGAGGCACCTCGGGGTTCATGGAGAAAGTGAGGACTGCAGATGCTGGAGATCAGAGCTGAAAATGTGTTGCTGGAAAAGTGCAGCAGGTCAGGCAGCATCCAAGGAGCAGGAGAATCGACGTTTCGAGCATCAGCCCTTCTTCAGTCACCTAGGGGTTCATGTATATAATTCTTTGAGGATTGCATCTCAGATAGACAAGCTGGTTAAAAAAGGTATTTAGCACGCTTGACTTCATTGCTCAGACCTTTTGAGTATAGGAGTTGGGACGTCATGTTGAGGATGTCCAGGGACCCAGGTTCAATTCCGACCTCGGGTGACTGTCTGTGTGGTGTTTGCACATTCTCCCCATGTCTGCATGGGTTTCCTCCCACAGTCCAAAGATGTGCGGGTCAGGTGAATTGGCCCATGATGTTAGGTGCATTAGTCAGAAGTAAATATAAGGTGGGGGAATGGGTCTGGGTGGATTACTCTTCGGAGGGTCGGGGTGGACTTGTTGGGTCGAAGGACTTGTTTCCATACTGTAAGAAATCTAATCTAATCATGTACAAATCATGTATTGGTAAGGCCTCTTCTGGAATACTGTGTCCAGGTCTGTTATAGGAAGGATATTATTAAATTAGAGAGGGTTCCAGGGTGCTGCTGGGTATGGAAAGTTTGAGTTGTAGGGAGAGGCTGGATAGACTGGGACTTCTTTCACTGAAGAGGAGGAGGTTGAGAGGTGACCTTATAGAGGTTTACAAAATCATGAGGGGTATAGACAGGGTTAATAGAAGGTGTCTTTTCCCTGGGGTGGGGCGATTTCAAGACTCGGGGGCATATTTTTAAGCTGAGAAGAGAGAGATTTTAAAAAGTCATGAGGGGCAACCTCTTTATTTAGAGGGTGTGGAATATATGTCCTGAGAAAGTGGTGGATGTGGGCACTAAGTTTTAAGACTTAGTTTTAAAATTATAAATATAAAATTTATATTTTAAAACATAAGTAGAAGAGTTATGAAGGGATATGGGCCAGGAGCAGGCAGGTGGGACTAGTTTCATTTGGGATTATGTTTGAGATGGACTATTTTGACTGAAGGCTGAAAATGTGTTGCTGGAAAAGCGCAGCAGGTCAGGCAGCATCTAAGGAGCAGGAGAATCAACGTTTTGGGCATGAGCCCTTCTAAATGTCGAATCTCCTGCTCCTTGGATGCTGCCTGACCTGCTGCGCTTTTCCAGCAACACATTTTCAGCTCTGATCTCCAGCATCTGCAGTCCTCACTTTCTCCTGTTTTGACTGAAGGGTCTGTTTCCGTGCTGTATGACTCTGACTCTATGCCTGTGATAGAGAAGTAAAGCATTTCTTTGCTCTGTGAATGAACTGGCTGTATCTTGTCCACAGTAACATCTCCATCTCAATGTTCACTTTATCAAAGTTAACATGATAATATGTTGGACATGTTACTTCTGGAAGGAAGCTAGGATCAAGTATGCCATCATCCTACCCAAACTCAATGTGCTTCCTGCCTCTTACCTCCACCTCTCGGAGCTTGTATTCAAGTATGGAGTTCTGTTGCAGCATTGCCCACTTTCCCAATATCTCAAAGTCACCTTTGCTAAAAGATTAGATGGAGTGGTACAGCCTCTTCAAGGGGTGCTAAGAATATTACAGTGCTGCTGTAATTGACAAGTGTTATGCGGCTTACTGTGGAAGGACAGAGGCACTACCCACAGTTAGTGATGGAGGGCTCTGAGCATTGGCTGACAGACATAGCCACAAAATCAGACCAAACTTTTTGTCATCCCTCCTAAAATCTATTTCTCCTTTCCACAATATGCAAAAAGCAGATGGAGGGCATATGCTGAAGGTGAGAGGGGAAAGATTTAAAAGGGACTTCAGGGGGATCTGTTTCACACAGATGCTGGTGCATGTATGGAACGAATTGACAGAGGAAGTGATAGATGTGGGGACAATTACAACATTTAAAAGGCATTTGGATGGGTACATGGATAGGAAAGGTTTAGAGGGATATGGGCCAAGTGCAGGCAAATGGGACAAGTTCAGGTTTGTGTACATTAGGTGCATTGTCAGGGTTAAGTGTAGAGTAATTGGGTAGGGGAATGGGTCTGAGAGGGTTAGTCTTTGGAAGGTTGGTGTGGACTTGTTGGGCCATATGGCCTGTTTCCACACTATAGGGATTCTATGATTCAACAAAAACCTGATCAGCATGGATGAGTTGGTCTGAAGGGCCTGCTTCTGTGCTATACGGATCTGTGACTCTGTGATTCTATGACCAAACCAAGATATTACATCCTTCATGACTCTGAATCATAAAGTATTGAGCTTACAGCGTGCAAGGAGATCGTTCAGCCCATTAGGTTCTGCTGATTGTTTGCCTCTGTTCTGTTTTCCCGTAGAATTTCACAACCTATAGAAGGAAGCCATTATTCTCACATGACTATGTCCTGCCAGCTGAGTTTTATTCTTTTCATTGCTCCACTTTATTTGTTGGCTTGTAGTTATTTAAATGTTGTTTGCTTTGTGTTTCCATCGTGTTTTATCTCCAACACTATGAAGCTTCAGTGAAATCTGCTTGCAGTTCTGAAGAAATTATTGAGTTTCTTTAAAACCTTAAGGGCATGGATAGGGTGAATAGCCAAGGTCTTTTCCCAAGGTAGGGGAGTCCAACATTAGAAGGCATGGGTTTAAAGTGAGAGAAGAATGATTTAGAAAAGAGCTGAGGGGCAACGTTTTCACACAGGTATGAGCTGCCAGAAGAAGTGGTAGAGGCAGGTAAAGTTACAGCATTTAAAAGACATTTGGACAGGTATACGGATAGGAATGGTTTAGATGATGAGTGCAAAACACAGGTAAATGGGGCTAGTTCAGTTTAGGAGACCTGGTTGGCAGGGACAAGTTGGGCCGAAGGGCCTGTTTCTGTTCTGTATGACTCTATGACTCAATGTCACCTGACAGAGGATTACCCACTCGCTGAAGAAAGTCAATAGTAGCAATAATTGTTCACTCATTTAATCAGAAAAATCATACAGAATCCATTCAACGCATTAGGCAGAATCTGCGAAGGTAGTGGGATTCTTGATTGCTGGCTAGATACTCAGCCCAAGATACCTCAGTTGGGGAAGACCCATCATGACCTGTGCCACTCAGAGACAGAGATGGACCATTGCTGGGATCCAGGGTCCTAAGGGGGTGTTTGAGGGATGGACAAGATCCCTGGTCAAGAGCTGCCAGCCAATTAGTGACCAGCCAATCCATTGAATAGCAGTACCATGGGGAAGGTAGTGATACTATGCCCATTCCAACCCTTCAGATTATCACTGGAAGCCACGCTCGAGGTGAAGGTGGGAAGGGGATTGCAGATTGTGAGGAAGGCAGAGCGGTGGCTTTAGTCGGCTTCCTCCAAATCTGATGTGGGATTCTTCAATTGGGCACCAAGTGCTTGAACAAGGACACCCTCACCCTGACTCCAGGAACTGGCGAGCCACACAGACAGGGCTATGGCAAGCCAGTGTTCACCTCACTGAGCTCCTCCATGGCATTTTAACCAGGGACCAGAAGGTGGCGGTGGAAGCAGGGAAATGGAAGACTGGTGCCTCAGCAGTAAAATGCTCACCCTGAGGTCTGCTGGTTGTCAGATTAAGCCCCACTCCAGAGGTCTGAGTGATTTACCCAGGCTGATTCTCTCTGGTGTACCCTTTTGAACGGGATATTAAAACTCAAGGACCTTGTTGGTCATCTCCGGGCAATGTCAGAGATCCCAGTGACACAGTTTTGAACAGCAGGGGCGCTCTTTCTGGATTTCTAGCCAACATGGAGCTCAACCAGCATCACTCACACAAGATTATTCTGGCCATTATCACATTGCAAATGTGCAAATTGGATGCTGCGTTACCTACAGGCAACACTGGATATGCTTCAAAATGCACTCAAAACGTTTTAGAAAACTTGAATTCTTTCATTGTGCTTTGTAGTCTTCTAACTGCACTTTTAACTTTATGTATTTTAATCAAAATGTCTATGCAAGAGGTCATATGATATGTTGACCTAGAACTTCATCAGGGGAAACATCACCAAAAGGTTGTAAATGCCTTAGGCAGATTTTATAGTGCTGATTTATTCTGGAATTTCCAATGGAATTACATTGAAATGAAGAAATGCCCTATCGATCAGGCTGGGTGGCACAGTGGCTCAGTGGTTAGCACTGCTGCCTCATAGCACCAGTGACCCAGGTTCAATTCCAGCCTCAGGTTGCTGGGGAGTTTGCACATTCTCCCCATGTCTACATTGCTCTGGTTTCCTTCCATGGTCCAAAGATATGCAGGTTGGGAGGATTAGCCATGGGAACAGCAGGGTGATAGGATAGAGGATCTGGGTCTGGGTGAGATGCTCTTCAGAGTTCCACTGAGGACTCAATGGGCTGAACGGCCTGTTTCCACACTGTAGGGGCTCTAAGTTCATGATACTTTGGATAGTTATTGCATTGTCCTGGCTCTGTGCAATCACTCTAAGATGAAAATTTGGAAATAATCATCTTAGAGTATGTACTTCCATTGTATCAAAATTAGTATACATGCAGCTGAGGTACTTCTAATATGATTAGAGAAATTGGGATTGTTCTTAGAGCAGCGTAAGCTAAGAGGAGAAATGTTTGAGACATAGCAACGTAAGTAAAGCATTCAGCCCCTCAAGCCTTGCTGAGCCACTAACTGAGAACATGGCTCAACTGCACATTGACTTCATCTGCTTGCCATTCCTCGGAGCGCAATTGATCTCAGATTTCAGATCATGAATTGCACTTGCATTTGTTGTTTTGTATGAGAAAGAATCCCACACTTCTATCACCGTTTGTGTGAAGAAGTTTTTCCCAGCCTCTGTCCTGCATGGCTTGGTTCTAATTTTAAGGTTATGTCCTCTTTTTCTATTCCTTCTCAGCTGTATGATGGACAGAACATTGTGGGCCCCTGCCAACACCATCTATACTTCCAGATGACAACATGCATGTGAAGATATTTGCTATCACTGCAACTCTGACTCCTGCTTGATCTGTAACGTGTCCCACCAGCCCCCTTATCTACAACACTCTTGCTAATGAAAATGTTTATCTCTTCCTGTCCTTTCAATTCCCTACAATCTCAGTCTAATCCCCTATTGCCCTCTGTATCCCAGGGATTATAAACCCAGTTTATGTAATTTTTTTTCTCATAACCTAACATCATAACATTCCATACTGTCTTTCTTCCCAAGCCAAAGTATCCTTTATAAAATGCTGGGTCTGGAACTTGAGATACTGTCTCACCAAGGCTTTGTATAGCTGTAGCTAGAATCTCTCGCCTTTCTAGCCTAGCCCTGTCTGGATATCAAAGCTGAAAATGTGTTGCTGGAAAAGCGCAGCAGGTCAGGCAGCATCCAAGGAGCAGGAAAATCGATGTTTCGGGCATGAGCCCTTCTTCAGGAATGAGGAGGGTGTGCCAAGCAGGCTAAGATTAAAGGTAGGCAGGAAGGACTTGGGGAAGGGGCATTGGATATGCGATAGGTGGAAGAAGGTTAAGGTGAGGGTGATAGGCTGGAATGGGGGTCGGGGCGGAGAGATCAGGAAGAAGGTTGCAGGTTAGGGAGGTGGTGCTGAGTTCGAGGGTTGGGACTGAGACAAGGTGGGGGAGGGGAAACGAGGAAACTGGAGAAGTCTGAGTTCATCCTTTGTGGTTGGAGGGTTTGCTCTCCTTGCCTACCCTCTTTGATTTTAATATTAAAAACATTTTGTGCTAATCACGACATGCTACACAAGTTTCCATTCATAATGAAGATTATATCTTCCCCTTTCCCCAGGATCTGCTTTATTTTTGTGCACTTATGTCTGAACTTTGTTTCGTTTGATTTTCCTGTCTGGATATCAAGACTAACATTCCATTCCCTACCTATACAAATTACTATGCCACCAATAATTTTGTCATCAACAGTCTTGGATTTATAGTCCTTTAATGTGTTCTCCAAATGTAGTAAATAGTCGAGGCCACAGCACAGATTGTTGCAGGACAAATTCAAGGACATGTTGTCTTCACTGATTTCCAAAGCAGATTACAAGTTCATCCCAAACTCCATATCCTTTAATTTTAAGTATCTGTGATCATGAAGTACCTTATTAAATACCATATAAACTATATCCATTCCCCCATCTACGATTTTTGATGCTTCCTCCAAAGAAAAATTAGGATAGTTGGACATAACTTAGTGTTTAAAGATCAAAGTTTGGTGCTCTCTGAACTGCTCAAACTCTGAACCATGTTCCAGTCCATGATGCATTATTAATTTCCCTTGTCAGGTTTATTATCTCCTTTCTGTACGGTGAAGATCAGCACAATTTAATTATGCAACAAATCTGCTATTTTGTTACATTCATTTTCAATATTACCTCGACTATTTTAATGCTCTCCTTGCCTACCCTCTTTGATTTTAATATTAAAAACATTTTGTGCTAATCTCGACATGCTACACAAGTTTCCATTCATAATGAAGATTATATCTCCCCCATTCCCCAGGATCTGCTTTATTTTTGTGCACTTATGTCTGAACTTTGTTTCGTTTGATTTTCCCTCAGTTCATTTGTCACTGTTTAACAGTAAGTGGCTATTTCCACTTAGCAGTGTGGTTCTGTATTAAGCCAGTGTTCATGCACTGCATCACCCAAGAATGTTTTCTGCCCAGTTTTTTACCGTCAGTCTCTGCTTTACCTTGTTAAAGTTAGCCATGCCAAAATGAAGCAGAATGCTCCATCTAAACTGCACAGCACGGCAGCTACACAAAACCTGGAAGTTCCTACATAGGCATGTTGAGTTTTGCCTGGGCAGCCATGAAAGAAAATTCACATAGACTCCGCATTTAAACAAAACAGCCACACATTACAGAAAAACGCTATAGGTTAGTGACTGTGTCAAGCCTTTTCAAAGTCACCATTGTATTCAATCATACTTTGATCAGTATCTGGTCAATGAGTGCTTTGTGGCACAGTGGTAGTGTCTCTACCTCTGTTCCAGGAGGCCTGGGTTGAAGTTTCACCTAATCTGGAGGTCATATCTCAGAACAGAATGGTTAGAAAGTATCTAAATTAATGCAGAGTAATGAAACGTGAGATAATGCCTGATGATGTTTTTAGTGTGATTTATTATTGTCACATGTACATAGCTACAGTGAAAAGTTTGTTCTGCAAGCTGTACAGGCAGATCATACTATGCAAAGATCATGAGGTGATAGCACAGAGCGAGGAGTATAAAGTTCCAGCTGCAAAGAAGGTGCACAAAAATCAAGATCAACATTAGAGCTGGAATTTGAGAGATCTGTTCAGAAATCTAGTAACAGCAGAGAAGAAGCTATACTTGAACCTGTTGGTATGTAACGTGGAGTGTCACAGGGTTAGGTGAGAACTGGAAGGGAGCAGAACTGCAACAAGTTATTGAAAGAGTGTGAATATATTCTAAGCTGTAAATAAAGTCTTCTTTCAGAGAGCACCATGGACTCAGGGTTAAATAGATCCAATGCATATGGTGAAGTAACTAATTCATCCATCACCACTAAATTGATTCTAGACTGCCCCGCAGTTGGTTCTAGAAAAGTGCTCGAGAAAAATGCATTCCAGGAGTTCACTCCCTTTCTGACTTGAGCTGTTCTGGCTCTAATTACCAGCTCCTAATTACAGTAACATCTTCATTTTAACCTCAATTTAATAAGGCTGCAGCAAATAACTCTCTACAAGTTGGGTGGGAATTGTTGTCAGCCAGATCATCAGAGCTTTTAATTTTTTTAATGCTGCCTTAGCCTTTCATGTTGGGTTCACAGAAAGAAAAGAACCATTTATCCAGCAGTTAGCATGGCCAAGAGAAACATTCAGGATGAATTTGCTGACAAACTTACTTGTATACGATTCGAGATCATGGGCCAGATGTATACATTTAAAAAGCTTGGGTGGTGTTAGCTGAACTGGGATACATAGATGGAAAGTTTATCTGACAGGATGGAGTTAAACTGTGATAGAGTGACTTTCCTGAGTATATCATTAACATCACGAGAAAGTGCAGGGTCTCATTGAAAAGTAGAAACAAGTTTGCCTTGTTCTGTAGGTCCCTGAAGCAGAAATTGAGTGAGAGAGAAAAAGCTGAGCTTCACTTCAGTCCATGCCCACGACCCATGTACCTATGAAAGAGCATATTGTGCATTTAAGAAAACATCTCTCCACCCACAGGTGCAGCTGTACAGGACTTGTTTTGTGAATGTTCTGATTAAATATATAAACTTACAATGACTTTCGAATATTTATCATGTTTCAGCTAATAATGAGAATGTAAATGAATTATATCCGTGACATGAATTCATTGCCAGAAGGATTTGGGGTCCAGTCTTCAGCTTAGGCATCCAGGATTTCCTTGGCGTCTCCAAAGATTATGGATTAATCTTCCAGACACTGTTATGAGTAACCCAGGAGAAAAGTCATAGGAATGTACTTTTATTTTTATTTTTATTTTTATTTTCTTGGAACACTTTAGTTTATTATTTATGAAAATATTAGCAATGAGGCTAAAGGTTGTTTGGCTCAACATCACAAGTCATCCATTAGGGCAATGAAGACCATGCTCAAACTCCAGTTGGTGAAGGTGGCATACCACAGATGTGGGCATATCAGGTGATCAATGGCATGGCTGTGGGAATGTTGAAAATGGGAAGACTGTTTTCATTTCCTTTTTTCTTCCAATTGATATAGGCATTGCTGGCAAGATTAGAGTGGTGCTGGAAAAGCACAGCAGGTCAGGCAGCATCCGATGAGCAGGAAAATCAACATTTCCGGCAAAAGCCCTTCATCAGGAATCTCCTTAAGTGCTGCCTGACATGCTGTGCTTTTTCAGCACCACTCTAACCTTGACTCTTATCTCCAGCATCTGCAGTACCCACTTTCGCCACTTCTGGCAAGGCCAACACTTGTTGCCCATCTCTCACTGCCCTTAACCTGAGGGATTGCTGGGCCATTGGAGAGGGCCTCACATTGCCTGGAGTCACATGGAGGCCAAACACCAGGTAACGGCAGCAGATTTCCTTCCCTAAAAGAAAATTAGTGAACTGAATGAGTTTTTATGAAAAATCAGTTCCAGGATTATCATTACTGAGGCTGCAGTTTCAATTCTTTCCATTGGAATTAAGTTACTCCAAGCTGTCTTAGTGGTTTGATCCCCAGCATTAGTCGTTTGTGAATTGCGATTGTACACTACCATCTCTCTCAAGAGATTGAACCTCAAAGGTTTGTCAAGCTTGACACAGGTGGCCAGTGCTGATCTAAACTCAGGTCTACCTCTGGTGCCCATTCTTCACATCGCTTCTGCATCTATTTGGAGCTGGATTTACAGGGAAGCATCCATTGCACTATCATCATATGAAAGATCCTATGAACATAGAACTTGGCACAGTGGGATGGTTTACAACTCTTGATAGTGTGTCAGAATATTGCTTTAAGTTGCACAAGATTTTCAATTTCGTCTGTCTCAACCTGACTGCTGACTCCAGATTACCCATTTTACACAACTATGCAAAGTCAAAATTAGGAATTATAGCAGAATTTTTAACATGGATTAAAGGGAAAGCCAATGTACGTTTCCCATTACTATAAATGGACAGATCATTTATGTCCATGGAGATATTTTTAAAGAAACTGTGTTTTTTTTTAACTAGAGGAGCAGGCCAACACATCACATAGAAATGTAACTGAGGTTTCCTCTGATTTATTAATATTTGTCTAAAATAACAGATATTTATGGAAAGTGAATACAGCTCGAGTCAAACAGCTGAAAGCTTTGGATCAGGTTTGTGGTAATCGACCTCCTTCGAGCCAAGAACATTTACTTTGTGGAACCAGAAGTATTTCCTTCTGGGAGGCCAGTCTTTTCACTGATGCAGTCAATGACAAGAATTTTATTGACATCCCGCTAAATGTTCTACAAAGTGATACATTCGGTTTTGACACACAGAGGGCAAGGTCAAATTAGCACAAGGGACACAAAGTGGCTGGGGACTCAACACTTCAAGAGGTACTTGAGTCTTGACCAGGGATGGGCAAAGTGCAACTTTCATCCACTCCGGAGCATGACATCAATTCCCAGTGGATTGCGGGGTGTATAAGAATTATAATTATATTTTAATAGGGCTCTTGACATTGAATTCTTTGACTTTCATTCCCCAAAGCCTGTCCACCATCTTCAAGGCACAACTAATGAGTGTGAGGGAATATTCCCCACTTGCCTAGATTAGTGCAGCTCCAACAACTCTAAGAAGCATGACACAAAACAGCCCGCTTTATTGGCACCACATCCAATGTTTCCTCTAAGCTGCAGCCACATTCAGTGGTTAACATACTAACACCATTTGCATTTACCTCTTACTCAAGAGGTCGCAGTCACATGTAGAGCTTGGGTACCTCACAGAAAGAAACAAGCAGAATGCTGAACTTAAGGATTGATTCCCTCCACTATTGATGCTGGGTATCAGCAATGCATATTATCTACAAGATGCACTGCAGAAATTCAACAACATCCTTACACAGCACCTTCCAGATTCATAAACATTACGATCTAGAAGGACAAGGCCAGCAGATACATGAGAATACCACCACCTTCAAGTTCCCCTCCAAACTACTCACTATTCTGACTTGGAAATATATCACTCTTCCTGGCTCAAAATCCTGGAAGGCACGCTTGGCACTGCTTTTTTATTCATTCACGGGATGAGGGTGTTGCTGGCTAGGCCCATCCTTAAGCTAAGAGACAACTATATTGGTTCTGGAGTCACATGGAGGCCAGATCAGGTAAGGGTGGCAGTTTCCTTCCATAAAGGGCATTAGTGAACCAGATGAGTTTTTCCAACAATTGATTATTGGTCACCCTTAGACTCTTCATTCCAGATATTTATTGAATTCAAATTTCACCATCTGCCGTGGAAGAATTCGATCCCAGGTTCCCAAAACATTACATGGGTCTTTGGAATAACAGTGCAGCGATAATACCACTAGGCGATTGTGTCCCTACTGCAACATATGGATTCGAACCGGTAAAGTAGGCAGCTCACCACCACCTTTTCAAGGGCAATCAGGGATGAGTAACAATTGCTGGCCTAGCCAGCGACACCCACAGTCCAGTAATTAATTTAAAAAACTGACATCTACTGGGTGTTATATTGTCAACAACCAGTTGATGAAGGAAGAGGCCAAAGGATTTATTCACAGAGTGAACCATTACAGGTATATCAGTCCTGACATCAGCCTACTCCTGTGTCAGTAAGTGTCTCTTGATATGCGCTCAATTAATGATCCAAACAATTCCTTCCATCACCATGCACTTAACATCAACTGACACAAATAAGTTCCAAAACCAAGCATTCACATTTAATTTTGAATTTTGAGCATTGTTAGATGCAACTAACATTCTGTCAAGTTAATTACACAAGTGAAAGGCAACTATTTTAAAAGTGAACACATTTTCTATATCCTAAGCAATCCTGGAAACCTCGAACATAGATGCAAGAGTAGCCATTTGGTCCATTGAATGTTCTATACCACTCAATATAGTTAAGGCTGATTATCCAACTCAATACCCAGTTCCTGCTTTTCCCCCAACCTTTTCATCCCTTTAGCCCTAAAAACTGTATCGAACTCATTCTTTCTAACAGTCAAAGTTTTAGCCTCAATCTCTTTCTAAGGGAGAGAATTCCAAAGGCTCCACTCTTTGGATGAAGAAATGTAGAGCCATTGTGGTGTACAGAGTTGACACAGTAGTGGCTCATCATAACTTACATGTCAATTTTGTATGGTCAGCAACGACTCCAGCATGGTGGCTCAGTAGTTAGCACTGCAGCCTCACAGCGCTAGGGAACTGTGTTCGACTTCAGCCTCAGGTGACTGTCTGTGTGGAGTTTGCACATTTTCCCTGTATCTGGGTGGGTTTCCTCCGGGTGCTCTGGTTTCCTTCCATAGTCCAAAGATGTGCAGGTCAGGTGAATTGGCCATGCTAAGTTGCCCATGGTGCTCAGTGATGTTCAGGTTAGATGCAGTAGTCAGGGGTAAATATAGGGTAGGGGGAACGTATCTGGGTGTCTTAGAGTCATAAAGATATACAGCACAGAAACAGACACTTCTGTCCAACTCGTCCATGCCGACCAGGTATCCGAATTCAATCTAGTCTCACCCGACCCATATCCGTCCAGGCCTTCTTATTCATATACCCATCCAGATGCCTTTTAAATGTTGCAATTGTACCAGCCTCCTCCACTTCCTCTGGCAGCTCATTCCATACATGGACCACCCTCTGCGTGAAAAAGTTACCCCTTAGGTCTCTCTCGTATCTTTCCCCTCTCACCCTAAACTTATGCCCTCTAGTTCTGGACTCCCCCAACCTAAACGTACCCCTCAGCCTCGGACGTTCCAGGGAAAACAGCCCCAGCCAATTCAGCCTCTTCCCTCTGGCTCAAACCCTCCAAACACGGCAACATCCTTATAAATCTTTTCTGAACTCTTTCAAGTTTCACAACATCCTTCCCTTAGGAAAGAGACCAGAATTGCACACGATATTCAAAATGTGGCCTAAACAATGACCTGTACAGCTGCACACCACGGAAACAGACCCTTCGGTCCAACCCGTCCATGCTGACCAGATATCCCAACCCAATCTAGTCCCATCTGCCAGCACCCAGCCCATGTCTCTCCAAACCCTTCCTATTCATATACCCATCCAAATGCCTCTTAACTGTTGCAATTGTACCAGCCTCCACCATATCCTCTGGCAGCTCATTCCATACACGTACCACCCTCTGCGTGAAAAAGTTGCCCCTTAGATCTCTTTTATATCTTTCCCCTCTCACCCTAAACCTATACCATCTGGTTCTGGACTCCCCCACCCCAGGGAAAAGACTTTGCCTATTTATCCTATCCATGCCCCTCATAATTTTGTAAACCTCTATAAGGTCACCCCTCAGCCTCCAACGCTCCAGGGAAAACAGCCCCAGCCTGTTCAGCCTCTCCCTATAGCTCAAATCCTCCAACCCTGGCAACATCCTTGTAAGTCTTTTCTGAACCCTTTCAAGCTTCACAACATCTTTTCGGTAGGAAGGAGACCAGAATTGCACACAATATCCCAACTCCTAGTGGGTTACTTTCCAGAGGGTTGGTGTGGACTTGTTGGGCCGAAGGGCCTGTTTCCACACTGTGGGGAGTCTTTTCCAGCAGTATCAGCCGGTAGTTGCTTGACTGATTGATTTATTGTTGACACATGTACCGAGACACAGTGAAAAGTGTTCTTTTGCATGTTATACAGGCAGATTGTACCATGCAAAGTATATCAAAGTAGTAGAACAGAATGCAGAATATAGTGTTATAGCTGCAGAGAAGGTGCAGAAAGAGATCAGAATGAACATTTTAGAGGCCCATTCAAAAAGTGACAGGAAAATTGATCGTCACAAATATTTTGGATGTACAGTGAATGAGACAAATAAACCTCACAAACCATCTACCAGCTGTTATTTGCTGTTAATGTAAATGAATATTTGAGTAGAGAAATGCAGTAAAATTGAATTCACTTTAAACTGTGCAGATAGATTTAAAGATCTACTGGATCTTTTGTAATTGTAACCAGACCTATCAGACCTCGCTTTCCCCAAATAAACACTTGACCAAATGGAGGAAATAAGAGTTTGATGCTAACCCTGTGCAGGTGTTAGCCAAGGCTCAGTATAGTGCTCCTGCCTGTGAGATGGAAGGTTATAGTTTTGTTCCAACTCCAGAGATTTGAGCACAAGATCTTGGCTAACAGTTCAGTATATTACTGAAGGGGCACTGAACTATTAGTGGTGACATCTTTCAGATGAGCCCACTCAGTAAAAGATGCCATAGCTCTATTCAAAGACCAGCAGGAAAGTGCTCCCTAGTGTATTGGCCAATATTCATCCCTCAAAACAATATGACTAAAGTCAGATTATCCGGTCACTATGGCTGTTTGTGGGACTTTGCTGTGCTTGAATTGTTTGTAACATTTCCTATGATATAGCAGAGTCTAACCTTCAGAAATACTTATTATAAAGCACTTCGGGCTATCCTGTAGTCACAAAATGCACTTTAGAAATGTACATTTTTTAAAAATATTTTCTTTTTACTTTATCAAACAACTGCTTAATCTGTTTGTGTGGATATTTGTTCCTTTGTTGTCTTGTTGTGTGTTTGGAGGATGTTTAGTGTGTGTTATTCTAAGAAAAAGACATTGTTAGAATTTGAGGACTTTTCAAAGTAATTCTTTGCTTACATCATAGTAGCTGTGTAAACAAAGCTAAAACTGAGATCAAAGCCACTGCGTCTCCAACATCATGTGATCATTATGTAACCCTTTCCTTCACATGCTCATTGAGCATATCAAATTGCTTCAAAGTCAATGGTATTTTGAACAATATGAAGGATGCAACTTCAGCTGAAGACAAGATAGAATTTCCCTGGCCTCTTGTTGCATAGTTGTAAGATCTTCATTTGTAAATGAGTGTCTAACCTGCAGAACATTTGCTATTGAAATCTAAAGATAGTCAGTTAAAACCAGCTTTCGCTTTTGCTCCAAACTCTCACATTGTGAAGATTCAGTGGTCAGGTTGACATGTTTTTTGAGAGGATCCCTTTGAGAGTAGGCTACATGTTAGGTAGGTAGTGGGAGGGGGGGGGGGGTGGGGGGGGTTGATGGAAAGGGGAGGGAGTGACATGGGAACAGTGTGCAGACATAAAGGTGTGGATGATAAGCACTAACTCAGATCGGGTGGGAAAAACTGACTGCCTGTGTCATAAAATCTCAGTAATTCGCTAATGTTGGGGAGACGGATTACACCTTCCTTGCTAAAATCCTGATGGTTCCATTAGTGAGGTTAGTGGAGCCAGTGATCTTTTGAGCATCAGGAGCCCATCATTTGTTTCCTTAATTCTTCCAATTCTCACAACTCACTATTACTTTTGCTGAATAACTGTCTACGTTTGACCTTTACCCTTGCATTGATTTATACTACTCTTTCTTCCACTGTCTCCTGATTGATTTAAATATTTTATCCATCTTTTTGTTTTTCAGTTCTGAGAAAGGATAGAGGCCTGAAATGTCAAATGTTTACAGACACTGACTCACCCGCTGTGTGTTGCTGACTTCCCCCACCATGTACCAGCACTGATTTCACTGTCAGTTACATTTCAGACCTGGACACAGATTGCATTTCAAATTAATTGGAATTAAATTTGACTTGACTAAATGTTTTCAGCAGCTTCACGACAAACTGGAGACTACAAATAGGCTAAGCCATCTAATTTAAATTACCGTATTCGGGATTCTCAAAACTTTGGCCAAGTTTCTGTGACAGCCACCTCACATGACCAAGAAACATAACTCCCATCCACCTGTCCAAGCCAACCATCTCCAGAGTCAGCAGTGTATTGCCCAGGTCAATAGGTTTGGAGGGTTTGAGCTATAGGGAAAGGCTGAATATGCTTGGGCTGTTTTCGCTGGAGTGTCGGAGGCTGAGGGGTGACCTTATAGAGGTTTATAAAATCATAAGGGATGTGGATAGGGTGAAGAGCAAAGGTCTTTTCACCGGGGCAGGGGACTGCAAAACCAGAGGGCATAGGTTTAAGGTGAGAGGGCAAATGTTTAAAAGGAACCTGAGGGGCAACTTTTTCACCAGGAGGATGGTGCCCGTGTGGAATGAGCTGCCAGAGGAAGTGGTGGAGGCTGGTACAATGGCATTTAACAGGCACCAGGATGGGTATATGAATAGGAAGGGTTTAAATAATGTGGGCCAAATGCTGACAAATGGGACTAGATTAATTTTAAGATATCTGGACAGCATGGATGAATTAGACTGAAGGGTCTGTTTCTGTGCAGTACAATTCTCTGACTCTAATAAAGCTAATTGTTAATTAATTATTCATTTACATACAGCAGTAGGCTGCTGAGTTTGGTCAAGAGTAAGGTGCTGGAAAAGCACAGCAGGTCAGGCAGCGTCCGAGGAGGAAGAGAATCGACGTTTCGGGCAAGAGACCTTCGTCAGGAATGAACCTGTGAGCCAACAGGGTAAGGGATAAATGGGAGGTGGGCAGGGCTGGGGGCAAGGCAGCTGAGAGTGTGATAGGTAAATGTAAAGGTGATAGGTCGGGGGGGGTGGAGTGGATAGGTGGGAAGGAAGATGGACTGGTGAGACAGTTGATGAGGGTGGTGCCGAGTTGGAAGTTTGGAACTGGGATAAAGTGCAGGGAGGGGAAATGAGGAAACTGGTGAAATCCACATTGACGCCATTGGGTTAGAGGTTCTCAAAGTGGGAGATGAGGTGTTCTTCCTTCTGGTGTTGGGTGGTTAGGGTGTTGTGATGGAGGAGGCCCAGGACCTGCATGTCTTTGGTGGAGCGGGAGGGGGAGTTGAAGTGTTCAGCCATTGGGCGGTGGGGTTGGTTGGTACAGGTGTTCTGCAGATGATCTCTGAAGTGCTCTGGAAATAGGGGTCCTGTCTCCCCAATGTAAAGGAGACCGCATCGGAGCAATGGATACAATAAATGACGTGTAAAGGTGCAGGTAAAAGTCTGATGGATGTAGAATGCTCCTCTGGGGCCTTAGATGGAGGTGAGGAGGGAGGTGTGGGTACAGGTTTTGCAATTCCTGCGGTTGCTGGGGAAGGTGCCAGGAGGGTGGGTTGGTGGGGAGGCGTGGACCTGACAAAAGAGTCGTAGAGGGAATGGTCTTTACAGAAAGTGGATAGGGGTGGGGAGGGCAATATATCTCTGATCGTGGGGTCAGTTTGTAGGTGGCAGAAATGGCGGATGATGATGCAATGTATATGGAGATTGGTGGGGTGGAAGCTAAGGACCGGTGGTTCTGTCTTTGTTGAGGTTGGAGAGATGGAGTTTGGAGGCGGAGCTGCGGGAAGTGGATGAGATGCGTTGGAGCACATCATCAACCACGTGGGAGGAGAATTTGCGGTCTTTGAAGAAGGAAGCCATCTGCTGTGTTCTGTGGTGGAACTGGTCCTCCTGGGAGCAGATGCGGCAGAGATGGAGGAATTGGGAATAAGAGATAGCGCTTTTACAGGAGGCAGGGTGGGAGGAGGTGTTGTCCAGGTAGCTGTGGGAGTTGGTGGGTTTGTAGAAGATGTCCATGTTGAGTCAGTCATCATTGAGAGAGATGAAGAGGTCCAGGAAAGGAAGGGAGGTGTCGGAGATGGTCCAGGTGAATTTAAAGTCAAGGTGGAATGTGTTGGTTAAGTTGATGAACTTTTCAACCTCCTCATGGGAGCACGAGGGGGCATTGATACAGTCATCAATGTAGCAGTGGAAAAGGTGGGGAGTGATGCCGGGGTAACTGTGGAAGATGGATTGTTAACTGACAAAGACACAGGCATAACTAGAGTTCATGCAGATGCCCATGGCTACCCCTTCATCTAGAGGAAGGGTAATGGGGGGGACGCCAGCAGAGGAAGAAATGGAGGGCTAGGAGGCATTTGTCATGGTGGATAGAGATGTATAGGGACTGGATGTCCATGGTGAAGATGAGGCATTGGGGGCTGGGGTGAAGAAGGCGTTTGGTATGCTTTCCTTTATTGGTCAAGAGTATTGAGTACAGGAGTTGGGAGGTCATGTTGCGGCTTTACAGGACATTGGTTAGGCCACTGTGGAATATTGTGTGCAATTCTGGTCTCCTTGCTATCAGAAAGATGTTGTGAAACTTGAAAGGGTTCAGAAAAGATTTACAAGGATGCTGCCAGGGTTGGAGGGTTTGAGGCTGAACAGGCTGGGACTGTTTTCCCTGGAGCATGGGAGGCTGAGGGGTGACCTTATAGAGATTTACAAAATTATGATGGGCATGGATAGGGTAAATAGACAAAGCCTTTTCCCTGGGGTCGGGGAGTCCAGAACTAGAGGGCATAGGTTTAGGGTGAGAGGGGAAAGATATAAAAGAGACCTAAGGGGCAACATTTTCATGCAGAGGGTGGTACGTGTATGGAATGAGCTGCCAGAGGATGTGGTGGAGGCTGGTACAATTGCAACATTTAAGAGGCATTTGGATAGGTATGTGAATAAGAAAGGTTTGGAGGGATATGGGCTGGGTGCTGGCAGGTGGGATATCTGGTTGGCATGGACGGATAGGACTGAAGGGTCTGTTTCCTTGCTGTACATCTCAATAACTCTATGGCTCTATGAAACAAAAATCTTTTGGAGGTGGAGGTGGTGTCTGGACGTATGTGCGGATTTCCTAGACCAGGGGGTTAGGACAGTGTCAAGGTATGTGGAGGTGAGTTCAGTGGGGCAGGAGCAAGCTGAGATGATGCGTTGGCCAAGAAGTCAGGCTTGTGGATCTTGGGTAGGAGGTAGAACTGGGCAGTGTGGGCTTCCCGGACTATGAGTTTGGAAGCTGTGGGTGGGAGATCTCCTGAGGTGACGAGGTTGTGTACAGTCTGGGAGATCATGGATTGGTAATGGAGGGGTGAGGCCATGGTCAAGAGGACAGGAGGAGGGGTCTTCAAGTTGGCACCTGTATAAGGACCGGATGTCCAGGGTGAAGATGAGGCATTAGGGGCTGGGGAAACAAAAGTCTTGGAGGGTGCTCACCCACATTGCTGTAGAAATCAGCTCAGGGTCAAGCAGAAAGGAGGTGAGTTAGTTACCTGACTTATTTTAACTGTTCCCTCCCAGACCATGAGAACACATCTGGCTGAGGAATCCATACCGTTGGCCTTTGCTTAAATAATGCCTTGATTTCTGAACTTCTCATCCTTGCTTACAAGCTCCCTCATGCCCTCTTCATCTTTGTAATCTCCTCTAGTCCCACAATCCTCTGAGACATGTTCGTCATTCTAATTGCTCCAATTTTGGTAACGAAGCTTTCTGTGCCCAAGTTCTGGAAATCTCTCCTAAAACCTCTCCAACTCTCTATAACTCTTTCCTTCTTTGCGATGCTCTAAAAAACCCAGCTCTATGTGATGGCTTTTGACGATTTGCCCTCATTTCACCTTATGTGACCAGGTGTCAACTATAACACTCCAGGGCCCTGTAATTTTTATTATGTTTAACCAACCATATAAACACAAATTAGAATCCCGACAGTGTGGGGACAGGCCATTTTCCCATCGAGTCCACACCAACCTTCCAAAGAGCACCCCCCTCCACTAATCCCTTGATACTACAGGTAATTTAGCATGGCCAATCCGGCTAATCTGCCTGTGGATTGTGGGAGGAAACCAGAGAAAGTCTGTGTAGGCACAGGGGAGAAGGTGCAAATTCCACACAGTCGCCTGAGGGTGGAATCAGACCCAGGTCCTTAGCACTGTGAGGCAGCAGTGCTAACCACTGATCCACCGTGCTGCTGTCCTCAACTTGCTGTTCGTTTACAGAGTAGGTTTCAAGTATTCCACATATTTGAATAACATTTAACCTGCCGTCTTATTGTGAGTCTTGATCCTTCCTGCTCCTTTCTCAATGTAAAATAAATGATCCACCTCATGAAAAAAGCCTTCACTTGTGACTTTCCAGTAATGTTTCTTTTACATTCCCCAGGACTCTAACAAGCACTTAACTGATTTAATTGCCAAAAATTCCATTCACGCGGATTTGGAATGTGCAAATACTTCCCGGGGATGATTCTGCACGGAATACAAAAAGGATTATTTCACTGACTGAGTGGGACACGGAGTTCCCAGCGGATTACACTATGCAAAAATGGCCTAAATATTTTTGATGAACAACTCAGCAATGTGCAAAAATGCTCTGTAGAGAATGATATATGGCAGGGCGCCACAGGGTAGATGAACTCACTGACAGCTGTGAGGGACTAAGAAGAAATTCAAAAGATGTTTGTAGTTGGAAAAGGACACTGATGAGGTAAAAAAATGAAAAGTAAGAAAGAACGTGCATTTATATAACTCATTTTACAACCATCTCAAAGTGATTTAAAAGCACTGAAGATATGAAGCAGAATTAAATAATGTGTTTTATTGATCAATACAAAATAAGGTGTCTCAAAAATTTCCATGGCCAATCCCCACAATCCGAGGAAATCCGGCTACTACACGGCTACTTTCACAAAGCTAAAGGGAGAAAAGAAACACATGCCTCTTCTTGTAACAATATAGACTTAGCCCCAGCCACCAGGGTCAAAAAAAAGGATGATGAGCTCGAAACGTCAACTCTCCTGCTCCTCAGATGCTGCCTGACAGGCTGTGCTTTTTTAGCACCACAATTTTTGACTCTGATCTCCAGCATTGGCAGTCCTCACTTTCTCCCTATCCGCCAGGGGTAGGCAGCACTAGGGATCACGAGAAGGGCCTGTTTCCACACTATAGGGAATCTAATCTAATCAAGTAGGTGGGGAAATAAGTTGCAATGAAGAAATAAGAAATTTACAGATGGATGTGGATAAGTTAGATGAATAGGCCAAAATTTGGCTGATTTGATAAGTGTGAGGTTAATCCATTTGTTGGAGGAATATAAAGGCAACTTAATATGTAAATGCAGAGAAACTTCAGTGTTTTGGTGCAGAAGGATCCATGTGTCCTTGTACATGAATCATAGGAAGCTAGTATATAGGTACACCCTTCCCATTCCTGAAGAAGGGCTTATGCTTATGCCCGAAACATCGATTCTCCTGCTCCTCGGATGCTGCCTGATCTGCTGCGTGTTTCCAGCAACACATTTTTCAGCTCTGATCTCCAGCATCTGCAGTCCTCACTTTCTCCTAGGTACAGAAGGTAATAATGCAAATGGAATCTTTGCATTTATTGCTAAAGGAATACAGTATAATAGTAGGGAAATGTTGCTACAACTGTACATTAGTGAGACCACAACTTGAGTATTGTGTACAGTTTTGGTTCCCTTACTTGAGGAGGGATGTGGTTGCATTGGAGGCAGTTCAGAGAAAGTTCAGTAGACTGATTCCAGAGATGAGGGATTTGTCTTATGCAGAGATTGAGCAGTTTAGGCCAATACTCCCTGGGGTTTAGATGAATAAGAGGAGATCTAATTGATGTATACAAGATGTTAAAGGAAGTTGACAACATAGACACAGAAAGGATGCTTCCTCCTGTGGGACTATCTAGACAAGCGGTCATAGCTTCAGGATAAGAGGTAGCAGATTTAAAACAGGGATGAGGAGAAATTGCTTCTCTCAAAGGGCCAGGAATTCACTAGCCCAGACTGTAGTGGATACTGGGACATTGAGTAAATTTAAGGAAGAGACAGACAGATTTATAATTAGTATTGGGTTAAAGGGTTATAGGGAGTCAGCAGGAAAGTGAAGTTGAGGCCAAGATGAGATCAGCCATGATTGCATTAAGTAGTGGAGCAGGCTCGAGGGGCTGAATTGCCTCCTCCTGCTCCTAGTGTTCTCATGGTCTAACTATGGAGCTGTTCTGCTTCAGCCCTAAAGGGTCCTGCGTTTCTAACTCTGATAGCCCTGACATCAGCAGGATGGTCAGAGACCGGACTGTGTTGGTCAAAGGGAGTGATACCCAGAAAATCTGAATGGTCTAGGCTGATGAACTGATGAGTAGCTAAGCCAGTTTTTATCAGCCATGTTGAAGTCCACAACCCTTGAATTCAAGGAGCATGAGCATGAAGGAAAAAGACTACGTGGCATGTTAAGGATCCATGATCTACACAAAGGGCCATCAGCACAGGGCAAGTCACTCAACAAGCATTGGGAGGAAGGTCTCCACAACACTACCTCAACCGATAAAGAGTCTTAACCAATACTGTTGGCTTTACACTAAACAACACACTAGACACCTAGCCAGTGGAGCGAGTAAACCTCACTTAACCTTTTCTGAAATACATACTGACGGCGTGCTATGTGCTCTCATCAGGCAGTTTTGGCTTGACGTGATGAAGGAATAACCTGCAGAGACCTCAGCAAACTTATCCAATCATTCAGAATGTACACAAATAAGATAAGCCTTGCATTGATATCATGCCTTCACAACTTCAAGATATTCCAAAGTGCTTTCTAGCCAATGATTTTTTGAAGTGTACTTAATCTTGTAAAGTAGGAAATGAAATGTAGCAATGGGTTTGCACACAGTATGCTCCCACAAACTGACATTGAATCAGTTAACAGATAGCCTATTTGAGTCATGCTGACTGCGGAAGAAATATTGACCACTGTAAGGGAAGAGGTCTCCTGCCTTTCTTCAAATAATGTTGAGGAATCTTTGACAATCACTTGAGGGGTGGATGAGGCCTTAGTTTATCATCCAAGAGATGACAATCCTTTATTGTGTGCTATAAGCTGACACTGCTACCTAACACATAGATAACAATTGTCAGTATCCCTGGGCAATAGTGGTGTACATATATACTGTGAGGGTCTTTTTTAAAATGCATTCACAGGATGAGGACATCTCTGGCTTGGCAGCATTTGTTGCCCATCCCCAATTGCCTAGAGGGCAGCTAAGAATTTCATGTAGGCCAGAGCAGGTAAGGATGGCAGTTTCCTTCCCTCAAGGGCATTAGTGAACCAGATGGGCTTTTCTGATAATGGATTCATGGTCATCATTAGACCCTTAAATCCAGTTTTTTTTTAATTGAATTGAAATTCAATTCATTTCGGGGCGGCACGGTGGCACGGTGGTTAGCACTGCTGCCTCACAGCACCAGAGACATGGGTTCAATTCCCACCTCAGGCGACTGACTGTGTGGAGTTTGCACGTTCTCCCCGTGTCGGTGTGGGTTTCCTCCGGGTGCTCCGGTTTCCTCCCACAGTCCAAAGATGGCCATGCTGAATTGCCCGTAGTGTTAGGTAAGGGGTAAATGTAGGGGTATGGGTGGGTTGCTCTTCGGAGGGTCGGTGTGGACTTGTTGGGCCGAAGGGCCTGTTTCCACACTGTACGTAATCTAATCTAATCTAATCTAATTCCACCATCTGCTGTAACAGGATTCAAACCTAGGTCCCCAGAACATTACCTGGGTCTCGGGATTAATAATCTAGTGATAATACCACTAGGCCATCACCTTCCCCACTACTGCTATCCTGTAACATTCCTTTATTTACATCTATGTACTATACACAGCTCTCTGGTGAAATGGCCAAGAACTCTCTCTTCATGCGCTTCTTCCAGTGTGATACCTTCCTCTCGATTTCTCTAACATCTTTAGATATATCATTGTTAATTGCAGGTATCATTATCGGACAGACACTGCAAACCATGGTGCAACTACCAATATAACATCATTTTGGATCCTTTGGTATGCTCTCTGGAGAGGGCCAACTCAGGGGTCTCCATGCCCCTGGGCGGCAGAAGAGTCAACTGCTTGACTTTAGCCTTCGCGGATGACATTGCCCTTCTAAGCGACTCACACACTGGCATGGTGTAGGGGGTGATGGATTCTCAGGAGAACGTAGCACGAACAGCCAAGTTTCTGGTATTGAGACTGGCTCTAATGCAACGAGGGGTACGTCAGCTTCCAAGAGATCAATTCTGTTAGGGGATTCTGTTGTCAGAGGTACAGACAGAAGTTTCCGTGGCCAGCAGAGAAAAAGCAGAATGGTGTGTTGTTTCCCTGGTGCAAGGATCAAGGATCTCTCAGAGAGGGTGCAGAATGTTCTCACAGGGGAGAGGGGCCAGCAGGAGGTCATTGTCCACATTGGAACCAACGACATTGGAAGGGAAAAGGTTGAGACTCTGAAGGGAGATTACAGAGAGCTAGGCAGAAATTTCAAAAGGATGTCCTCAAGGGTTCTGGATTACTCCCAGTGCTTGCGAGCTAGTGAGGGCAGGAATAGGACGATAGAGCAGATGAATGCATGGCTGAGGAGCTGGTGTATGGGAGAAGGATTCACATTTTTGGATCATTGGAATCACTTTTAGGGTAGAAGTGATCAGTACAAGAAGGACGGATTGCACCTAAATTGGAAGGGGACTAAAATACTGGCAGGGAAATTTGCTAGAACAGCTTGGGAGGATTTAAACTAGTAAGGTGGGGGGGGGGGGGGGGGGGGGGGGGGGGTAGGACCCAGGGAGATAATGAGGAAAGAGATCGATCTGAGACGGGTACAGCTGATAACAGAAGTGAGTCAAACAGTCAGGGCAGGCAGGGACAAGGTAGGACCAAAAAATTAAACTGCATTTATTTCAATGCAAGAGGCCTAACAGGGAAGACAGATGAACTCAGGGCATGGTTAGGAACATGGGACTGGGATATCATAGCAATTACAGAAACATGGCTCAGGGATGGGCAGGACTGGCAGCTTAATGTTCCAGGATACAAATGCTACAGGAAGGATAGAAAGGGAGGTAAGAGAGGAGGGGGAGTGGCATTTTTGATAAGGGATAGCATTACAGCTGTGTGGAGGGAGGAAAAACCTGGAAATATATCCAGGGATGTTATTTGGGTGGAACTGAGAAATAAGAAAGAGATGATCACCTTAATGGGATTGTATTATAGACCCCCCCAATAGTCAGAGGGAAATTGAGAAACAAACTTGTATGGAGATCTCAGCTATCTGTAAGAATAATAGGGTGGTTAGGCCACTGTTGGAATATTGCATGCAATTCTGGTCTCCTTGCTATCGGAAAGATGTTGTGAAACTTGAAAGGGTTCAGAAAATATTTACAAGGATGTTGCCAGTGTTGGAGGATTTGAGCTACAGGGAGAGGCTGAACAGGCTGGGGCTGTTTTCCCTGGAACATCGGAGGCTGAGGGGTGACCTTATAGAGGTTTACAAAATTATGAGGGGCATGGATAGGGTAAATAGACAAAGTCTTTTCCCTGGGGTCGGGGGGTCCAGAACTTGAGGGCAAAGGTTTAGGGTGAGAGGGGAAAGATATAAATGAAACCTAAGGGGCAACTTTTTCACACAGAGGGTGGTATGTGTATGGAATGAGCTGCCAGAGGATGTGGTGGAGGGTGGTACAATTACAACATTTAAGAGGCATTTGGATGGGTATATGAATAGGAAGGGTTTGGAGAGATATGGGCCAGGTGCTGGCAGATGGGACTAGATTGGGTTGGGATATCTAGTCAGCATGAACGGGTTGGACCAAAGGGTCTGTTTTCATGCTGTACATCTCTATGCCTCTATGACTCTAACTATACAATCTTACAGGACTCAACAGAATAAATGCAGGAATCATTTTCCCAATAGCTGGGGGAAAATCCACAAACTCTTAGAATACGAGGTAGGCCATTAAAGATTGAGGTGAGGATGAATTTCTTCACTGGATGGGTGGCGAATCTTTGGAATTGTCTACCTTTGAGAGCAGACCCATCTCAGTCATTGAGTATGTTCAAGTCAGAGATTAATAAATTTCTACATATTAAACGTCTAAAGGGATATGAAGATAGTGCAGGAAAATGTCAGTGAGATAAAAGATTAGCAATGGCTTGGTTGGACAGGGCAGCAGGTTCAATGGGCTGAATAGCCTTCTCCTGATTTTCTTTCCTTTCTTCCCACTGCGCCCCAATGGCAGCTTGCCTTGAGTGTTTAGATATCTGGAATGTCATGTTCTTAATGTCAAACTGTATCTGAAGACAGAGAATCAATAATTAATTTGCTTCACACAAAACATTAAATGTTTCCAAAGAGTGTTGTGACATTTGCATTGCCATTCTTTTTGTCAAAAGTCCATTAACACTATCCGAACCACCCAAAGATCTGCTCAGTCTTTCTCCCCCAAAAACTGACATGGTTAACTTTTACAGTCCTAATGCCACGTTTTGTTATATTCATGTTGGGTATGATTTTTAAGCTGACATTTTCCCTGTAACTTATCATGGATTTGCCATTTCGGCGCCATTTCAGAATCTCATTTGCATTTGAGATACTAATAGCCTGTGTGCATTAATTCTGTCAGTATTGTTTGATGCCAAGATAAGCACATTTAGATTTGTTGTTCTGTTTTGCACAAACACTTTTCTTTCATTAAAACCTGCTCTGAATTGTTCTTTATCTGGCAACACAAGTTTCTGCCTTGAACCACTTGCTTGCTGTAAACCATAACCATTCGAACAGTTCAGATTATACTCGCATGAATGTAGATTTGAACAATTTCAACTCACTATTTTGAATTACCGCATTACAAATCATGACAAATACAAGGTCACACAACACCTACACATACATAGAATTGACCAAAGCCTCAGACTCAACTATCTTGCTTATCTTGAATGAAACAAATAGAACTTTGAAGTAAGCTGAATAAAAATACTAATTTTGTTTTGTGCCAAATATAATCAAGCATAAACAAAATGCGGTCAGATAATTATTATTTCAGCAGACAGAGCAGGCTGCAGATTTAATCTGCATTGTAAAAATGGCTGGAAAGTGAGACTGATAAAGCTTAGAAAAAAGTGGACATTATTTTCTGCATTCAAAAACTTTAATTATCCAAATAATGAAAATGAAGCAACAATGTCAATAGAATGCAGTTTCAGATCATTTGAAATAAGCAATTTGCATTAAGAGAAATTAAACAAAACTTAGATACAAATGATCCTTATGTCTGTATGCACATCACAGAGAGAAAGGAGAATAAGTGATGCATACATGAATACACAGTCCCAAATTGTTTTGAGGAATGGCATGTACACCTGTTGCTGTTTCAACTTAAAATATCCAAAATGGCAAGGGACTACCTGCTCCTTTGTAATTGATCCCTCGAGATAACTTCTAAAACGTGCAACATTCTGTTGTAATTTTAAGAAAAATGTGATGGCTGCTGGCTTGAGGCTGTCATTTCCCATCTGTTTAATGTCAAAGATAGAAGGAAAGTTTGGTCAAATGAAGAAAAGAAATTGGATACAAAAACAGGCACTGCTTGAAAAGCTCAGCTCATCTGGCAGCACCTATGGAGAGAAATCAGTTAAGATTTAGATTTAGATAATTGAAAAATCTAAATTAGAAAATTACATAATTTTCCACATATAAAGGTGTATGTTCCATTTTCCTCACTGATTTAGAACAGGAGTCATTACATGAATGGAGAAATTAAACAACGTTGCTTACAGACTCTGATTATAAGTAGTATGGAGTTTCTTTCACATGTTGTACAGATGTATATTCTGTAATTGCTCATTTCAGGAGGACACATTAAGGACAGAATGGCACTCATCAGCAGTTTTGACAGAAATGACTCCTCACCATTGAAACAATCACCTTTAATACACATCCTAAAGTGCAAGTGTTGAATAATGAGGACAGTGTTTTGTATCAATTTTTTAAGACAGAATAAATATTCTGAGTGTCAAAGGTTTAGGGAAAACAGAAATGGACTTCTTAGTCTCATGGTTGAATCCAAAATAAGTCTTTGTTTCTGTTTCTCAAGGTGAAAGGTGTTATTATTGGTTTTCCCAGCACGAGTACCCTGAGGGGATGTTTTGCATAATGACGTACTGAAGGTAGTGGGACCCAGGAGTGCACAGCAACTCCCAGGGTTTGGATTTCCCTTGATGCTGTGCAGATTCAACTCCACAAGTAGGAGGCATTCTTGCTTCTCCTGGCCTTCAAGGAACTCTATAAAGCCACTTGCCTTCTCCCTAAAGGTATCATGTGGCATGGAAACGTGGCTGGCCATGGTTAAACCTGCAAGACAGGTTAAATCTGAGACTTCTGGCTTCATTAACATACCAACCTTACTCTTGCATTGAACTGGCTGCCTGCCCACTTATTGTCATGCAAATCCGGATGCCAACAGGTTGAATCCAGCTTCTCAACATACCTCCACTTTTCTTTCCATTCTAACTGCCTCCAGCCACACCCGATCCCTCCCACTCTTCCATGTTAAAATTCATACTAAGCTTCTCGTCAGCATCAAGCATATTTAGATCAGATACCAAACCACAACCAAACCACCGGCAACTTTTCACCCAATATTGCATCTCGGCCCTGATACCTCACTCGGATTTTTTTCTCATTTTCCACACCAGTCATCCTATTGCTTGTCTGAATAAGATTGCCAATGAGTGTCAACTTGCAGAAAGTTAGATCAATGTCCAAAGTGAACTCTACAAACCTATTTTAGACAGCATTCCAGTCAAGGAACACAGGAATCTTTACTTTTCCATTCAGGCTGGGTTGAAATAGAATTCAGGCCATTCCATAGCATATTCCAATTTTGAAAATGCCAAATTCAATTGTAAGGGTAGAATTTCACTTCAATTCTTCAATCTGGGAGATGGCACAGTAGTTAACACTGCTGCCTCATAGTGCCAGGGAACTGGGTTTGATTCCATCCTTGGGCAATTGCAGGAATTTGTGTGGAATTTGCCCAATCTCTGCATAGGTTTCCTCTGGGTGCCCCAGTTTCTTGCCAAAGTTCAAAGAAGGATCATCACTTTATTGGGATTGTATTATAGACCCACTAACAGTCAGAGGGAAGTTGAGAAACAGATTTGTAAGATCTCAGTTATCTGTAAGAATAACAGGGTGGCTGTGATAGGGGATTTTAACTTTCCAAACATAGACGGGGACTGCCATAGTGTTAAGGGCTTAAATGGAGAAGAATTTGTTAAGTGTGCACAAGAAAATTTCTGATTAAATATGTGGATGTACCTCCCAGAGAAGGTGCAAAACTTGACCTACTCTTGGGAAATAAGGCAGGGCAGGTGACTGAGGTGTCAGTGAGGGAGTATTTTGGGGCCAGCAACTACAATTCTATTAGTTATAAAATAGTGATGGAAAAAGAGAGACCAGATCTAAAAGTTGAAGTTCTACATTGGAGAAAGGCCAATTTTGACGATATTAGGCAAGAACTTTCAAAAGCTGATTGGAGCAGATGTTCACAGGTAAAGGGACGGCTGGAAAATGGGAACCCTTCAGAAATGAGACAACGAGAGTCCAAAGAAAGTTTCTGCCTGTACAGGTGAAAGGAAAGGCTGGTAGGTATAGGGAATGCTGGATGACTAAAGATATTGAGGGTTTGGTTAAGAAAAAGAAGGAAGCATATGTCAGGTAAGACAGGATAGATCGAGTGAATCCTTAGAAGAGTATAAAGGAAGTAGGAATATACTTAAGAGAGAAATCAGAAGAGCAAAAAGGGGACATGAGATAGCTTTGGCAAATTGAGTTAAGGAGAATCCAAAGGGTTTTTACAAATACATTAAGGACAAAAGGGTAACTAGGGAGAGAATAGGCCCCCTCAAAGATCAGCAAATCAGCCTTTGTGTGGAGCCACAGGAGATGGGGGAGATACTAAACGAGTATTTTGCATCAATATTTACTGTGGAAAAGGACGTGGAAAATATAGAATGCAGAGAAATTGATGGTGGCATCTTGCAAAATGACCATATTACAGAGGAGGAAGTACTGGATGTCTTGAAACACATAAAAATGGATAAATTCCCAGGACCTGATCAGGTATACCCTAGAACTCTGTGGGAGGCTAGGGAAGTGATTGTTGGTCCTCTTAATGAGATATTTATATCATCGATAGTCACAGGTGAAGTGCCAGAAGACTGGAGGTTGGCTAACGTGGTGCCACTGTTTAAGAGGAGTGTTAAGGACAAGTCAGGGAACTATAGACCAGTGAGCCTGACGTCGGTGGTCGGCATGTTGTTGAAGGAATCCTGTGGGACAAGATGTACATGTATTTGGAAAGGCAAAGACTGATTAGTGATAGTCAACATGGCTTTGTGCGTGGGAAATCATGCCTATGTGTAGATTAGGCAGATTGGCTATGATAAATTGTACATAGTATCCAGGGATGTGAAGGCTTGGTGGGTTAGCCATGAGAAATGCAAGGTTGTGGGGATTAGGTAAGGAGCTAGGTTTGAGTGGGATGCTTCTCAGATGATCGGTATGAACTCAATGGAGCAGTCTCTTCCTGCACTGTAATGATTTCAACTCCAGCTTGTGTTCTTTAAACTAATTCTCCAGGGTTTCTGTCAAAATCAAGAAGAACACCAGAAAATATCTATGGTTCAAGAACACCCAAACCAATGCCAGATGCTACAATATAGATATCACATCCCAAGCATTATACTTTGTGCAAAATGCTGAAAAGTTGCTGCTGAATCATTTTTGTTGTTGTTAAAAAAAAAGAAACTTTGCTTACTTTTCTGACTGTGTGATATCCTCTTTAGGATAGTTCAGTTGACAAGGAGATGAGACAAACACTGAAAATCTGGAAAAATGTCCTGTGGCAAAGATGGACCCTTTATCAAGATGGCAGTGGAATAGGACACCAGAGCCAGGGCTCATCCGTTCCGACTACTTTTCTTATTTTTCCTTTTTATTATTTTTACTTACCTCATGTCTGAGCTCATACAACATCGGCAGCAACAGGAAATCCTAGCATGGACTCGAGTGGACCCAGTATGCACTTGAGTGGAGAGTGTGGGGCTAGAAAAGCACAGCAGGTCAGACAGCATCGAAGGAGTGGGACAATCAATGTTTCAGGCATAAGCCCTTCATCAGGAATCAGACACATTCCTGATGAAGGTCTTATGCCAGAAATGTTGATTCTCCTGCTCCTTCGAAGCTGCCTGACCTGCTGTGCTTTTCTCCACACTCGCCACTCAAGTGCACACTCTCCAATCTGATCTCCAGCATCTGCAGTCCTCACTTTCTCCTAATAGACATGAGTGGGCCCAGCATAGAAATGCTGTGTTTAACTTCTCCAATAAAGCTTTATATTCTATAAACGGATGCTTATGTAGCCATTTACTGCTTTCAACTTTTTAAACTTTGTTTCTTTGTAATGCTGTATCTCTGTACTCCTTACTGTGTTTCCCTAGGAAGGGTTTCAATAATCAAAATGTGGCTGTCTACATTTTACGGGGTATTCCCTTCCCCTCTGAGGTAGCATGGTGGGTCAGTGGTTAGCATCACTGCCTAACAGTGCTAGGGACCTGAGTTCAATTCCTGCCTCAGGTGACTGTCTGTGTGGAGTTTGTATGTTCTCTCTATGTCTGCATGGTTTCCTCCCACAGTCCAAAAGATGTGTATGTTAGGTAAGTTGACCATGCTAAATTGCCCATAGTTTTCAGGGATGTGTAGATTAGGTGCATTAGTCAGGGGTAAGTATATGGTGGAGAAATGGATCTGGATGGGATAATCTTTGGAGGGTTGGTGTGGGCCTGTTGGGCCAATGGCTTGTTTCCACACTGTGGGGATTTTCTGATTCTTCTGAAGCCAAGATAGAGTTTTCCCCTTCTGGTCAGGGAAAGTAAACGTTCTCCCATTTTTCATAGTCTAAAAATTCAAGCACTTCCTTCAACACCAAATATTCATAGAATCCATACAGTGAAGAAGCAAGCCATTCAGCCCATCAAGTCCAACCCAACCATCTGATGAGTATCCTACCTGGGTAGACCCTCTTACCCTATCCGTGAAACCCTGCATTTCCCAAGGCTATTCCACCTAGCCTGCACATCCTTAGATACTATGTGCAATCTAGCATGACCAGTAACCTAACCTGTACATCTTTGGACCGTGAGAAGAAACCGAATCACCCGAAGAAAAACTCAAGCAGACACAGGGAGAATGTGCAAATTCCACACAGACAGCCACTTGAGGGTAGAATCAGACCCGGATCCCTGGTGATGTGCGGCAGCAGTGCTAATCACTGAACCACCATGCCAAGGCTCTCCTACCAAAATCACAGTTTAATTGTTAAATCCTTATACTTAGAAGAGTTTAGTTTCTTCTCACTTTTCTTCTTCCATGAGACTCTTTATTCCAAGTTCTCAAAATGTTCTATGTTTTAGCTTGAATAAATTCTGAGACATTCCCTATTCTCCAGCCTCGATATAAATTTATTTTTGTTTCACTGTCCCTTGTAGCTGTGACTAGGTATAGCTGAAAGGTGAACTCAGTGATAGCAATGCTCATTGTGAAAGATTAGGATTCTCTCTCTTTTACCTATTTGTCATCATTTCCTAATCTTTGCATCATTTTAGCAAAGTTTTTCCCTAAGGGATAGCCAACTTTAATTGTGGAACCTTCTCTCACTCCCTGCAAAGCCTCTTTTGCAAAGATCATTGACTTTTCTTTAACTATACCTGTTTTTTTTCCTCTTTTCATTGCCCAGACTCTTTTTCCTGAACCTCTTACCAGCTCCTTGGTGAACATTTGTAGTTGGAGTAAGTGCTTGCCCTGTTGCTACTGCCAAAGGTGCTGCTGTCAATAATTCTGTTTCAGCTGCTGAATGTCTGTGTGTAGGTGCTTAAAGCAGTTCTTAAAGTGATAAACCCATTTGTCTTCAAAGTTTTTTTTTTCTTCTGCTTCTCCTTCTCCATGTATTGGGCCTCTCTGCATAGACTTCAAATCCATGTCACTGTCTTTCCCTGGTTGCCTGTCTGTGTCAGTCAGGTTGTAATGATACTGTGGCTTTAAGAGTTGTATTTAGCCCCCATTTCTTTTGGACAGAAACTGGGGGAGAAGTGGTGAGCCACCAATGAGAAGATAAACAATCTGTAAAGCCTTGGTTTTATTTTGTTAAAGCTGGAACAATAGAAGCAGCCTGAATGGGTGTGGTCAAGCTCCCACACACACACCCAGAGATTTTAGGTTTAGCTGCAGCAGTTGTTGTTGGGGTGTCAACAGGGTTGGAAAGCAGAGAATTGCTTCCAGCTGCTCCAAGCTCTCTCTCTGGTGAACTGCTGCATGGATCTCTTTCGTACTGATAAAATTACACATGAGATAATTGCTCTTTCTGAATTTGCCTTTTTTCCAAAGGTGCGTTTATGGGAGGTTGCTGTATTGAAACAGTTACTGTTGAATGGCAAATAATCTATTATTCCATTCGGTTTGCCAACAGAGTTAAGTTATCCAAAGATCCTCTTTCTTTTGTTGTACTTTAACTATAATGTTTAAATAAATCATGTTTTCCTTAACATTGAGTAGTTTGACAAATCAAATTCCATCTTGAAAGCAGCACGTCAAATTTGTCTTTAAAATAAGAACAAGTTAGAGTCTAGGCTACCTTCTCAACTTTGAGGGGGTCTGGTCTGGTCCAGAAAGTGCCCTGGAGTATTTCGCCACAACCAATCTTCCTTTGTCACTGATTTGTCTAAGGCCTATCAAATGATCAGTGGTAGAAGATACAACATTGTAGAGTCTTTACACATGAGGCACTGATCCTGGTTAACAGGTTGGTTTATTGCATATTAGCCGAAAGCACAGTGGATGCTTGTTCTTTTATCAAGCTGAAACTGAGCAGGATGTCATTGACAGAAAAGTTTTGTGTCATTTGGTTTATCTGGAGCAACACTTTTCCCAATACAGGTATCTTACCTAACTGCATCACAAGTGAAGCATAAATCCAAGGATTCTTGGAAGCTTTACAGAATACATCTGCTCCCTATGAAGGCTAGTGTAGAAATTGTTGTGTTTACCAAAGACTGTGTGCAACATCATCAGGTTGGGTGGAGCAGGTCAACACAAACTGCTGCCATCATGATCATTCTGATGGAAAGGGGTTAACGTGGTGTCACACCAATGCCAGAGAGTCAATCTGTCATCCTGTCTCAAGACAAAGCCATCATCCTCCTTACTCCAGCCGTTTTCTATTGCAGGTCAGCCAGACAACCCAGGCTGCCAATGCCAATACCAAGAACATGGGTCCACACATAAGCGGTTAGTAAGACCAGAAAGAGCTGGAGAAACTCAGCAAGTCTAGCAGTATTTGTCGAGAAAGTTAATGTTTTGGGTCTGATATGACTCTTCTTTGGAACTCAGGCCTTGTACACCCACTGCTGATCCAGATCCTCCTTCAAGGTCATCTAGTGTCTCTCCCACTCATACAGCCATAGAGTCATAGAGATGTACAGCACAGAAACAGACCTTCAGTCAAATTGGCCAATGCTGACCAGTTGTCCTAAATAAATCTAATACCATTTGCACTGTCCTGGCCATTCAGTATTCTGTATATTTCAATTAGATCCCCCTCATCATTCTGAACTCGATCGAGTATAAACCCAGAGTCCTCAAATGTTCCTCATATGTTAAACTTTTCACTCCTGGGACCATTCTTGTGAACCTCCTCTGAACACGCTCCAGGGTCAGTCTATCCTTCCTGAGATATGGGGCCCAAAACTGTGCACAATACTCCTAATGTGGCCTGACCAGAGCCTTTTACAGCCTCAGAAGTGCATCCCTGCTTTTATATTCATGCCCTCTCAGCCCTAGCCCCTGCCGCTTCCTCTGGCAGCACATTCCATGCACGCACCACCCTCTGCGTGAAAGATTTTCCCCTTTTGATCCCTTTTAAATCTTTCCCCTCTCACCTTAAACCAAATCCTCTAGTTTTGGACTCCCCCACACTGGGGAGAAACCTTGTCTATTTACCCTGACCATGCCCCTCATGATTTTATAAACCTCTATAAGGTCAACCCTCAGTCTCCGATGCTTCAGGGAAAACAGCCTCAGCCTATTCAGCCTCTCATACTCATTTGGGCTCTTCAAGAATAGATGGGTCAGAACACAGCTGCCTAGCTTGCCTACTCTCTCCCAATTCTTCCTCCTTCTCTCTCTCATGATCCTAAATAATTGCTGTAGAGCTGGTGGTAAGACTGTTCCTTCCACAAAGATGACAGTGTGCAGTCTACCACCACAAGGTTTGACATCTAGGCTGCCACATGCTGCAGAAGCCTTTGCAGGGAGGGCCAGGCAGTGGAAGTAGGGTTTTAGCACACCAGCAGCCTGCTAGACTACATTCTATGTTTTCAGAGTATTTGAGCTTCCCAAGTAGCTACACTGTGCACTGGTGTCACCAGTAATGTAGTCTGACTGGTGGATACTCCTGTCAAACAGTAGCCACTGTTTGGTTTGTTTACTATGGTGGCTCAAATTCAGCTGGCACAGTGGACAACCACAGACCAGGGACATCCTGATTACTGACAGGATTCCCAGCATTAACTTGCATGATACACGCAGCACCACTGCACAGCAGTTAAACCATTTAGTTCAAGGCAAAATTACCATCCACACTCACAAGGCAATTTTCTTGCAGCCAATTACACCCTGAATGATGGTAAAGACTGGAATCTTGACACAGCCAAAATTATCGCACTGCCTCTGGTAAAAGAAAATGAAATGTGAGTAGTTGTGCTCTGTTCTGCAACAGTGATGCCAAACTCATGAGATGTTTCAAATGCCTCCATTTCCAACCCATAAGAAATCAATGCATAACCATTCATGGGCACCTTCACAATCACTGACAGTGCAGTCCTAGAACCTGATGTGAGGTTGCAGTTATGGCTACAGCTGGTGGCATGTTTTCACTGAGGACCACCTTACTAAAGTCGAGTACACACTCAGTACCCTACTGTGGATGGATTGGCAAATTTCTCCCAGAACAGGCAGGAGGAATATTGCCTTCTGCTAAAAAATCTTGCCCCAACCCCCCCAGCTTTCTCCCTCTTCTGGCAGCCTGTCCTGCTCTGTGTGACCTCTGTTAATTCTCCCAGTCATGCTGTGATTCAAGAAGAATGCGTATTACTGTTTCTACATCTTGGAGCAACTGCCTTATGCAGAAACTTTGAAGTCCCTCCAGCACCTGCCACACCGCTCCCTGTAGACCTTTGCAACTTAAAACAATTATAGAAAGCACCAAAACATTGTAGAACCATAGCAACAGTGAGAAGAAATTAGCCACCAACAATTCGGTAAGCACCTGATGATACCTTTAAGTTGCACTGGTGGCATGGTGGGGCAGGGCAGGCAAAGTGACCTGGCACTATCCATAGAACCCAAAGACTGAACAAAACTGATTATAACTTGTCATCTTTGAGTGTCTCTTAAGTGCTATTAATTTTCACTTTAACATTCCATATTGCAAGAATGGAAACAGTTTTGGATTGGAGCAGTTCTCAGTGGAGCCGTAGCTTTGAATGCTTGTCCATGCAGAATTAGTTGATCACTGCTTAGCTAGCCAGAAGATAAAACAACAGCCTTGTACATTACTGTGCTTGGGCAACGACAGTCAGTTGCTCAAGTAAAAACTGCTATCACTCAGTAACAGTCAAAGCTCATAATTAAAGTATAAGAATGATCATCATGGTGCAATCTCTGTGGAGCTCTATTACTGCATGAGTCAGAGTCTTTACAGGAATAGTGGTAATTTGGTTTTATACCTGGAAAATAATTGACTTGAAAATCAGAAACTGAGGCTGTGCTAATTGAGTTACTGTACCTGCCAGGGTCATGTTTTATTTTGTTGCTTTTCACTTTGTTTTCTCTTCATTTCATTTCCCAGTGGCGTGACACATTCCCCATGCAACTACCTTCATTTGGAAAAGTCAGATGAGCTCAGCAATGATCGTCCCCACAACTGACTACACTGCTTAAGGCAAAGCCAGTCTTCAAGTTGAAGCACACCAGGCATATTTTATCCTGTCAGTGTTTCTCTCCTCAGTCAGTATTAAGAAAACAGGAACAAGATTAAATTCAAGTAATTTTGGCTTCAGAATTAACTGCAGTAATTTTATTGTCAATCTTAAAGTGCCCTGTATTTATATTCTTCTTTTCTTGACGTCAGATGTCCCAAAGAACCAATGAAGTAAGTTTTGATGTGTAATCTCTGTTGTTATGTACAACTGCAGCAATTTACCCACAGCAAGTTCCATCAAACAAATTCATTATTTTTATTTGGTTTTGTATTTTTAGGGATGTTATTTGAAAGATAGACTTTGTCCAGGACAACTTTCCTGTTCTTCCTCAAAATAACCCAAGTTTATATCTAAATTTCTTTTCAGATTTTATTGTGATGTGTACTTAAGTACAGAATTACAAGAGTACAGTGAAAAGTATAATGTTGCCACACATGGCACCAACTTAAGCACAAAAGTATATAGGTACAAAAAACTTAAGTACAAAGTAGTAAAAGAAACAAAGTTAAGAACGTTAAGCATTACCTTCATAAAGTAAGTAGAAAAATAAAGAAACAAGGTAATCTACCTGAGAGATTGAAAATGGTTAGCATCTCATCTGAAAAATAGTACTTCCAACTATGCAGCATTCCCTCAACACTGCATTAAAGAGACAGTTTAGACATTTGTACTCAGGCTTTATTGAAATATGTGGTCAGTTCTGTTGTAACACGGTGGATCCATTCTCGTGCAACCCTGTCTCATGAGAAAATTCCATAATAGCAGCACCATTTAAGCTAATGGGGCCTGAATCACATTGTTACCAATACCTGCTTTAAAAGTTCGCACTTTAGAAACAGTATACCCAAATTGTCAATCGTCTTATAGCGAATTTGCATCAATGAAATGCGCGTTACAGCAGAGCGACCTGCAAATTCTCTGCCTCAGAAACAAAATGTAAAAGGCATCTGGATGGGTATATGAATAGGAGGGGTTTGGAGGGGAATGGGCCAAGTGCTGGCAGGTGGGACTAGATTGGGTTGGGATATCTAGTTGGCATGGATGAGTTGGACCGAAGGGTATGTTTCCGTGCTGTACATCTCTATGAATCTAAGTGCTAATAACCAAGTCACCGTTGATGCAGTGTCCGATTGCATGTTATTATTCTGTAACACAGTTTTTCACAGAAGTACCTAAAGCTAGGAGAACTGGTGCTGACTGTGCAGTGCAGACTTTGCTATTTTTAATATGACTTCTGCTTGTTCCATTTGAAAAGCATGTGGCTTGGATGCAAAATGAAGAGGCGATTAGTTCAAACGATGTTGTTCTTGTGGTTTGAACTGTCTCAGCAATGCAGGCTCCAGAGCCTAATAATAATATTAAAAAAATGTTTTTATTTAATTCATCGCAGCAGGCAATTAATCATCATTCAAAAATCCACTCGGAGTCACACTGACAACACAGGCTGAGCAATTCAACATTGTCACCTCCTGGTTGGAGCATGTTCATGTCCATTTTTTATCAAATGTGATACATATTTCTGTCTTGGATGATATATTGGAGCTTAAGGCATCAAATGAATTTATCTCAGTCCATTTTAATCATCAATTATTTCTGAGCTTTTTTGACACAAAATGGAAATGTTTCCTCCAAGTGTTATTTATGTGACAATTCTCAACCTGCTCTTTTTAAGTAGATGTTTGTATTGGTAATTCACAAAGTCATTCACATGGAAATTCCCGACAATGTAAAAGCTCAGAGTGGGCGGCACTGTTTACCTACTGAGAGATAAAAGGCAAAATTTATAGGTTTTCTTGGTTTTTTTACTGTAGCTCTTAACTAGCGTCCTCGTAAATAATCCACTTTGATAAAACCTCACACTAATCATGATGTTTGCATTATTAGAATATTTTGTGTAGCAAGTTACAGGATATAAAACATGATCCAGAAAGGAAATGTAAAACCGGACTGTCAGGTCATCTTTGACTGCACGTGCGGAGTTTTCCACTTTTCGGTATGGAAACTGGATAGTAGCGAGTGAATCTTAAAAAGCTGGAGGAAATTGAGAAATCGTAGTGGAACAGCTTCACTTCACCTGCTTTGACTAGAACTGGAAAAGCCAGGCGTCAAGTGAAAAAGAGAAACATTTCTCTTCAAAAGCAGTAGTTCAGTACAATCTGTTTCTTTCTAATTGCTCGAACATAAACTATCTTATGACCCTATTAACACCATGTTCTGATCTCTGTGCACCTGCTTTCTCCTGAGTCCTGTTCTCTCTGGGCTTCTGTTCACTATGGGTTCTTGCTTTCTCCATTCTCTACTCTCCCAAGCTTCTGTTTCCTGCTCTCTGTGCTTGCTCTATGTTCCACTCTCCCTGGCCTCCTGCTATCTTTGTGCTTCAGTCAAGGATTGGTAGACCTGCAGCAAGAGATGGACTGACATCTAAATGTAAATACTCTATTTCTTATAAGCAGCATTAAACAATCTATACATACTGCAGTTTCAGTTAGATGAGAGTCCCTGATTAAAAATTTGTGAAGACATTGTCCAATTAAAAAAAAAGTTTAAGTACGCAGTTCTAAGTTCTTGATTGCTAATGCTCACCTTGGGAAGATTTGTCAAAAACCTTAACTTGCAAGTGTTATCTTTGAGCTGTATAGATGTCCTGAGACAATTTTACAATAACTGCTGGAACATACCGAGTTTTCAGTGCTCTTCTCTGCCTTATGGTCTGTTTCGTAATCTCAGTCTCAGGCCTTGCTGTTCCTGGACTTTTGTGTGAATATTGCATATTGGATCAGCAGATGGCATTCATTAGCACGCCACATGAGAGACCTGTTATGAAAATGAAGGCATGCAGCATTAAAGTGAATGTGGCTATATGAATTGCTGGTGGTGGGGCTGGGGTAAGGGTCAAGATACAACGTGCGTGAGAATGTGGATGTTTCTGAGAGTAGACTGCATGTGTTTATGGATCCCCTGTGCTGGGACAATCATAGTTTGAATGCACGTCAACTTTCGTGCTTTGTAGCATTGCATTGCGTGGTGTTGGAAAAGAGACAGAGCTGTTTCAAAAACAGACACTGCTGGAAAAGCTCAGCAGCTCTGGCAGCATCTATGGAGAGAAATCAGAGTCAACTCTGAGGAAGGGTCACTCGAAATGAAATGTTGACTCTGATTTCTCTCTCCAGATGCTGCCAGACGTGCTGAGCTTTCCCAGCATTCGAGGTTTTGTTTCTGATTTACAGCATCCACAGTTCTTTCAGTTTTTATACACAGCTGCATGTGTGGTAATAGTTTGTTCTGAAGGTGATGTTCCTTCCATGAGAATTGTCATTCTGCGAAATGTGCAGTTACCATGATAACCATTGCTGCTTATCACTTCTGTTCCTGGGGAACAGTGGATTGCTGGTTGTTAAAAGCTCTATAAAACTTTGGTTAGACAGCACTTGGAATACTGCGTCCAGTTCTGGCCGCCCTATTATAAGAAAGACGTGGATGCTTTGGAGCGGGTTCAGAGGAGGTTTACCAGGATGCTGCCTGGACTGGAGGGCTTATCTTATGAGGAGAGGTTGACTGAGCTCGGACTTTTCTCATTGGAGAAAAGGAGGAGAAGAGGGGACCTAATTGAGGTATACAAGGTAATGAGAGGCATAGATAGAGTCGATAGCCAGAGATTATTTCCCAGGGCAAAAATGACTAACACGAGGGGTCATAGTTTTAAGCTGGTTGGAGCAAAGTATAGAGGGGATGTCAGAGGCGGGTTCTTTACACAGAGAGTTGTGAGAGCATGGAATGCGTTGCCAGCAGCAGTTGTGGAGGCAGGGTCATTGGGGACATTTAAGAGACTCCTCGACGTACATATGGTCACAGAAATTTGAGGGTGCATACATGAGGATCAGTGGTCGGCACAACATCATGGGCTGAAGGGCCTGTTTCTGTGCTGTACTGTTCTATGTTCTATGTTCTGAGCAGGTCGCGAGATTATTGCTGACTAATCTGCTGCGGGCAGTGAAGGAAGGTTTCTATCATTGTACATATCTTTAACGTTATAATAACATATCTAGTTGGTCACATTCTCTGTGTACAATCAAGATGACAACTGCTTTTTAGGCATCATGTTGCCACATGTTCTGCGTTTGCAGAGATATAATTGAAATGTGCTGTAAGCAAGGGAAACAGATGTACCTTGCCAACATGAGCTGGTGAGCAGCGTAACCAATGAAGAACGTTGAAATTGTTAAGACGAAACATGATTCATCTCAAAGAAAGCGTTTAACATGCACTGGAGGTCAACAACCCAGTAGAGACTTGGGATTAAAGATAAGTGTCTTGATTAAATCAAACAAACCATGTAACAAGATGCAACTTTCAGTGTGCTGCAAGACGGATGATGAAAGGACGGCCTGAAAGCATCAAGGTCTCAGCTGTTGCTCTCAGAGGGTATTGTGTATAGAGGTGAAGTGATAACTCAAGGTGAGACCTTGTATAATGGAAATGGAGACATTGTCCCAAAGGACTTAGGAAAAGAGATGCTGAAAATGCTAAGCCATCCAGAACTTGAGTCTAGTCTGAGCAAGGCCAGAGAATTGCCGTACTGGCCAAACATAATCAATGGAATTGTGGACCATATTAGCCAAGGCACAACTGGTAAGTAGTTACCAAGCTTAGTAAGCGTTGGGGCCATTTATGGCACATGAAATTCCAGACAGACTGTAGATAAGCTAGGATTAGACCTCTTCACGTTTGTTAGAGCTGATCATCTTGTCTTTGTCAACTACTAGATATTTTCTAATCAACCTGTTCAGAGATGCAATGAGACAACTGTGGACCAGATGGGACTTTAATTCATCCCTCCTTGCTCAGAGATAGGGACACTCACTGTACCAGATCCTCCCCGCCCCACTGTCAATTACTGGTTATTTTTAAGTATCCGGTTTGGACATGCTGTGACATACCTTGAGAATAGGTGAAAATTGAACCCAGACCACTAGCTCAGAGATAGGGACACTATCACTGCACTACAAGCATTCTCTCTCCATCTGCTTTAGATACTCTCTAATCAACCTGTTCAAAGATATTATTACACACACCTCTGGAGCAGATGGGACTTGAACCCAGGCCTCCTGGCTAAGAGATAGGGACTCTATTACTGTGCCACATGAGCCCTGTTAACTACTATTCTAAGTACTAGGTATTAAATAAGCTGATGTCAATGTCTGCCAGTGAAGCTATAGAGATCCTGAAGGCCCAGTTGAGTCATGATGGCATTGCCGACTCAGTGATAAGCAACAGTTCATGCAGAAAGCTGGATTTCTAATGCCTTCAGTGATGTGTTTCTCCCCTCAAGGAATGTGTTGTACAAATTTGGCATTTCAGAAAGCATTGGAAAATTTGACACCATACATCATCCCCACACTATCCCCAGTCAGATGGAAAAGCTGAGGCAGCAGCAAAGCTCATCAAAAGGATTAAATCCAGCAGAGACTTGTACAAGGCAATCCTTGAGGAGAGATACACACAACTGAGGCATGGAAAGTAATTCAGTCTGAAGGCTAATGTCATGCTGCACCCAAACTACTCTTACAATTGAAAGAAAACTACGGAAACAAGAAGTAGTAATATATGTGAGTGACAGAATCAAGATGAAAGAGTAGAGAGTCACATTTCACTTTGATAAACCTGCCAAGCCATTGTGAGAGCTGAGCATTAGAGAGCCAGATGGAGAGCAAATGTTTCATGTTCTCATGCTCCTTCCATTGTGTTTCCATATCCATAGACTAGCAGATCATCTACAATAGCTTCCATGCCACAGAAGTCACTGACTATAACATGCTTTTTCTGTTGATAGTCTTCTAGAGCAGAGAAATACCAAATGACATGGCCAACCCTTTGTATTTCCCAAATAACATCCAAAATGTAGCTAGGCAACTGCTGCTTTCTTCTTTAAAAAAACATTTGTGAGATGTGGGCATCACTGGCTGGGACAGCATTTAATGACCACCCATCGGTGATCTTTAGAAGATGGCAACAAGGTGTCAACTTAAACTGCTGCAGTCTATTTGGCCAGGATATTGTTCAGGTCTTGCTGCACTTGGGCATGGGATGCTTCAGTATCTGAGGAGTCGTGAATGGTACTAGACACCCTACAATCATCAGCAAACATCCCCACTTCTGATCTCAAGACGAAGAGAAGGTCATGCAATTGAAGATGGTTGGGCTTAGGACACTATTAAATCTTCATTCACATTTAATTGGGCTCTCAGTTTTACTTGAACTCTTAGTATGTGTATAGTTCCAGCAAATAGTGTTCAGTGATGTGTAGGTTAGGTACATTAGTCAGGGGAAATTTAGAGTAATAGGGTAGGGGAATGGGTCTGGGTGGGTTACTGTTCAGAGGGTCAGTGTGGACTTTTTGGGGCCAAATGGCCTGTTTCCACACTGTAGGGATTCTATGATTCTATTCTCTGATTCTGAAAACCTCAACTTCACTTTCAAGGACTTCAGTTTTAAGTCACTATATTGAACTATGATGTACAAGTTTGTAAAGATCACCATACTGCATGGAACACTGTTATTTGTCTGTTACTTCACATTCAATTTGATGCCTTCCTACTGTAGTCATCTCAGTAAACCCTGTCAGTGCAGCAGGTGACGAAGAAGGTGGATAGCATGTTGGAATTCACAGTGACAGGATTCAAGTACAGGAGCAGGGATGTCTTGTTGCAATTCTACAGGGCCTTGGTGGGACCACACCTGGAATATTGTATAAAATTTTGGCCCCCTTCTCTGAGGAAGGATGTCCTGGCTATGGAGGGAGTTTATCAGATAGATACCGGGAATGGCAAGACTGACATGTGAATCGAGACTGGATTGTTTAGGACTATAATTCCTGGCATTTAGAAGAACAAGGGTGGATCTCATAACACCTATAAAATTGTAACAGGTCTCAATAGGGTAAATGCAGGAAGGATATTCCTAACGACCAGGGAGTCGAGAACAAGGAGTCACAGTTGAAGGGTCTACAGTAGGCCTCTTAGGACAGAGGCAAGGAGAAATTTCTTCACCTGAACAGTGGTGAGCCCGCGGAATTCTCTATCACAGAAAATGGTCGAGGCCAAAATATTGAATGTTTTGCCACCGTGCCACCCACAATTAAGCCAGGATCTCTGGTGCTGTGAGGTAACAGTGCTAACCACTGTGCTGACTTATCTTCCACCAATTCAAATTTGCAGACTATTGATCTTGTTTTACTTCTTCACAGCTGTTTCTTTCAGTAGCCAGCTCTCTCACAACTCTGAAAATGCACACATTTTTATCTGCATCATTCGTGACAACATGGTTCAGGTTAAGCAATGGCTGATACAGACTACACACAAAGATACTTGCAGCAGAGGTAAAAGTCACATGTCTCCAGCCGGTACACTAGGTAAAGTTGCATTTTTCAAAACACTGCCTCACTGTGTCATGGGAGTACCTTCAGCACATTTACTGTGGTAGTTCAAAAGAAAGGCCCACTTTGGCAAAAACAACTCCCAGTGCAAACCCAGGGCAATAGATTGTTCTGTAGGGCACTGAATCCTGAAATGTTAACTCTGCTTCCTCTTCACAGATGCTGCCAGACCTACTGAGTTTTTCCAACAATTTCTGTTTTGGTGGAGTGTTGTTTGCGACACATTTATCAAAAGAATCCATCTGAACAACTCAATAGTAGCCTTCCAAATTGCATATGAAATACACGAAGGAAATTTATGCACAGTGAGTTTTTGTGCTTTAGAACAGCACCTCTGACAATATAACAATGTTATTTGGTTTTAAAGCTACACCCTAGTAATCAGTGGGAAATCCTGTTGGTGCTCAGATGGGCAATGCTGCTTTTTGTCAACTCTGACTTGACAAATAAATGCTGACAGCAAAGGGCCATATCAAGAACTTTATTACGTAAATACTGTGTAATCTGGAGCCAATTTCTTTCTTTTGAATCATATTATGTTGCATATGTTGTGCATTTTAGAATAGTAGAATACAGAAGGATGTCATCCATTAATGTTGGTGAAGCCTTTGTCTAATCATCCAACTCACTTAAAAGACTGGTGCTAAAGAAAAATTGCCGTATAAATTGGAAAACTGTTGCTGAAAAGTACAGCAGTAATCCCCAACTGATTTAGCGTTGCTGTTTGATAGGGTGAAGAAAACAACAAATAAACAAATCTGTTCAAAATGAAGTTGTTGTAATATTCATGTTGAATTCATTTTCCCCAATAAAGCATGCTACATGCCTCCATGCCCCTGCTTACCTACTGCATATTCATGCAAACCTCTCAAAATGGTGGTGTTAAAATTACCTGATTTGTTTGAACAACAACTTGAATTCATATAGGGCAATTCAATGACATCAAATCTCCTAAGGAATTTCACAGTAATGCAATCAGACCAAAGATGGAGGATCTCAGAAGTAGGTTTAATGCAGGACGCGGACAGAGATCAAAATAAAAACCTATATTTGAATTATCCCCAGAGTTACTAAAGCACTTTTTAGTGCTTTACTTTTGAAGTATAATTACTCAAATGATTTAGGAAATGTAGCAGCTAATGCGCACACAGCCAAGCTCCACAAATCTTAATATAACAATGACTAATTTTCTTTCGTGTTGTTGAATGAAGAATTATTGTTGGCCGAGACACAGATAAAAACTTCCCTGTTTTTCTATAAAATGGGACAATAGGGTCTTTTACAACTGCCAGAGAGAACAAGCAGGGCTGCGGTTTAACATCCCATTTTGAAAGACAGCATAGTCAACAGTGAAGTACTTCCTCAGTTCACTGTCAGCCTTAATGGTTGTTCTAATGTAGGGCTGGAACCCACAACCTTGTACTGACAGTGACAGAGTCACGTTTAGGAAGTGACTTCTGTAACTTGCTGCCTAGATCGATGAGGTGTAAAACAAATACAAATGTTTTAAATAAACACTATGTAAAATTCCAAGAAATCCATTTGCAATTTAATTATAGGTAAACTAACTCTAAACTGGGAATCAGATTGGACCAGGACAGATTGTAGTAATACGATTAAGTTTGTAAAGTCACATGATTGCAGAGAATGTTCCATCAGTAAACATCACATCAGAGAATGTTTGTTAAATGTTTTTGACATTGCAGTCAGTGATTTATGAGAGAGTAGTGATTTAAATATCAGTTGTGTGACATTGAGTCTAATTGTAATGAAGTGCTTACGTTCAGTCCACCTCATAGACATCCAAGGACTGAACCTTCCCTTATTTGGCTAAATCCAAGGTGCTTCAAGTTTTTTGGCAGGATATCTACCATGAGGTCCAATGAAATTTCTCACCATATCTTACCAAACTATCCTCATAAACTACCCAAACTGTACTGAAGAGTCTGTACATAGGTACCATTGTACCTAAAATGGTGTGTAAGTGGCAATTTGTAAACTTTTCACTTCACTCATTTGAGAATATGTGACAATAAAGCTAATTCAATTCAGCCTTGCAATGTGCCATTCCTAGAGTAACTCGTCACTCTGCAGTTATTGGCTGAAGGATCAGTAAACCTCGCACCAGCGGCATTTTTGAAAGGCCGCTGTATGCTCAGACAAATGTTCGCAACCCAGCTTTGTCTCACTTTGGCAGTGTTATGGTTCAGTAGCCATGGAGTCAAGTTGCCTGCAGACCATGGCTAGCACAGTTGACACTTATTCATATGTGCCTCCCCATTCTCTCCTCTAGTCACTGTGAAACGATGCACTTTTCCTGTCTGTGGCTACACCCCATCTGAACATCCTCTAAGCCAGTGCTTCTCCATTCTCAGTGCCCATTGATGACTTGCATCTTGTCACTGTCCATTTGGGAACATTATATAAGTGGAAGCAACTGGACAGTCCCAAAGATGAGCTTTTATTTGCACAAACAAAATCAATTGAGGCATAGGTTTGCCCTGACAAGGCAAATAAGGTTTCGGCATCATGAGCAATGAATATTTAACAGTCCATGATGGTCTGCAGCATCCTGCTCCCAGCAACTAGAAGTGGCTATCAAGAAGGTTTTGTCTGGTCTGTAGCACCCTGATGTAGCTGAACTCTTGTCATGGGCAATGGCAGCTTCCTTCACCCTCCAAAGTTGTCGCCCTCCTCCTTGGTTTCTCAGTATCGATCACGTCGTTGGCACGGTGACTCACAGCACCAGGGACTTGGGTTTGATTCCACACTTGCGTGATTGTCTGTAGAGCTTGCACATTCACCCCATGTCTGTGTAGGATTCCTCCTGGTGCTCCAGTTTCCTTCCATAGTCCAAACCTGTGCAGGTTAGGTGGATTGGCCATGCTAAATTGCCTATTGTGTCCAGGGATATGCAGACAAGGTGGGTTACCAATGGGGAATGCTAGGGTAGGGTAGGCGAGTGGGTCTGGGTTGGATACTCTTCAGAGGGTTGGTGTGACTCAACAGACCAAATGGCCTATTTCCATGTTGTAGGGGTATGATGATAATCTATGATCTGCAGAGCACAGCATGCCTGAATGAGGCAGCACATTCTGTTTGGATTGTACTGTAGAACACCCCTTCCCCGACTATCAAGTCTGGTCCAAGCAGGAGAATCACATTTTCAGCAGCCCCATTGTCTGCTGCACACATTCCTGGTTAAGGCCTGGGCAGTTTAGAATCAGTGATCTGCATCAATCAGAGTTTTTCTTCAGTATCCATTCACAGGGCATGGATGTCACTGGCTGGCCAGTATTTATTGCCCATCCTTAATTGCCCAGAGGGCAGTTGAGAGTCAACCACATTGTTGCAGGTCTGGAGTCACATGTAGGCCCGACCAGGGAAGACAACAGTTTCCTTCCCAAAAGGACATTAATGAGCTAGATGAGTCTTTCTGACAATCAGCAATGGATTCATGGCCATCGTTAAACACTTAATTCCAGATTTTTATTGAATTCAAATTCGGCCATCTGTCATGGTAGGATTTGAACCTGGATCTCCAGAACATGACCTGGGTCTCGGATTAACAGTGTAGTGATAATACCACCAGTCTGTCAATGGTGTGCAATGGTGTCATGAGCCATCATCACAGTGAGTAAGCCGGGTCTCACAATAGCCTGCCTGGTGAGACACCTGGACCCTCAAATACAGCAGGTACATGAGAGTATTCTAAGATGCAGGAGTCATGGCAGCTACCAGGATAGCGGGCACACACCTCCCAGGTGGCACGAACAGTGATCACAGATTACCTGAAAATTAATGAAATGGAAACCCTTGCCTGTTGATGAATTCCACGGTGTTGTGATGCAGCCCTCTCAGTGCCATGTGTGGGCAGTCTACGGCACCCTGCCTCTGAGGAATGCCAGCTTTGTTATATTCCTGAATCCTACTGCCCGGGCTGCAGCACTCACCCAGTGAATCAACTGTGATCTTACACAGAGGGCACCGGGTCACTTTCCTGATGCCTTTGTGGCTGCATGACTGAGAGATCCCACAACAGGTTCACCTGTCATTCCCTAGGAGGATCCAGTCACATTGAGGCTCAGAGCAACTGTCACCTTCACAGTTACTGGGAGACGTTGGCACCTTGCTCCTCAGCCCCTCAGGTCTCAACCCAGCACCCGGCACAGTTCCATCATGCTGTCCCAGGACAAAATGAGCCTCATTCATCCCCAGGCGATGGAGTTGGAGCTGAGAAACTCTCTGCCTCCTGCAGATGCTGAGAATTCTGAGGGTGACAGAGAGCTCCTCCCGAGCTGGGAGCTGCATGTCTGCGGAAGGGACCTGTTAGTGCTCCAGGCCTTGCTGTTAATCCTGTCCCTCCTGCATCCATCCTCACCTTCTCAGGAAAGCACCCACAGTAAGCAACATCCCACCAGCAGCACAGCACAGGTTTCTTAGTGGAAATGACCTAAATGGGAATGGAAGAAGTGCAAGAGGTTCTTAGCTCCTGGAACAGTCATCAAAGACATGCTCTAGAGATGAGGGTTCAGCACACTTCTCCATACAGTGAGACATGCTGCAGTCCAATAATGAGGGTCATGTCTCCCTCATTCATCCACATTCAGCCTCAGTTTTGTGTAGAAACCTGATGAAAGTGTCTTGCTACCACATGTCATTGAGAAGGGAGTGCCTCCAATACTCTGATACCTTCACAGTCCAGATCCATTTAAATTGTTCAACTTCTCAACATTGAGCATTTTGTTTCACAGAGATATGAGTTTGACAAAGATAGTAGGAGTTGAAGAAGAAATTACTATTTGATGTATCTTGAGGATTATGGTGGATTCTGAGATACGACATGGATAGTCAAATCGAGAGATGAAAAATGTCATTCAAGTTAAGGATTTTAGATAACTTCTACCCTCGGTGAAAATCCTAGCTTGTTTTGCAACTGGTGTAGATTATTCATGGAAACCATGGTGATCTATGCTTTCTTATTCTTTTGTGAACGGCGGCACGGTGGCACAGTGGTTAGCACTGCTGCCTCACAGCGCCAGAGACCTGGGTTCAATTCCCGCCTCAGGCAACTGACTGTGTGGAGTTTGCACATTCTCCCCGTGTCTGCGTGGGTTTCCTCCAAAGATGTGCAGGTCAGGTGAATTGGCCATGCTAAATTGCCCGTAGTGTTAGGTAAGGGGTAGAGGTAGATGCAGGGGTAGGGGTGGGTTGCGCTTCGGCGGGGCGGTGTGGACTTGTTGGGCTGAAGGGCCTGTTTCCACACTGTAAGTAATCTAATCTAATCTAGTGGCCTACATCAAAAACAAAGTTGACCATCTACTCTGGAAGCATATCTTACATTGTGAGAATCTGACCTGCTTATTAGCTACTTAGATTCACAAAGTTGTTTTTAGTCTTTTGAATTCAGACATATTTGTCTCTGACAACATTTCATTATTATATCAGCTTACAAAAATAAGCATTGTGAGTTCATACATAAAAAGTTTATGTTTTGATGTCAGGACCAAAAATGCATCATTTTTCCTTCTTTGATTAATGATGGGCAGAAAGGTCTCTGTCTGTGCAGTGATGATACTATAATTCTATGATCTCTACAGTGTAAAAATATCTTGGGCAGGATTTTTAAACCTCCTTCTGACTGTGTGATTTGGTTCTATCTACCTTTCACTGAGAATCTGTATTTATAGAGTCAGTGTGGATAGAGCTGAGAAATTCTAAGGGTAGAAAGACCCTCTTGGGAGTCATCTATAGGCCCCCAAACAGTAGTATGGATACAGGGTGTAAGTTGAATAAGGAGCTGAAATTGGCCTGTCGCAAAGATGTTACTACAGTTGTTATGGGGGATTTCAGCATGCAGGTAGACTGGGAGAATCAGGATGGTATTGGACCTCAAGGAAGAGACTTTGTGGAGTGCCTCCGAGATGGATTCTTAGAACAGCTGGTGCTGGAGCCTACCAGGGAGAAGGCAATTCTGGATCTGGTATTGTGCAACGAACCAGAATTGATCAGGGACCTTGAAGTGAAGGAGCCATTGGGAAGTAGTGACCATAATACAATAAGCTTCAATCTGCAATTTGAAAGGGAGACGGTACAATCGGTAGTGACAATATTTCAGTTGAATAAAGGGAACTATGGAGCTATGAGGGAGGAGCTGGCCAAAGTTAAATGGTGCAATACCTTAGCAGGGATGACTAAGGTATTGTCATCCCTGTGGAGAAACAATGGCAGATATTTCTGTGTATAATACAGAAGATGCAGGATCAGTTAATTCCAAAAAGGAAGAAAGATCCTATGAGGAGGCAGGGGTGGCCGTGGCTGACGACGGAAGTTAAGAAACATATAAAGTCAAAAGAGAAAAAGTATAACATAGCAAAGATAAGTGGGAAAATAGAGGACTGGGAAGCTTTTAAAGAACAACTAAGAAGGAAATAGTCAGAGAAAAAATGAGGTACAAAGGTAAACTGGCCAAAAATATAAAGGAGGATAGTAAAAGCTTTTTTAGGTATGTGAAAGGGAAAAAAATGGTTAAGACTAAAATTGGGCCCTTGAAGACAGAAACAGGGGAATATATTACGGGGAACAAAGCAATGGCAGAAGAGTTGAATTGGTACTTCAGATCTGTGTTCACTGGGGAAGACTCAAGCAATCTCCCAGAGGTAACAGTGGCTGAAGGACCTGAACTGAAGGGAATTTATATTTGCCAGGAATTGGTGTTGGAGAGATTGTTAGGTCTGAAGGCTAAGTCCCCGGGGCCTGATGGTCTGCATCCCAGGGTACTGAAGGAGGTGGCCAAAGAAATCGTGGATGCGTTGGTGATTATTTTCCAAGTTCGATAGATTAGGATCAGTTCCTGTGGATTGGAGGGTGGCTAATGTTGTACCACTTTTTAAGTAAGGAGCGAGAGAGAAAGCAGGAAATTATAGACCAGTTAGTCTGACCTCAGTGGTGGGAAAGTTGCTGGAGTCAATTATAAAGGATGAAATTACAACACATCTGGACAGCAGTAACATGATAGGTCAGAGTCAGCATGGATTTATGAAGGGGAAATCATGCTTGACTAATCTTCTGGAATTTTTTGAGGATGTAACTCTGAAGATGGACAAGGGAGACCCAGTGGATGTAGTGTACCTGGACTTTCAGAAAGCCTTTGATAAAGTCCCACATAGGAGGTTAGTGAGCAAAATTCGGGTGCATGGTATTGGGGGCAAAGTACTGACTTGGATTGAAAATTGCTTGGCTGACAGGAAACAAAGAGTAATGATAAATGGCTCCCTTTTGGGATGGCAAGCGGTGACTAGTGGGGTACCGCAGGGATCAGTGCTGGGACAGCAGCTTTTTACAATATATATTAATGATATAGAAGATGGTATTAATAGTAAAATTAGCAAATTTGCTGATGATAGAAAGCTGGGTGGCAGGGTGAAATGTGAGGAGGATGTTAGGAGATTACAGGGTGACCTGGACAGGTTAGGTGAGTGGACAGATGCATGGTAGATGCAGGTTAATAAGACCATAAGACCATAAGACATAGGAGTGGAAGTAAGGCCATTCGGCCCATCGAGTCCACTCCGCCATTCAATCATGGCTGATGCGCATTTCAGCTCCACTTGCCAGCGTTCTCCCCGTAGCCCTTAATTCCTCTAGACAACAAGAACCTATCAATCTCGGCCTTGAAGACATTTAGCGTCCCGGCTTCCACTGCACTCCGTGGCAATGAATTCCACAGGCCCACCACTCTCTGGCTGAAGAAATGTCTCCACATTTCTGTTCTGAAATGACCCCCTCTAATTCTAAGGCTGTGTCCACGGGTCCTAGTCTCCTCGCCTAACAGAAACAATTTTCTAGCATCCACCTTTTCAAAGCCATGTATTATTTTGTACGTCTCTATTAGATCTCCCCTTAATCTTCTAAACTCTAAATGTGGATAAATGTATAGTTATCTACTTTGGTGGCAAGAACAGGAAGGCAGATTACAACCTAAATGGAATCAAGTTAGGTAAAGGGGCAGTACAAAGAGATCTGGGTGTTCTTGTACACCAGTCAATGAAGGCAAGCATGCAGGTACAGCAGGTAGTGAAGAAAGCTAATAGCATGCTGGCCTTCATAACAAGAGGGATTGAGTATAGAAGCAAAGAGGTTCTTCTGCAGCTGTACAGGGCCCTGGTGAGACCACACCTGGAATATTGTGTGCAGTTCCGGTCTCCACATTTGAGGAAAGACATTCTGGCTATTGAGGGAGTGCAGCATTGGTTCACAAGGTCAATTCCTGGAATGATGGGACTATCTTATGTTGAAAGATTGGAGCGACTGGGCTTGTGTACCATTGAGCTTAGAAGGCTGAGAGGGGATCTGATTGAGACGTATAAGATTATTAAAGGATTGGACACTCTGGAGGCAGGAAACATGTTTCCGCTGATGAGTGAGTCCCGAACCAGAGGACACAGCTTAAAAATAAGGGGTCGGTCATTTAGGACAGAGATGAGGAGAAATGTCTTCACCAAGAGAGTGGTGGCTGTGTGGAATGCTCTGCCCCAAAAGGCAGTGGAGGCCCAGTCTCTGGATTCATTTAAGAAAGAGTTGGATAGAGCTCTCAAGGATAGTGGAATCAAGGGTTATGGAGATAAGGCAGGAACAGTATACTGATTGAGGATGATCAGCCATGATCATAATGAATGGTGGTGCAGGATCGAAGGGCAGAATGGCCTACTCCTGCACCTATTGTCTATTGTCTATATTGAAGATATCAATATGCCTATCCTTAACTCTCCAAAATGAATTTCTTCTCCAGCACTCCTTTCATCCTGCGATGACTATACAAAATTATTTCTATCTTTAAAATGTTGTACTCCTACTTCTAAAGTTAGCCATACTCTCGTAGACTTCTATGTCACTATACCTCGTTACTGTGATGGTTTTTCTCCAATCCAAGTTCTCACATATCTCCTCTTAAATGCTATCCTCAACTAAGTTGCAAATGCTATGCAATATATGACATTGTTACATGATTTTTGTCTCACTCTACATACTATTTTGCAATTATGAATTGTCCATAGGCATGTTCAGGTGCCATACTGTTCAATGTCCGCATCACCGTAAAGGTGTTAGACTTGAAACAGACCCAGAACAGAAACAGCTGTTTCTCCAGGGTTTCTTTAGAATGAAGCTATTACAGACAAGCTGGAGAGCTCCTGTGCAAAATCACTCTTGTTAAGTGTTGTGGTTCTGCATGCTACATTTTCCTATCTCCAGGCTGTTCCTAGTATATTGGACCCTGACATTGTGCATTCACTTCTCTGTTTGTGATTCCTCTTACAACTCCTGTCTTCCTGAACACAAAGTGACTGTTGGGCTATTATCTCCCTCCCTCTTTCTCACATGGTTCTTCAATTGTATAGAAAGCATCTCCTTTCATGGACGGGTCATTATCATCACATTGGAGGACCAGAGATGGATGCTGAAGGACCCTACAACGTGTGGATAGGACACTCTTGGTGAATTAATCTTTGGGCGTTTGTGCATCTCTGTTCCCTATGAAGGACAGGACACTGCACTTGAATGCACTTTCTCTATGTGTAAAGTCAGTTCCACCTTCAGTCGACTACAGAGCACTGTATTCACTCTCCCTATGTACATGCTAAATTGGCTAACAGAGCCCTGCACAACCTCTCTTGCGAAGCATGGGGTCGATACAGGATGCATTGTAACCTCTCATTGTGTACACATTATTGCATATACAATAATGTCAGAGAACCAGGCACCCTCCCTCCCCAGTTACATGCTGTTCTGAATAGTTAATAGAATATTAATGCTAATTTCTCAATAAGTGGTTATTTTTGACTGGTGTAGACTCAATGGGCCAAAGAGCCTTTTATCTTTACTGTATGCCTCTATGATTCTATGGCTCTATAAAGTAGAGTACATGTGTACTTTTATGCATTCACTCTGCTGCCACTGTGTTGGATGATAGGGCACAGCACATTCCAACTTTTGTGTTCATGTTGTTCCTAGTACATTGGTCTCCTGAACAGATTGAGCCCAATGCATTAGGTGACAAATTGCTACACATAGAAATTGATGCACTGAATGCTGTTTATGCAAAGTGACCTCAGCATCACATCTCACCAACATCAAACGAGAGATTTTCAAAAACTTATTCAAAGGTTGTGGGGTTGCTCACTAAACCGTCAGTTACTGCCTATCTCTAATTGCCCTTGAGAACATAGTGATGATCTGGCTCCTTGAACCACTGCAGTTCTTCAGCTGGATGGGCGTTTTTAGTACTGTTAGAAAGGGTGTTCCGGGTTTTGATTCAATACGCTGAAGGGTCAATGATATATCGCCAAATCAGGATGGTGTGTGGCTTGGAGGTGAGTTCACAAATAGTGATGTTCCCATTTACCTGCTGCCTTTGTGTTTCTAGGTAGATAGAAGTTGCTGGTTTGGACTAGCTGTCAGGGGAGTCTTGGTGAGTTACTGCAGTGAACCTAGCAGACTTTTCATACTGCTGCCATTGTGTGTCAGTTGTGAAAGGAGTGAATGTAACGGGGTGCCAATCAAATGGGCTGTCTGTTCTTGGTTGGTATCAAGCTTCTAGCATGTTATCGGGACCATCCAGACAAGAAATTGCTGCACATTTCCATCTTCGTGCACATACTATTCTGGTGCACTGTCTGATAGAGTGTCTTTAATGTGTTTTGTGTCCCCCAAATGTAATTACATTTTGCAATAAATGAATGACAGGACAATGTATGTTGCACACACTATTTCTAATACCAAGTAATAGTTCATCTTCCTTTCCAGGTGCATTAATTGACAGAGTACTGAGAACCCTCTGTCCTTTTGCATGCAAGACACTGAGTTTTGAAAGACAGACTTCTTTATTCTCCCAACTTCTTATTTGAACGTTCAGACGTAACCTGGCACATCGAGTAACTGGACACTATGTACGATATGCCTGCGCATAGTGTTCCTGATGCATTGGGTGCTGTAAGTTGTTTGTCATAAACTTGCTCACTGGTGTTTCCAAAGCATTGAATGACAATGCTATGTATCATTATTTTTGAGGTACTGAATGCTGTATGTTACGTGTACCTATTTTGACTGTACATAGTGCCCTAAGTGACAGGGTACCTATGCCCAGGTGCAAGTTATCATTGGCCAGGTAAGGAAGGAGAATCATCTACTCTCTATTTAATCCCCTTTTCGTCAGCCACAACAAATATTTTAGCACAGAGCTGCCACACCTCATTTAAAAACGTAGTTAACTTGATCAAAGTGAAAGCCAATTATCAAGATTTTCTTCAGCAAAGAAGGATTTTATTCTCAACTGACACTTGAAATACATAATAAAAATGTGACATCTAACATACACACAAAAGTGGATAACTCTTAAAGATGGAGAGTCTGAGATAGACATGGGAGTAAAGGTTATGCAGTTAAAAAGTCTTCGAGTGCTTGAGATTTTTGGTTCTTAACCTGAGATCACAGTTTTTTAAAAGATGACTTAAACCAGCAGTACCAGACTTTGTAGATATCTTTGAGTTCTCAGCGAATGGTTGTTAACCTGATTTTCTTTCTCATCAGGTGTTGCATCGAAGGTGATGAGCAAAATAGGAAGTGAAAGAGAAAGAGAGAGAGAGATCTTCCAACATTTGCCTCCAAATTATTTTCTCCTTCTCTGTGCTCTGCTGCTCAAAAGCAACTAATGAAAAATAGTTCAGTGCATTATCTTGAATTTAGCTCCTTGTCTTTCCAAGCTGGCTAACTGATTGGTGAACCTTTTATCTCCTAATATGTGAAATTATCAAATAACGGTGAATTAAAACTGGGAATATGAATTTGTTGAAGTTAATGGTGCACACTTTTTTTTATTCCCCATGGGTGTTACAGTCAGGTGAAGAGAGATCACAGCTCCCTTTTTTAAACCCATCACATTTTCTTTTGTAGCTATCACACATCAGTTGGACTTAGTGAACTATGAAAATGTAGGAGAGCAAATTCCAAGATGTTCTTGAGTGAAAGCGAGTAGATTTTATTTAACCTACTACTCTCAAAAATAATAAAATTCACCAACAAACACAGAAATATACTTTAAGGACGTATAAAGAAGTAGTAGTGGGGCAGTGATGGGTGGTGTACGTGGGAAAGACAGAAAGGTAAAGACAGTTGTAGTTTTTTTAACATCTTTTAATTGTTAGAATGAATCTTGAGTCACAAGTGCTTAGCTATTGCCCTGTTTCTTCAGGAATGCGGTAGCTCATAGATTTCTCAATCAATGTTGGGTTTTTTAAGTTAATTTTTTTTACCGGTGTCCATTTCTGAGATTGAAACTGAAAGGGTCTTAGAGAGAGAAGAGCTTTCTGAATCCTGGCCATTATCAATCCATGTTGCTTTCTCTTTCTGCTGTGTTGCTTAATGCAAGCTACTGAAGTATGATTTGGTTTTAATATTCTAAGTCTAGCTCCATTTTGTTTGGAAACTGTACACTCTATTTAACCCTGATATGCACGAGGTGGTGCAGTTTGGAAGAAGAAACAAGATGAGGGAGTATTTAATGAATGGCAGGGCATTGGCTAGCTCAGAAGAACAGAGGGATCTTGTAGTAATTATTCATAGATCCCTAAAGTCAGCAGAGCATGTGAATAGGATAGTTAAGGAGGCAATTGTGACTCTTGGGCTAGAATACAAAAGCAAGAAGGTAATGTTGGAGTTCTATAGAACATTGGTTAGGTCATAGCTGGCGTACTGTGTGCGGTTCTGGTCACCTCACCACAGGAAGAATGTGATAGTACTAGAGAGGTTGCAGGATGTTGCCTGGGATCGAGCAATTGAGTTATAAGGAGAGATGAGTTAGGCTTGGATTTTGTTTTTCTTTTCAGCAGAGAAGACTGAGGAGGACATGATTGAGGTCAATAAGGTTATGAAGGATATGGATAGGGTGAGTAGGGAGCAGCTGTTCCCCTTTGTTTAGGTGTCAATCACAAAGGAGCATAGTTTTAGGGTAAGGAGCAGGAGATTCAGAGGTATTTAAGAAAAAATGTTTTCATTCATAGGCTGGTGGGAATCTGGAATGCACTGTCTGAGAAGGTTGTGAAGGCTGGAAACCTTACAATCTTTATCATAACAATCAAGGATATGGGGCAAATGCAGGAAATTGGGATTAGCACATCTTTCATGGTAATTATTGTTAGGGTAGGCTCAATGGGCTAATGGGCCTTTTCGAGGAGAAAGTGAGGACTGCAGATGCTGGAGATCAGAGCTGAAAATGTGTTGCTGGAAAAGTGCAGCAGGTCAGGCAGCATCCAAGGAACAGGAGAATTGATTCTCCTGTTGCTTGGATGCTGCCTGACCTGCTGCGCTTTTCCAGCAACACATCTTCAGCTCAGTAATGGGCCTTTTCTGCAATATATGATACTATGACTCCACAGATAATCTTTTGTTTTCAATATGTGAAATTATCATGCAAGTGTGAGTAAAACAAGAGTTGTGAATCTCTTGATGCCTCATTAAGTTTCAGTGTCTCTTGATTAAAATGATAATTCTGCAGTAGTTGGTTTCAAATACTTGTTGCCTGGGCTTGTCAGATGATCACAGCAGCCGACCTAGGTCAGCAGTCTCCTTTCTAAAACCTTTTGGCCCATATACATCTCAGGTACTAAAATCAAATGAATATTGATAGTCCATTTTCAGTAAAATCATATGTGTCTCACAAAGCTTATGTTAATCTGTGGTCAGGTGACCACTGCAGCCAATTCGGTCCGAGATTGTTTCATTTTAAAACGTTTGGTCCATCCAAGGCATAAGAATCAAATGACTGAAGTTGAAATTGAATATCCCATAATAACCGCAAATGTAACACTTATACCACACTCAGTGATAGCATTCAAATGATGCCATTATACCAGGATTTAATGTACATAATCTGTTCCTATGCATTGCAAGCTGTGTCCCAAACAGACACACAGTCCCTAGAGGAGGAGTACGTAAAGAGGCTGTAGAGATATAGATCAAGGTGAGTTGGCAACGAAATGACAGAGACTTATTTACTTAGGGAATACAAGTAGGAAAGCAAAATGTTTATTAAAACGCATGTAACTTTTAGATCTTGATGTTCAGAGAGACTTGCATTTGTATAAGGAATACAGAAAATTAACTATCAGGTATAGGAAGCAACTAAAATGACAAATGGCATGTTGACCTTTATCGTATATTCACTGGAGTCTAAGTTGAATGAAGTCCTGCTGTAATTGTATTTAGTTTTGGTGAGACAGTCACCAGGAGTATTGTGCACCATTTCAGTCTCCACGTTTAATGAATAATATATTTATTTTGGAGACAGTACGGTGAAGGTTCACTAGTTTGGATTCTGGGATGGTTGTTTTGTGTTGAGTGACTGAGTAAATTGGGCCTATATTCCATTATTTGGATGTATACAAGATGATTTCATGGACACATACAAGATTCTGGAGGGGCTTAAAGGGATAAATGTTATAACACCATTGCCCCAGCTCAACATGAAGACAAAAGATGAAGATGTAGAGTTGCTCCTTTTAGGGTTGAGAAGATGACATTTCTCTTCACTCAAAAAGCTGTGAACCTTTGTAATTCTCTACTTCAGAAAGCTGTGACTATTCTACCATCAGTATGGAGTGATCTTTGGCCCTCAGGAAATCACAAGCTATGAGGAAGAGACAGAGTATAGTTGAGGTAGAATATTAGCCATGATTGATTTGAACAGTGGATCAGGTTTCCATGATCCAGTGTAATGTGTGACAAGTCAGGATCTCAGGACACATTGGGATCCCAGTGTAGTGAGATACTGGGATCCAGAGGAGTGAGTGACAAGTGGGGATCTTGGAGCATGGGGGATTTAAGTGACTAGTTAGGATCAATGCAGTAAGTGACAGATTTGAATCCTGGGACACAGTTGCTGTGGATGACAGATTATTGTTTCAGGATCCAATGCAATGAGTGACAGGTTGGGATTCCAGGATATAGGAGCAATGGGTGATGGGTTAGGTTCTTGTATCCAGTGAATGAGAGTTGATGATTCAGGAGTCCATCACTTGGCAGTACTGTATCAAAAGATCCAATGAGAGATCAGGGTCCTGGAATCTTGGATTTTGGTGGGTAAGGATCCAGTTGTGAATCTTCTTACCCATTGAGAGTTAGGGCTGGATCGTGGATTCCAGAGAATTGAAAGATGACAATCTAGTAAGTATCAGGTGGACACTTTAGGATCAATTGAGTGGGAGGTCTGATACTGGGATACAGGAAGAAATCGAGAACAGCAGAAATAGGAGCAGGAGTAAGACATCTGGCATGTTGAGCTTGCTCCATCATTCAATAAGAACATGGCTGATCTTTTCAAGACTCAGGTCCATTATTCACCTGCTCACCATAACCCTTAATTCCTTTAATGTTGAAAAATCTATCTTTGCCTTAAAAATTTTACAGAGGTAGTCTTAACCATTTAACTGGGCAGGGAATTCCACAGATTCACAACCCTTTGGAGATGTTCCTCCTCAATTCAGTCCTAAGTCTGTTCCCCCTTATTTTGAAGCTATGCCCCTTAGATCTTGTTTCACCCACCAGTTGAAAAAACTCTCTGGTTTTATCTTATCTAATCACTTCCTAATTGTACATATTTCTATAAGATCCCCCCAATGAGTAAAGTCCCAGTCGACTCAATTCCTTCTCAAAAGCCAATACTCTCAACCTAGTGAACCTGCTTTGCACCCTCTCCAGTGCCAGTACATCCTTTCTCAAACAGGAGACCAAACCTGCACACAGTTTCCTGAAGTGGCCTTACTAGCACCCTAAACAGTCGGAGCATAACCTCCCTGTTTTTAAACTCCATCCTTCTCGCAATGATGAACAACATTCCATTTGCCTTTTCGATCACCCACTGCACTTGCAAACCAACTTTTCATGATTCATGCATAAGGACACCCAGGTCCCTCTGCACAGCAGCATGTATGGAAAATAAAGAACATGAAAGCATGGGAACGGTTAAAGCATAAAGACCACTGGCAATCTGTGGTCTGTGGAAGGCAGGATGGGATAAGAGTAGTGGAATGCTCTTACACCAATTAGCAGAGTAAGGTTAACGCTGAAAGGTCACTATGGTGAGATGAGATAACACAAGTAATAAAGCAGGCTTCTCTGTTAAAGTGTTATTATGACAGGATTGGGACAATAAATATTTGGGACATGACATTAAAGTATCTAATTAATAGTTCGTAGAGTCAGCTTGAGACAGGAGACTATTGTAATAGATGGAATAGCTAAATATCTATCATAACAGGTTAGTCTGGAACAGAAGATCTCTGTAGCAGAGTTAGCAATAAACATCTAACCATGCCATTAGAATAACGTTAAGTAGAATGTACAACTAAAGAGATAATGGGAACTAACATCACTGGTTTATTGTGTAGCTAGAGTGAGGTACTTTAATTAATATAGTTGGACATGCTGATAAGCTAACAGAAACATAATAAAAAAAGATATAAAAATCCACGGACCCTGAGGTTCGGGGGCATTGGAGAATCTGCTTTCTCAGTGTCACCGTTTTTTGTTTGCAAGTAAAAGACCTAGTTTTTCAAGAACTCTCTGCGTCTCCTGATGATTCTCTACATTTTCTCCACAACAGATGCTGCAATTTTTCACCATTTAAGTAATAATCCATTGTGTTGTTATTCCTACAAAGATGGATGACCTCATATTCACCATAATTGTACCCTGTCTGCCAGACCCTTGTCCACTCACTTAAACTGTCTGTATCCCTCTGCAAACTTTCAATGTCCTCTACTCATTTTACTCTACCATTCATTTTAATGTCAAGTGTAAAATTTGACACATTATACTTGATCCCCAACTGTAATTCATAACACCATGCACCTTTATCTTATGCAACAGCCTTTTGTGTGGCACTTTGTCGAATGCCTTCTGAAAATCCAGATACACCACATCCATTGGTTCCCCCTTGTCCACCATGATTGCAACTTGCTCAAAAAATTTCAGTAAATTAATTAAACATAATCTGCCTTTCATGAGCCCATGCTGCGTCTGCCCGATGGGACAACTTCTACACAGCTAGTTCTCCCTTGATTATAGATTCAAGCAATTTTCCCACTACAGAATTAGATTAGATTCCCTACATTATGGAAACAGACCCTTCGGCCCAACAAGTCCACATCAACCCTCTGAAGAGTAACCCACCCAGATCCATTCCCCTACCCTATTTATAGCCCTGACTATTACACCTAACACTACAGGCAATTTAGCTTAGCCAAATCACCTGACCTGCACATCTTTGGCTTGTGGGAGGAAACCAGAGCACCCAGAGGAAACCTAAGCAGACACGGGGAGAATGTGTAAACTCCACACAGACAGTCACCCAAGGCAAGAATCAAGCCCGGGTCCCTGGCGCTGTGAGGCAGTAGTGCTAACGACTGAATCAGCGTGCTGCCCAAGTTTAGCTAACAAGCCTTTTGTCCACCTTCTTTTTAAACAGTGGTGTCACATTTGTTGTTTACCAGTCTACTGGAACCGCCCCAGACTCCTCTATTCTTTGGCAAATTACCATGACCGCATTTGCTATTTACCCCACCATCTCTTCAATTAGCTTGGGATGCACTCCATCAGAAGTGTAGGTGCTAATTCAGTAGTCAAATAATTGAGCAGTCTGGATCCCAGGATCCAGTAGGAGGGAGTTAGAATGGTGCTGATCAAATGAGTTGGATCCAATCATAGCAAGAGTGAGTGAATGGGAGATCTGAAGCCCAGGACTCAGTGGTAAGTGGAAGGTCTGGACCCCAGTGAACGATCCATTTAGTGGCAGGTCTGGACTAAGAGTCCAGTGTGTGATGTCGAAGTAGAGATTCAGATTATGCAAAAAGGATATGATCATAGTGAGCAGCAGATCAAGGTCTAGTCAGTGACAGACCTGGAATGCAAGGTGCAGTAATTAGGTGAGTGATTAGGTGAGTGGGAGGTCTGGACCCTGGAATTCATTGAGTGAGATGTTGCAATCCAATGAGTGGAAATCTGGATACTTGAATCCAGTTTGAGGTGGTGATTTATTGAATAGGAGTTCTGGACAACATGAGCTGGTGAATGAGTGATCCAGCAAGTGGGAGGTCTGGACACTGGAATGCGAAGTAGGAGTACAGTGAGTGAGCTGGTGATCCAGTGAGAAGGATGTGGATATCTAAAGGGGAAATGATCTAGGTATTGAATGAGTGTGTATCCTGGGCTTTGAGAGGGTGCTAAATCCAATAGGTGAAGAGTGATCTAGTTGGCAGACTTTGGTGTCCTTGTAGCTATTACAGTGATCCGGTGGGTGGCAGTCAGTGATAGGGTGATCTAGTGGGCAGGGAATGATCTTGGATTGAGTGGGTGGACAGAATACCAGCGTTCAATGGTGGAAGAAAGCAGGTGGTAATCCTTGAGTGGGACAGAAGGTGATGATCCAGAGGGTGGGAGGTGGTGATCAAGGGGCTGGAGGCAATGATTTGAGGATGGAGGTGGTGATCCAATAGGCAGTACATGTGGTAGTGATCTGGGTGAGGGCCAGTGAGCCAGTGGACGGTGCAGGGTGCAATGATCCTGGAGAGGGATGTGTTGATGCAGTAGGTGGTGTGGAAGGATGTGATCCAGGAGGCAGTGGTCCAGTGGGCAGTGTGGGAGGCGGTGATCCTGGAGGTCATATGGGAGACATTATTTGTTCCTGTAGATGATGCAGTGAGCCAGTGGTGAGATGTGATGATCCAATGGGCGGTGGTCAAGGGCAGAAAGTGGTGATTCAATGGGTTGACAAAAGACATTAGACCGTAGGTACAGGAGTAGGCCATTCTGTCCTTTGAGCCAGCACCACCATTCATTATGATCATGGCTGATCATCCTCAATCAGTATCCTGTTCCTGCCTTATCCCTATAACCCTTGATTCAACTATCCTTAAGAGCTCTATTCAACTCTTTCTTGAAAGTATTCAGAGACTTGGCCTCCACAGCTTTCTGGGGCAGAGTATTCCACACACCCACCACTCTCTGGGTGAAGAAGTTTCTCCTCAACTCTATTCTGAATGGCCTACCCCTTATTTTTAAACTGTGTTCTCTGGTTTGGGACTCACCCATTAGTGGAAACATGCTTCCTGCCTCCAGAGTGTCCAGTCCTTTAATAATCTTATATGTCTTAATCAGATCCCCTCTCAGCCTTCTAAACTCAAGTGTATACAAGCCCAGTTGCTCCAATCGTTTAGCATAAGATAGTCCTGCCATTCCAGGAATTGACCTTGTGAATCTATGCTGCACTCCCTCAATAGCCAGAATGTCTTTCCTCATATTTAGAGACCAAAACTGCGCACAATATTCCAGCTGTGATCTCACCAGGGCCCTGTACAGCTGCAGAAGGACCTCTTTGCTTCTATACTCAATTCCTCTTGTTATGAAGGCCAGCTTGCTATTAGCTTTCTTCACTGCCTGTTGTGATCCAGGAACAGTAGGGAGGTGCTGATTCTGCCAGTAGTGACCTGGGGAATGAGTGGGGGGTTTAAGAGGTGGTTATCCAGTAAGTTGTGGTGATCCAGTGGCAATAGTACAGAGGCAGGAGATGGTGATCAAGTGGCAATGGTACAGAGGCAGGAAATGTTGATCTGGATGTGAGAAGTGGTGATCCAATAGTCAAGAGACATGAACTTGTGGGAGGGACTGATCCAGTGGGATGTATGGGAAACATTATTCTGGGTGCAGGAGGTGTTGATCCAGTGGTAGTGATCGAGGGGTGGGAGAAAGTGTGGGAGGCAGTGATCTGAAGGGTGTTGCAAGAGACGGTGTCCAATGGGCATTATGGATGCAGTGATCTGGGGACAAAGATCCTCTGGGTGGTGCAGGAGGGTAGTGATCCACTGGGTGGTGATCCAGTGTATGATATGTGTGTGATGAGATCCAGTGACAGATGTGAGAGGTGGTGATCTGGTGAGCAGCATGGCACCTGGTGATCCCAGGGCAGAATGGGGATGGGGGGGGTGGGGGGGCAGTGATTCGTGATAAGTGGCGGCAATTCAGGGCAGAGCTAGGATTATAATGCAGAGGCGGTCAGCCAGTGGCTGGCCTGGGGGAAGGGATCCAGTTGGTGGAGCGAGAGACGGTGATCCCAAGGGCTGATGAGAGGTGGCGATCCAGTGGGCTGTGGTCCTGCGGCAGAGTGAAAGGCAGTGATCTGGTGGGTGGTGATTCCTGGGGTGGAGTGAGAGGCAGTGATCTGGTGGGTGGTGATCTGGTGGGCAGTGATCTGGTGGGTGGTGATCTGGTGGGCAGTGCAGGGGGCGGTGATCTGGTGGGCAGTGCAGGGGGCAGTGATCTGGTGGGTGGTGATCTGGTGGGCAGTGCAGGAGGTGGTGATCTGGTGGGCAGTGCAGGGGGCGGTGATCTGGTGGGTGGTGATCTAGTGGGCAGTGCAGGGGGCAGTGATCTGGTGGGTGGTGATCTGGTGGGCAGTGCAGGAGGCGGTGATCTGGTGGGCAGTGATCTGGTGGGCAGTGCAGGGGGCGGTGATCTGGTGGGTGGTGATCTAGTGGGCAGTGCAGGGGGCAGTGATCTGGTGGGTGATGATCTGGTGGGCAGTGCAGGAGGTGGTGATCTGGTGGGCAGTGCAGGGGGCGGTGATCTGGTGGGCAGTGCAGGGGGCGGTGATCTGGTGGGTGATGATCTGGTGGGCAGTGCAGGAGGTGGTGATCTGGTGGGCAGTGCAGGGGGCGGTGATCTGGTGGGCAGTGCAGGGGGCGGTGATCAGTGATCCAGTGGGAGGAGTGAGAGGTGGTGAGCCGGTGGGCGGTGATCCCGGGGCGGGGCGGAGCGGAGAGGAGCGAGAGGCGGTGATCCAGTGTCGGCTGGTGAAGATGGCGGCGCTGGGTGAGGAGCGGCGGTTCGGGCTGTCCTGTGAGAAGCTGAACCGGGGAGCGCGCCTCTCGCTGTTTCATGTCAAACTGACGGACAGCGCCGTTAGGGCGCTCGAGGCTTATCGTCGGCTGGCGGTTAGTGAGCTCGTGCCGGGGACGGACGGGCGGGAGAGAGAGAGAGCGCGAGCCCGCTGGGGGTGGGGGTGGGAGATCGGGGGGTGAAGCGGCTGCAGGTCAGTCAGCTCCTGTCCCCGGGGAGGGACTCGGAGACCTGTTGATTGGGGGGGGGGGGGGGGGGGGGGGGGGGGTGCCGTGTGATTGAGGAGAGCCTGGAGACGTACAAGTCCTTTTCTCCGCACCGACTCGTGTCTCCCCCCCCCCCCCCCCCCCGGACTCGTGTCCCCCCCCCCCCCCCGACTCGTGTCTCCCCCCCCCCCCCCCGACTCGTGTCCCCCCCCCCCCCGACTCGTGTCCCCCCCCCCCCCCCGACTCGTGTCCCCCCCCCCCCCGACTCGTGTCCCCCCCCCCCCGACTCGTGTCCCCCCCCCCCCCGACTCGTGTCCCCCCCCCCCCGACTCGTGTCAAGCCCCCCCCCCGACTCGTGTCAAGCCCCCCCCCCGACTCGTGTCAAGCCCCCCCCCCGACTCGTGTCACCCCCCCCCCCGACTCGTGTCACCCCCCCCCGACTCGTGTCACCCCCCCCCCCCCGACTCGTGTCATCCCCCCCCCCCCGACTCGTGTGTCACCCCCCCCCCGACTCGTGTGTCACCCCCCCCCCCCGACTCGTGTGTCACCCCCCCCGACTCGTGTGTCACCCCCCCCACTCTTGCCCTCCCCCCCCCCCCACTCTTGCCCTCCCCCCCCCCACTCTTGCCCTCCCCCCCCCACTCTTGCCCTCCCCCCCCCCACTCTTGCCCTCCCCCCCCCACTCTTGCCCTCCCCCCCCCACTCTTGCCCTCCCCCCCCCCACTCTTGCCCTCCCCCCCCCCACTCTTGCCCTCCCCCCCCCACTCTTGCCCTCCCCCCCCCACTCTTGCCCTGCCCCCCCCACTCTTGCCCTGCCCCCCCCCACTCTTGCCCTGCCCCCCCCACTCTTGCCCTCCCCCCGCCACTCTTGCCCTCCCCCCGCCACTCTTGCCCTCCCCCCCCCCTCTTGCCCTCCCCCCCCCCCACCCCCCCACCCCCCACTCTTGCCCTCCCCCCCCCACTCTTGCCCTCCCCCCCCCCACCTTGCCCTCCCCCCCCCACTCTTGCCCTCCCCCCCCCACTCTTGCCCTCCCCCCCCACTCTTGCCCTCCCCCCCCCCACTCTTGCCCTCCCCCCCCACTCTTGCCCTCCCCCCCCCCACTCTTGCCCTCCCCCCCCCCCCCACTCTTGCCCTCCCCCCCCCCCACTCTTGCCCTCCCCCCCCCCACTCTTGCCCTCCCCCCCCCACTCTTGCCCTCCCCCCCCCCACTCTTGCCCTCCCCCCCCCACTCTTGCCCTCCCCCCCCCCCCCCCACTCTTGCCCTCCCCCCCCCCACTCTTGCCCCTCCCCCCCCCACTCTTGCCACTCCCCCCCCCCCACTCTTGCCCTCCCCCCCCCACTCTTGCCCTCCCCCCCCCCACTCTTGCCCTCCCCCCCCCACTCTTGCCCTCCCCCCCCACTCTTGCCCTCCCCCCCCACTCTTGCCCCTCCCCCCCCACTCTTGCCCTCCCCCCCCCCACTCTTGCCCTCCCCCCCCCACTCTTGCCCTCCCCCCCCCACTCTTGCCCTCCCCCCCCACTCTTGCCCTCCCCCCCCCCTCTCTCCTTCCCCCCCCTCTCCATCCCCCCCCTCTCTCCTTCCCCCCCCTCTACTCCACCCCCCCCCTCACCCTTCCCCCCCCCCACCCCACCTCCCCCCACCTCACACCTTCCCCCCCCCCCCTCTCTCCTCCCCCCCCCTCTCTCCTTCCCTTCCCCCCCCCCTCTCTCCTTCCCCCCCCCTCTCTCCCTTCCCCCCCCCTCTCTCCTTCCCCCCCCCTCTCTCTCCTTCCCCCCCCCTCCTCTTTCCCCCCCCCTCTCTCTCCTTCCCCCCCCCTCTCTCCTTCCCCCCCCCTCTCTCTCCTTCCCCCCCCTCTCCTCTCCTTCCCCCCCCCTCTCCCTTCCCTCCCCCCCTCTCTCTCCTTCCCCCCCCTCTCTCTCCTTCCCCCCCCTCTCTCTCCTTCCCCCCCCTCTCTCTCCTTCCCCCCCCTCTCTCTCCTTCCCCCCCCTCTCTCTCCTTCCCCCCCCTCTCTCCTTCCCCCCCCTCTCTCTCCTTCCCCCCCCTCTCTCTCCTTCCCCCCCTCTCTCTCCTTCCCCCCCCTCTCTCTCCTTCCCCCCCCTCTCTCTCCTTCCCCCCCCCCTCTCTCTCCTTCCCCCCCCTCTCTCTCCTTCCCCCCCCTCTCTCTCCTTCCCCCCCCTCTCTCTCCTTCCCCCCCCTCTCTCTCCTTCCCCCCCTCTCTCTCCTTCCCCCCCTCTCTCTCCTTCCCCCCCCTCTCTCTCCTTCCCCCCCCTCTCTCTCCTTCCCCCCCCTCTCTCTCCTTCCCCCCCCTCTCTCTCCTTCCCCCCCCTCTCTCTCCTTCCCCCCCCTCTCTCTCCTTCCCCCCCCCTCTCTCTCCTTCCCCCCCCTCTCTCTCCTTCCCCCCCCTCTCTCTCCTTCCCCCCCCCTCTCTCTCCCTTCCCCCCCCCTCTCTCTCCTTCCCCCCCCTCTCTCTCCTTCCCCCCCCTCTCTCTCCTTCCCCCCCCTCTCTCTCCTTCCCCCCCCTCTCTCTCCTTCCCCCCCCTCTCTCTCCTTCCCCCCCCTCTCTCTCCTTCCCCCCCCCTCTCTCTCCTTCCCCCCCCCTCTCTCTCCTTCCCCCCCCTCTCTCTCCTCCCCCCCCTCTCTCTCCTTCCCCCCCCCTCTCTCTCCTTCCCCCCCCCCTCTCTCTCCTCCCCCCCCCTCTCTTCTCCTTCCCCCCCCCTCCTCTCCTCCCCCCCCCCTCTCCCCTTCCTCCCCCCCCTCTCCCCCTTCCTCCCCCCCCTCTCTCCTCCTTCCTCCCCCCCCTCCCCTTCCTCCCCCCCCCCCCTCTCTCCTTCCTCCCCCCCCCTCTCTCCCTTCCTCCCCCCCCCCCTCTCTCCTTCCTCCCCCCCCTCTCTCCTTCCACCCCCCCCCTCTCCCTCCTTCTCCCCCCCCCCTCTCTCCTTCCTCCCCCCCCCCTCTCTCCTTCCTCCCCCCCCCCTCTCTCCTTCCTCCCCCCCCCCCTCTCTCCCTTCCTCCCCCCCCCCCCCTCTCTCCTTTCCCCCCCCCCCCCCCTCTCCTTCCCCCCCCACACCTCTCTCCTTCCTTCCGCCCCCC